>NC_083242.1:17056404-17360726 GCF_032191835.1 Heteronotia binoei | reverse complement strand
GCTTTGCTGTGGGCATAAAATGTAACCAACTGCCCAGACTCGCCATTACTGTTATTCCGTTGCTATAGTACTGAAGTTCTTCCAATAAAGATTCCTAACTTGCTACAAGTATTGGACTCTCTTGAAGTTCATCCAAGTTCTGACACGGGGTGACCAAGAGTTGTTGAATATGGAGAGGGGAGCTCGGTCCAGCGACTCTCCGGGCGTCCAGCATGTGCCACGGTGGGGTTGGTGCTCTCACCCCTTCTTCAGGTTCTGGAAGTTCACTGCTTACTGGAATCTTTTCAGCCATTCAGTTATAAAGTTGCCAGGGTGGTTAAACTTCTTGCAGGATTACTCTCAAAATGTCAAGCATGCGGGTTCAATGACAAGTCGAAGTTGATACAAAGACTACGTTTATTGAGATACCAATACTTTCTGTGTAACAGGTTCTTGAGAGTAATGCTGCCAAGACATTGATACAATACTTTTAAGGCTTACTTCAAAAGGATTCCAAGGGATGGGGGTGCGGGGTAGCACTCACACATAAACTATCATAAATGTCTACGTTCCCATAGTGTTATCAGGACTCTGTCCTTGCTTTCCCCAGATGTCCCATACTCCCTTACAGGAATGTATGGGAAGGTGCTGATTACTTCTTCTCATGTTAGTTTCAGTTCTCACTAATTCTACTTTTGAGCCATAAAGCAGGACGGGGGGGAAGGAAAAGAATAACAAAGCTAACAAAGTTGGATCCTCCATGATACTTCACAGACCAGGTTTAGGCAGGACCCTTTAACAATCAATTATCAATGAATTTCACCATGCTTGACAACTTCTCCAAACCGTGCTAGCTGGCGGCTTGGAGGATGCATTTAAAGTTGCTTTCTTTCCACCTCCACCTTCTGTTTACTTTGCTTTCCTGTCTGCCTGCCTGTGGCTCTCAAACAGCTGATATTTATTTGATGTGGCTCTAACATTAAGCAAGTCTGGCCACCCCTGATATCAAGGTATGCTGTTGCTGAATGAGATGGGTGTTAGCTGGGCCTCAAGGTTTGGTAGCAGTGAAGCTCGGCTTTGGCATTTAGGCCACAGCACCTCGATGTAGCCAATCGTCCAAGAACTTACAGTAGAGCCCTGTACTAAGAAGCCCTGTAGAGCTCTTGGAGGATTGGCTACATCAGGGGTGTGTGGGCCTAATAGACAAAGGACTCCTGCTACAAAATGAGCCCTGCTTGGAACACATTCATCTGTGCTTTGTGAACCGAAAATATGTGTTCCAAGCAGGGCTCATTTTGTAGCAGGAGCTCCTTTGTCTATTAGGCCACACACCCCTGATGTAGCCAATCCTCCAAGAGCTTACAGGGTTCTTAGTACAGGGCTTACTGTAAGTTCTTGGACGATTGGCTACATCGAGGTGTGTGGCCTAAAATGCAAAGGAGTTCCTGCTACAAAATGAGCCCAGTAACACCCATTCATTAGCAAAGATACATATCAGGGGTGGCCGAACCATGGCTCAGGAGAAGAAAAGTTGGATTTATCCCCCGCCCTTCACTCGGAGTCTTAGAGAAGCTTACAATCTCCTTCCCTTCCTCTCCCCACAACAGACACCCTGTGAGGTAGGTGAGGCTGCGAGAGCTCTGACAAAAACGGCTCTTGAGAGAACAGCTCTGAGAGAACTGGGACTGACCCAAGGTCAAACCAGTAGCTGCATGTGGAGGGAGTGAGGAATCAAGCCTCCAGGGTACCTTGCCCCAGTGTGCTTTGAGAATGAAATTTGTTTTGGAGCCCTCCTGGTTCCCATGCTCAGTATTAAGAAGCATTTTTAATGAACATTATGACTGCTAGTGGATGGCTAGAGCAACAACAGTTGTGACTGTCTGGTGGCAGAATATGGTGGTTGTACTCTGAAGTCGTTTCAGGGCTAAAATTCATATTCGGTTGTAGGATGTATCCAGGGCTTTTTTGTAGCAGGAACTCCTTTGCATATTAGGCCACACAACCTTGATGTAACGAATCCTCCTGGAGCTTACAGTAGCCAATCCTCTGAGAGCTTATGGGGCTGTTAGTACAGGGCCTACTGTGAGCTCCAGGAGGATTGGCTACATCATGGGGGTATGGCCTAATATGCAAAGTCCTGCTACAAAAAGAGAACGCTATCAAATGCTGCAGGTTAAAGACTGGCAGTGGCGTTCCAACAAGAGACTTTATACAAAATATTAATTTGGAAGGCCAAGATATGAAACATGGCACTACAACACTACTGAACCCATAAATATAAAAGACGGTCCTTTGAAGAAGGGTTTTTCCGAAACGAAATTGGACCAGTTCTTTTATGATTTGTTGGACTTTATATATGGTTTTTGGACAGTAGGAGTGTTGTGCACAAGATGGGTTTTGTCTGTACCACTGTATTGTGTAAGGATTTATAGAGGACACACTTTTTGGATTATACTGAATACTTTTTTCTACACGGAGCGAGTGTATCGTTATTCTACAAAAAGAGCTCTGGACATATTGAAACGTGGACATATCTGTATTTAGTTTTGAACTCTGGATATTGCTACAACTAGCCTTGTTCTCACTTGCCCCCTAAACAGAGAGAATCTTGGTACTACTTTCTTAGCAAATGTTCCAGGTAATGCAGCTCTTGCCGTTTTGTGAGGGCCAAAGCTGGCTGTTTATTGGCAGCTCCAAAGTAAGGATTATTTTGACCGTCTCTTCATTGAACGCTGTGTTGGTTGCAAAATCTCAGTTACAACTTTGTTACTCCCTTGTATAAATCACCCAAGATGGTGGCTTATTTTGGGCAGGGGGTGGGGCTTGGTTAACATTTTCCAGCTGTAAATTGCACTCTTCAAATTTTGCCATCAGAGATAAGTCTCACAACTAGGCTACATTAATTTATTTTGTATTTATTATTTATTTCATTAAACTTGCCTGAAGCAGCTCCACAGTAAAAATCCTTTTGCAATAACAATAAAATAAAAAACCCATAGCATACCACATACCAATGTAAGCAGCTGCAAATAAAACGGCAGTATGAGAACTTAAAAGCAGAGCAAGAAGAAATCTTGAATTGTGCCAGCGTATTAAAATTTGACAATAAAACCGGAAATAGATGAAGAAAAATATAATATAAGCAATTGAGGAGAGGAGGGAGACAGATCCAGCAAAATAGCTTGTGCTAAGGAAATGTTCACCTGATGCCCAAACTTGAGAGTCAAGCAAAGCCCTGTGAGCAGGGAACTCTGGAACTGAGGTGCCTGCAAGACCTTTACAGACACTCCTAGCTGACTTCAATTCTTGGAGAAGAGGAGAGGTGCCGGAAGATTGGAGGTGGGCGAATGTTGACCCCCTCTTCAAGAAGGGGGAAAAGGAGGATCCGGGTAACTACCGACCCATCAGCTTGATGTCTATACCTGGAAAAGTTTTAGAACAAATCATCAGTCAGTCAGTCCTGGAACATTTAGAAAGGATGGCTGTGATTACTAGAAGTCAGCATGAGTTACTCAAGAACAAGTCATGTCAGACTAACCTGATGGTTTGGAATTGTTTTCTGTGGCCTCAGTAGGTAGGACCAGAACCAATGGTTTGGAATTAAATCAAAAGCGTTTCCGGCTCAACATTAGGAAGAACTTCCTGACCGTTAGAGCGGTTCCTCAGCGGAACAGGCTTCCTCAGGAGGTGGTGGGCTCTCCTTCCTTGGAGGTTTTTAAACAGAGGCTAGATGGCCATCTGACAGCAATGAGGATCCCGTGAAGTTAGAGGGAGGCATTTGTGGGTTTCCTGCATTGTGCAGTGGGTTAGACTTGATGACCCTGGAGGTCCCTTCCAACTCTATGATTCTATGATTCTGTTCACTTGGGAGTAGGCAATTCTTCAAGCAGAGCTAATGTGGTGAAGTCAGGGCCAGATTAACAATTAGGCAAAGTAGGCACTGGCCTATGGAGCCCCATGCCTTAGGGGCCCGGGCTGGCTCCCCCCCATCCCTCCCCGGCTTGCAGCCCTCCCAGCCTGCGCATGCAACCAGCAACTGAGCTGCTGTTTGCCCAACTTGCCTTGTGTGGCTGCTGCTGGTGTTGTCGCCAATTTTGCCTCTCTCTGCCTCTCCCCCACAAGTGTCAGGCTCTGTTAGGGTGGCCAGACCGTCCCGGGCACCCGGGAATGTCCCGGTTCTGGCCCCCTATTCCCGCCTCCTGGGCTGGCTATACCGGGACCATTAGAGGTCCCGGTTTAGCCAGCTCCGGAGGCGGTGGGCCGCGCGCACGGCCGGTGGGAAAGGCGGAAAGTGAGGGAGGGAGCATCCCTGCGCGTGCGCAGGGACGCTCCCTCACTCGCCGCCCTTCCCCGCCCGCGAGCGGGGCCCGGCGGCAGTGGCGGAGGCAAGGGAGGCCGCGGAGAGGCCGGCGCTGGTTGCTGGGGGCCCTCCAGAGACTCTGGAGGGCCTACAGCGACCAGCGCCGACCAGCGGAGGCCGCGGAGAGGCCGGCGCTGGTTGCTGGAGGCTTTCCAGAGACTCTGGAGGGCCTCCAGCAACCAGCGCCGACCAGCGGAGGCCGCGGAGAGGCCGGCGCTGGTCCCTGGAGGCCCTCCAGAGACCAGTGGAGGCCCTCCCCGGCTCCGCAGCCGCCGCCAGCCTTGCCAGCAGCACCAGCCGCCAGGAGGAGAGGCCGCCACCCCGCCCTGGATGAAGGTAAGCAGGGAGGGAGGGGGCCGAAAGCGGGGGGGGGTGGCTGGCGGGAGGGGGCTGCCTTCCTTCCTTCCTTCCTTCCTTCCTTCCTTCCTTCCTTCCTTCCTTCCTTCCTTCCTTCCTTCCTTCCTGCCTTCCTTCCTTCCTCCCTCCTCCCTCCCTTCCTTCCCTCCCTCCCTCCTTCCTTCCTTTCTTCCTTCCTCCCTCCTTCCTCCCTCCCTCCCTCCCTCCCTCCCTCCTTCCTTCCTTCCTTCCTTCCCTCCCTCCCTCCCTCCCTTCCTTCCCTCCCTCCCTCCTTCCTTCCTTTCTTCCTTCCTTCCCTCCTTCCCTCCCTCCCTCCCTCCTCCCTTCCCTCCCTCCTCCCTTCCTTTCTTCCTTCCTTCCCTCCTTCCCTCCCTCCCTCCTCCCTTTCTTCCTTCCCTCCTTCCTTCCCTCCCTCCTTCCTTCCTTCCTTCCTTCCTTCCTTCCTTCCCTCCTTCCCTCCCTCCCTCCCTCCTCCCTTCCTTCCCTCCCTCCTTCCTTCCTTCCTCCCTCCCTCCCTCCCTCCCTCCTTCCTTTCTTCCTTCCTTCCTTCCCTCCCTCCCTCCTCCCTTCCTTTCTTCCTTCCCTCCTTCCCTCCCTCCCTCCTCCCTTCCTTCCTTTCTTCCTTCCCTCCCTCCCTCCTTTCTCCCTCCCTCCCTCCCTCTGGCTACCCCTGGAGTAGACAATACTGACTTTGGTGGACCCAAGCACTGATTCAGTGTAAGGGAGCTTTGTGTTTGTGACTAGACTAGACAATACTGACTTTCGTGGACCCAAGCACTGATTCAGTGTAAGGGAGCTTTGTGTTTGTGACTGGACTAGACAATACTGACTTTCGTGGACCCAAGCACTGATTCAGTGTAAGGGAGCTTTGTGTTTGTGACTGGACTAGACAATACTGACTTTCGTGGACCCAAGCACTGATTCAGTGTAAGGGAGCTTTGTGTTTGTGTCTTCTGGTGCAATTTTGTTCTCAGATCCTGTATTTACTTCATCAGTATATGGGATAAGGCACTTTCTCAACTGTGCTGCATAATGCAGCCTATTTATTTTGTCCTGTTTGCTCTGTTGGCTCTATCTGCGCCACCTTCATCACTTTCGGGGTGTGGATCCCCCAGTGGGGTGGTCTCCCGACTCCCTCCGCCAGCTGTTTCTGATAGCCCTGCGCCCCTCTTTCATTTGATATGTGTCCCGTGCGGGTGCCACCCTCCCGCCGGGAGATGCCGCAAAATGAGCCCCCTTGAGGCTTATGGCGGCAGGGCTCGGGGGAAGCGAGCTAGACTGCTGTTCTTTTGAGGGGTTATAGAGTGTTTCGAGCCCGTCCCTGTGGCATTGGTCCCATCGTTGTGGGGCCCAGGGGCCCGGCGCAGCGGCACGCTGAAGCAGCCTGTCGGTCACTTCCGGGTTCCTGTCCTGCATCTTGACCTGTGTTATTAGTGAGAGGCTGCTTCGGCGTGCATGTCACTTCCTGTTTCCGGCAGGTGGCACGGGGGGGGAATGATGTCACAGGAAGTGATATCACTTCCTGTTTCGGCGGTGGCATGACATCACCGGAAGTGACATCACCGGAAGTGACGTCACTTCCTGTTTCCGGTGGCGCGCGCGCACCCCTACCTTCCCCCCCAAAAAAGGTGTCCCTGGCTGGCCTTCAGACATTATGGCCACCCTAGGCTCTGTTCATTCATGATATTAATCAATGCTGTTACTAACCATACTCAATGCTGCATAGAAATGCTAACTAACATAGAAGCGGGGAATAGCCAGGAGGGAGGGGGGAAGAGTAGAGGACAGCTTCCAGGAATATCAAAGGTTGCCAAGGTCTCTTTGAAGTAGACAGTGTGTGCCAGATTCGCACCTCCTCTCCAGAGCCCCCAAGGACATTGCCTCCGGGAAATGTAACCACCAACTGAAAAGATAAAGGAGGGGAAGCGTTGGGAAAAGTCTCACATGCAAAGTAACCTTTTGTTTTGGGAATTAGGGGTAGAAACAATTGCTTTGATGTAGAAGGTTAAATGCCAATAGTTCGAGCTGATCTCCATCAGTTCCAATACCTGCCATGCTGGAGTAACTCTGAAGTATCCAATAAAGACAACTTTGTTTCAAAATACTAAGTCTGCTTACTTGAGAGCTTCAATGAACCCACACCTGACACACAGTTTTGTCAAAAGGGCTTTTGGGACAGTGCCTGCAGGCTGCAGTGAGGGCCACAGGCGGTGGGGCAGGCACTCCAACTCTGAAATTATTTGCAAGGACCCCCCAAGGCCTAGGGGCCTGCACAGGGTTTAACCTGGCACTGGGTATAGTATTCACAGTGCTAGGTTAGGAGCTGGGATAACCATACTCTTATCTAAAATGGTGTTAACAGCAGAGGGTTGTTCTGTGCCCAACTGTAATATGTAGTCTGGCTGTTCCTGGGCCTTCAGAACCAACAGCATAAAATCATAAATTGATAAGCTCTCCAAAGCCCTCCCCTGTTCCATCATGGGAGCTAAAGAAGACTAGAATCAATAGATGTGAGGTTCTAGAAGCCAGTTAATGCCAATCTCCCTCCAGTACTGCAAAGAATGGGCTTGTCACCTTTTTGGCCTCCCTCAAATCTGGTGCCCTAGCCAATTGCCTACGTTTGCCTAGTGGTTGAGCCAGCAGTGCTGCTTCGTGAATCGTTACAACTGCAAAGAGAGAACAAGAAACAACACCTAGGAGATGGGAAACGCTTGTTTTAGAAGCTTTTGGATTGTGCTTCTCCACCCCGCTCCACACAGAGAAATTTTTAAATTTAAAAACGAATCCTATTTTCTGTTGTAAACATGAGAGTCGCCAGTCAAATGAGATACAAACAAAAGGGTGCGCCGGTGAGCACGCATCAGTACGGTCTCCATAGCTCCCTTGAATTCTTGCATCGTGTTGCTTGTGAATATTCTCTTTTTGCATTTAGAATTAGCTTGGCAGACTTGTGCTCATTAATTGTATTGCATATCGTGACAACAGCGTACATGCCTTGCTATTTATTCTCTAGGAAATATCTATGATAAAGGAGTATCAGCAGTGGTGGATTCAATTACTTTGATGAAAAAGCAAACCTCGTAATGGTGAGGTGTTTGTTTTGGTCACAGATTCTAACAAGTTACAATGAGAAAGATCAAGAGCAAAACCAACCATTTCTATATTAAGAGAGTCCCTGTTGTTTCCTCAGCTGAGGTGGAAAGCAGTGTTATTCAAGGCTGTGTTCTATAAAAACATCAGAATTGCTAAGAAGAAAATTTCTGGCCTCTTTGTCTTTTAAGGGGTTCAGGAAGCATGATACTCAGGCCTCAGATTCAGCAGGAGCTCACAGGAGCACAGCCCCTGAACCCTTCCGAGGGTTCCCCCTCTTCCTCCCAACCTGCCTGGTCCACTGAATAGTAGGTGCAGCTGCATAACAATCCCTGGATTAGGAGAGCAGGCAGCCTGCCAACCACCAGGGGCTTTGCCACACTCCCAGCAGCCCTCATTAACCCCTGGAGAAGCCCACACCACCCTTTCTCCACTTACGTGATTTTGGGCAGTGGGTGGCTTGCTGGCCTTCTGACTGGAGGGAGTGGCCAAGGAGAGCCCCAGGTGAACGAGGCCTGCTTGAGCTGGCTGGATCTCTAGCCAGCCCAAGCAGGTCTTGCCCTCCCGAGGCTTTCCTTTCTTGTATCGGGTTGCTTTTAGCTGTGGGTGTGTGTGTGTGGCATATTCTAATGAGTTATGCTAATGAGCTCCGTCACCTATTTTTCTATAAAACGACCCCTGGAGATACTAATTTCCCAGTTTATCTTTTAATGTAACCCCAAACGCCAGTTGGAGTTTGAACTGAAAATCAAAATGGGTGAATGTTCAGTGCAGCCCTCGAAGAAGTAAGTTGTGCGGTTCTGAGGTTTGTGACCTGCATTCGATGTACAGCTGCCTTCTGCGATTATGGAATAGCTGCCATGAGATATCCCCCCCCCCCATGGCTTTTTTGTGAATTTTACTTTCCACCAGACATCCAATCTTTCCAGCTCTTCCTTGGCAAGCAGTTAGCCTATCATTTTTTCTGGCGGCAAAAGGGCAGTCAGAAAGGGCAACGGAAGCAGCAGCAGCTGACATGTGGGCCCATGTATTAATCAAGAACCGTTCTTCCCTGCATCTCTGTTGAAGTTCATCATAACCTTCAGCTTGTATCATGAGCTTTTGAAAGGCATTATTTATCTACGGAAGTTTTATGAAAGGTCACTGACATCAGGTCTTCCTAGGGTTGCCAATCCCCAGATGGGGGCAGGGGATCTCCTGGGTTGGAGGCCCTCTCCCCCGCTTCAGGGTCATCAGAAAGCAGGGTGGAGGGGAGGAAAATGTCTGCTGGGCACTCCATTATTCCCTATGGAGATCAATTCCTATAAGTTATAATGGAGAATTGATCCGTGGGTATCTGGGGCTCTATAAGTTATAATGGAGAATTGATCCGTGGGTATCTGGGGCTCTGGAAGGGCTGTTTTTTGAGGCAGAGGCACCAAATTTTCAGCATAGCATCTGGTGCCTCTCCTCAAAACACCCTTCCAAGTTTCAAAAAGAGTGGCCAAGGGGGTCCAATTCTATGAGCCCCAAAAGAAGGTGCTCCTATCCTTCATTATTTCCAATGGAGGGAAGGCATTTAAAAGGTGTGCTGTCCCTTTAGATGTGATAGCCAGAACTCCCTTTGAGGTTAATTATGCTTGTCACATCCTTGCTCCTGGCTCCACCCACGAAGACTCCTGGCTCCACCCCCAAAGTCCCCAGATATTTATTGAATTGGACTTGGCAACCCTAGGTCTACCACCTTTTTGTCCCATCCCCAATCTCTTTGTCTTAACTCTGGGAACCCATGGAAGAATGAAGTGGAGTAAATGTGATAATAATATAACCAATCTGCCTAGCAGTTGCAGCCCCAGTAAAAGAAATAGCTCACTCGAAGTATAAAAGAAAAGCTTATATATAATGAGAAAGGCCTCCAAAAGCCAGGGAGACAGTGCTATGATAGAGACCGATTTCTCACTAGGCTTGTTCTGGTCTTGGCACCCTTTTCCCCTCAGTGCTTCTGTCCGATCTCGCAGAAGTTGCCGCGGGGCTGTGACTTGCCCCGCTTCTTTCCCATGGCAAGCAGAAACTGGGTTTCATAGGATCTTGTTTGCCACAGGAAAGAGGCGGGGCAAGTCACAGCCCCGCAGCAACGTGTTCAAAATTGGACAGAAGCACTGGGAGGAAAAGGGCTCTGATACCAGAACAAGCCTAGTGAGAAATCAGTCAGAGGCAGACAGTAGAAACACTGATTGGCAGGGGGAGGGGTTTCCTGGGGGAACGAAGCAGCACGGAGTTCCGTAACCTCTTCATAGAAACAGAATTCTCAAAAAAATGTTTGAAAAGTTCATTGAACGGCAGCCATGCGTTTCTCCTTCATTTTCCTCTTGAGAGTTCCAGCACCTCTTTTCCCAGGAAAAAATGCCCCACTGATCTTGTTTGGTAGGAAGATTGGCTAAATGTCCTGGATGGATGCTGTCCCTACCAGACATGTAAATGCTGAGTCCCTTTCTTCCCTTACATGAGAAAAGCATGTCAGCATTTATGTACCTGATAGGGATATAATTTATCCAGGACCGTTATCTAGCTAATCTTCCTCTTAGTCACCTTTCTGCAATCTCCCATTCCCCCCTGCCTGGGAGACAGGCCCCAGAATACTGGAAGGGTACTGATTGTGCCTGAAAACTGGTAATAACTGTCTGGTTTCAGAGCATTTACTCTACTTACAAATTGGATTTAGATTGATGCATTTCCAACTGCACATCTGCAAAGGAGGATACACCAACCTTAACTCGCTGCAAGCTTACCATGTAATAAAAGCCACCAGAAACAGAAGTTTTTATGATGATAAATTTCAAAAATTCACGTTGCTCCTGGAGTTATCATAGCAAGAGTGGTCCGCAGAGGTGAAGATACGTTCGCATTATTTCTTTTTACACTGCTCTATAATTTTGTCAGTATTTCCTCCAGTTTGCTGTTGGTTTTGTAGGCTGGCAGTTCTACCTGCGGTTCTTATTCACAGAAGCCTGTAATCAGGAAACAGCCTTAATTTTCTCATTTGTGGCCAGATTGCTGATTGCGACTTAAAGCAAAGAGATGCTAAGGACAGGAGAACTCCCACATATTGACAAAAGGTTAAGAAACGTCATGGCAAACCTGATTACAAATGTTTAATTCTTGTTGTTTCAAAGGCAGCAGTGCTCTGCGTCTCCATCATTCCCGGCACGAGAATATATAAAAGCTTTTTATCTACACGCAGAATCCCAGACGAGGTCATATTGTTTGAACCTGGTCAAAAGGATCTAAGACATTCCAATTAGCTTGGAGTCCTGCCTTTTCAAAAAACAGAATGGTTTCGTTGCTCCAACAGAGAATGGCATTTCTACTCATATTTTGCCTAATAGCTTGCACCTGGGGAAAGCTGACCTCTTTTGCCAAGAATGGAAGAGAAAAGAAAATAATAAAATTAAAAATTTCATGTCAGTGACCCAACCTGCCTGGTCTTTCAGAACAATAAGGGGGGCGGGGGGAGGGATCATGCTGAGAGAATTCAGGAACCATGTACAGATTTTTCCACGCTGAGTTTTTGCTCTAGTTTTAGTTTCGTTTATTCAGTTTTGTTTCACTGCATCTCTTTCCCCCCTTTCCAAACACACAGTATTGTTTGCTGTCCCAGTTTTTCTTTGACTTTCCCCCCATTTTTTCCCCCAGACCACATTCTGAAACAACTCGGAGGAAACTTGAAAAAAACCAGAGAGAGCAACAAATAGCAAATGATGCTATATGTATCACAGGGATTTTTTCATAGCAGAAACTCCTTTGCATATTAGGCCACAAACCCCTGATGTAGCCAATCCCCCAAGAGCTTACAGGGTTCTTAATACAGGGCCTACTGTAAGCTCCAGGAGGATTGGCTACATCTGGATTGTGTGGCCTAATATGCAAAGGAGTTCCTGCTAAAAAAAAAAAGCCCTGTACGTATGGGAGCAACAAAAAGCAATGTGAAGATGATGATGATGATTATTATTATTATTATTTTGGATTTATATCCTGCCCTCCACTCCAAATCTCAGTCTCAGAGGCTCACAATCTCCTTTATCTTCCTCCCCCACAACAGACACCCTTCGAAGTGGGTGGGGCTGAGAGACCACAGAAGGTGCCCTTTCAAGGACAACTCCTGCGAGAGCTATGGCTGACCCAAGGCCATTCCAGTAGCTGCAAGTGGAGGAATGGGGAATCAAACCCAGTGCTCCCAGATAAGTGTCCACGCACTTACACCAACTGGCTCTCCAATCTGGAGCAGAAGCTTGGTATGGAAAAGCTGTACAGGAGTTGACAAAAGAGAAGTGTGAACGGAGCTAGGCATGGCTGGTAAGACCACCACTGATCTAGTTCTCCACTCCGCTTTTCACGTTCACATAGCAGAAGTGGGAATGACAGGAACAGTCTCCTTTGGTCCTTGAGAGCCAGTTTGGTGTAGTGGTTAAGTTTGTGGACTCTTATCTGAGAGAACGGGTTTGATTCCCCACTCCTCCGCCTGCAGCTGCTGGAATGGCCTTGGGTTAGCCATAGCTATCACAGGAGTCATCCTTGAAAGGGCAGCTGCTGTGAGAACCCTCTCAGCCCCACCCACCTCACAGGGTGTCTGTTGTGGGGGGAGAAGATATAGGAGATTGTAAGCCACTCTGAGTCTCTGATTCAGAGAGAAGGGCAGGGTATAAATCTACAGTCTTCAGTCTTCTACTCTTCTTGAAGCCTTCAGTGTCATCATCTCACCAACCAGTTGCTATCCCTGAAGGCAGGTAAAGCCCCTGAAGTCAGAACATTCTTACTGGATGTTTGTTCTTCTCTCATGGCTTGGGTCCTGATATCATTTAAATTCTCTGTCCCTCGTTATAATTTATAATTGAAATTGTAATATGGAGAGACTAGATCAATGTAATGCTCCGGTCTCACCTCAAAATAATTCCTTTAGATATGTGGGTCCTAACCTTTAAACATAACCAGCGCTTTGAATTGGACTCAAAAGCAATCTGGCAGCCAGTGTAGCTCTTTGACAATGGGCAAGACACACTTCAGGTCAGCTAGCCGCTGACAGTAATTGCACAGCTGCATTCTGAAGCAGCTGCTGTTCAGAGCAGGCAAAATGTTAGCTCCAACCAAATTATAGCAATCAATCTAAACTGTATTAAGAGCACACTGTTAAGCATGGGAAAGAACAGATGCCACCTGAAAATAAACTTTGCTTTAGCCCAATGTTAGCCCCCCCCCTCATTATTTATTGTACATGAGCTCTAAGTCATAGTTAGTCATGTACTCCATAAGATCTAGTGGATCCTTCCTTCCTTCCTTCCTTCCTTCCTTCCTTCCTTCCTTCCTTCCTTCCTTCCTTCCTTCCTTCCTTCCTTCCTTCCTTCCTTCCTTCCTTCCTTCCTTCCTTCCTTCCTTCCTTCCTTCTCACTAGAATTCCCCAGCTAGTGCATCAAGAGCATATTGGTGCCCTGATCTGGATAACCCAGGCCAACCCCATCTAATCAGATCTTGGAAGCTAAAGCAGGGTGGACTTTGGCAAGTACATGAATGGAAAACTTCCTTGGAATACCAGCAGTCAGGAGGCAGGCTGTAGAAGAAGAAGAAGACTGCAGATTTATACCCCGCCCTTCTCTCTGAATCAGGGTCTCAGAGCGGCTTACAATCTCCTATATCTTCTCCCCCTGCAACAGACACCCTGTGAGGTAGGTGGGACTGAGAGAGCTCTCCCAGAAGCTGCCCTTTCAAGGACAACTTCTGCGAAAGCTATGGCTGACCCAAGGCCATTCCAGCAGCTGCAAGTGGAGGAGTGGTGAATCAAACCCGGTTCTCCCAGATAAGAGTCTGCGCACTTAACCACTACACCAAACAGCCACCTCTCTAAATATTCTCCAAGCCCCCTGTAGGGGTCAGTCACCAGAGATTGCCATGACTACCAGGTAAGCACACACACGCATGCACATAAAAATACAAAAAGAATGCCAAAAGACAAAGAGCATGTTGGTAGCATCTGGTTGGCTGCTGGAAATCAAAGTCAAAGCAAAGACTTGTTCTGAATACTTTAAAGAGAGTCAAATGACATACGGCTGGCATTTGACATGGTCAACTAACCATATGTCAGCTAACCTCTTTCAGTAATGCAACACTATTATCGCAACAAATTGTAGTACAGGCTTACTTAACAGATTTCTTTCCAAGCCCTATGTGAGATGAAGTCATGGGCCAACAGTTTCAATATAGTTGCACTCCATGTCCTTAGAGTCAATCAGTTTTTTGTTGTTGTTGCGGGACCTCCTTTGCATATTAGGCAACCCCCCCCCCCCCCCCGATGTAGCCAATCCCACAAGAGCTAACAGGGCTCTTAGTACAGGGCCTACTGTAAGCTCCAGGAGGATTGTGTCAAGCATTGTGAATTCTCTATTTGTTATAATTGTCAGATCATAGAATTGTTACTAACCATGAATGAAACCCAGGCACATCAAAGTAACAAACCCCCTCCATTGCTTCTTTCGCTTGTACTAACAAATGCAGGAATGTCCTCTTTGAAGATAAGACCTCCTGGGACTCGTTCCCAGGCCCAGCGAGGCCTGGACCCAGGATGCGCCAACCGCAATAGAGATAAGGAATTTAATGTGTGAATTTCACACGTGAATGTAGAATTGTTTATAGAACCTTTGATGTGCCATTTTAAAGCATGTACTCTGTTGTTACTAAGTATCAGTTCCAATACCTAGCTCCGCTGAGCCACATGGATTATCAATAAACAACACTTTGTTTCAAAATCCAAGGACTGGTTATTTTGAAATCTCATGCTTGGCAGATTGGCTACATCAGGAGGGTGTGGCCTAATATGCAAATGAGTTCCTGCTACCCAAAAAGCCCTGGAGTCAATCAAGATCTAAATTCGAAGTGCTTTTTTTTTGTAAAAACAATTTTTATTATTCTACAACATATTATATCACTATTTCATTTACTTCTCTCAAATAAAAGTCAATATGTTACATCACATTTTCCACCTCCCCTCCTCCCTTTCAAGACTTCCCCAGTGTTACTTACAATATAAAAGCAATAAAGGTAATTTAACATTTTAAAAAACTGCTTAAAAAGAAAAAAGGGACTTATACTTCTTTATGGTTATTACCTCATTTGATTAATGATCCAATATATTACTAAATTAAGTCATATTATCTATCTTATTATAATCTTTTAAGAAAGAACAAAATATTTTCTCATACTCTCATTTTAACTATCATTCTTGTCTCAGTAAATTAAAAATAGCTAATAAACAAGTTATCCATTATCAAATATCACCAAGTGTCCTTTCACTCTCCAATGTTCTTCCACATAGTTCTGAAACTTTCGCCATTCATTATTAAATTTTTCCATATCAAGTTCCTTTAGTGTTCTTGTTAATTTGTCCATTTTACTCCAGTGCATAGTTTTCATAACCCAATCCCATTTTTCTGGAATTTTATTTTGCTTCCACAACTGCACATACAATGTCCGTGCAGCTGAAAGCATGTACCAAAGTAATGTTCTGTCTTGCTTCGGAAAATTTTCTATTTGTAATCCCAACAAAAAGATTTCTGGTGCCTTCTTCATTTTGTATCCCAAAATCTTTGACATTTCTTGCTGGATCATTTGCCAATATTGTACAGCCCTTTCACATGTCCACCACATACGGTAGAAGGACCCATCATGTTTTTTATATTTCCAACATCGATCAGACATCTGATTATTTGTTTTCAACAGTTTTTTTGGTGTCATATACCATCTATACAACATTTTGTAACAATTTTCTTTTATGTTATTACATGTCGATATTTTCATAGAGTTCTTCCACAAATATTCTCGTTGTTCTATCTGAATTTCCTTGTTTATATTAATTGCCCACTTTATCATTTGAGATTTTACCACTTCTTCCTCTGTAGACCATTTCAGTAACAGTTTATATACTCTTGAGATCAATTTTACGTCCTCACCAAACAGCATTTTCTCCATTTCTGTTTGTTCTTGTCTTATTCCTTTATTCCTAATATCCTGCTTCAGCAGACTTTTAATTTGTAACTATTGAAACCAATTAAATTTATAATCCAATTCTTCCACTAATTTTCATTCTGCTTTGCCTCCTTGTATTTGTAACAATTGTTTATATGGTAACCATTTCTCTTCCTCAATATCCGAATATAACTTTATTACTTCCGTTGGCACAATCCACAGCGGTTTCCTCTCATCTCCATATTTTTGGTATTTCAACCAAGTTTTAAGCAAACTACTTCTTACATAATGATGTGAGAAAAAACCATCCATTTTACTTTTCTCATAGCACAAATATGCATGCCAACCAAAAACCTTTCCATGGCCTTCTAATGTTAATAATTTTCTGTTTAATAACACTATCAAATCCTTAATCTATACCAAGCAAACTGCATCATGATATAGTCTTAAATCCGGTACTTGGAAGCCTTCCCTTTCTTTAGCATCTATCAGGATCTTCATCTTAATTCTTGGTTTCTTGCCAGCCCATATAAATTCCGAAAGTTTCCTCTGCCATTTATGAAATTGTTTATCTTCTTTCATTATTGGTATAGTTTGAAACAAGAACATTATTCTTGGTAATACATTCATTTTTATTGCCGATATTCTACCCAGGATAGACAAATTCTACTTATTCCATTTTTGTAAGTCCACCTCAATTTTCCACCAAAGCTTTTCATAGTTGTTTTTAAATAAGTCAATATTCTTTGTTGTCATTTCTACTCCTAAATACTTTACTTTAGAGGCCACTTCACAGTTTGTTAAATTTTGTAATTCCATCTGCTTAGATTTTGACATATTTTTACACAAAATTTTTGTTTTCTCTTTATTTACAAAAAAGCTGCCAGTTCACCATATTCTTTTATTTTTTGGAGCAACAACGGTGTAACTTGAGTTGGGTTTTCATTTATAAACATTACATAATCTGCAAACGCTCTGTATTTGTAAGAAAAGCCTTTTAATGTCTAACCCTCTATCTCCTTATCTTCTTGAACTTGCATAAGCAGTATTTCCAGCGTCATTATAAATATCAAAGGGGATAGAGGGCACCCTTTGATTGTTCCTTTACAAATTGCTATTTTCTCTGTCAAATCTGCATTTATACAAAGTCTTGCTTGTTGGTCAGTATATATTGCCTTTACCATTCTAACAAGGTCTTCACCCAATCCCAATTTCTCCATTACTGCAAACATAAAGTCCCCATGAACATTGTCAAAAGCTTTCTCTGCATCAGCGAAAAGCAAAGCTACTTCTTTTTCAGGATGTTTTTCATAATATTCTATTATATCTATTACAGTTCTGATATTTTCTCTTAATTGCCTTCTGGGGAGAAACCCTTCTTGCTCCTCTTTAACAAAACTATTCAAATGCTGCTTCAGGCGTTCCGCTAAAATTCTAGCTTTTATTTTGTAGTCATTATTTAGCAATGAAATTGGTCTATAGTTTTTTAAATTAGTCACATCTCTGTCTTCTTTTGGTATCAACGAGATTACTGCTTCCTTCCAAGTATTCGGTATCTTCCCATCTATTCTTATAATGTTCATCAATTTCTGAAGTTTTGGAAGTAGAGTTTCTTTAAGAACTTTATAATATCTTACTGTAAAACCGTCAGGACCCGGAGCCTTCCCTGGCTTCATTGAGTTAATTGCCACTTCAATTTCTTCCTTACCAATTGGGTCATTTAAGATCTTTTTCATATTGTCCGTTAGGGGTTTAACATTAATTTCCTGTAAATAGGCATCTATTTTCTCTTTTTCCTCCACATGACTTTTGTACAAATTTGCATAATATTTATAAAACTCTCTTTTGATTCCTTCCTGGTCAACAATTTCTTTGTTGCCCAAACTAATTTTATTAACAATTTTATTTTCCGTTTTTCTTTTCATTTGCCAGGCCAAGTATTTTCCAGCTTTATCTGCACTCTCAAAAGATTTTTGTTGAAACCTTTTTAAGTTCCATTCTACTTCTTTATTTAACGAGTGTCTTAGTTGGTCCTGTAGAATTCCAATTTCTTTTAAAATCTTCTTTTCCCCCGGTCTCTTTATAAGCTCTCTCTCCTTCTTCTTAATCTCCTTCTGTATGTCTGTCATTTGTTTCTCGAAGTGCTTTGGACTTCCCCCCTCCCCAATAAACCATAACTTCAGAAACTCACTTATAGACAGAGGGGACATCATAAAATAAAGGACAGGCAGCAAGGTCTACAAAGAACATTTCTCCTGGCAGCTGTATGGCTAGCAAAGCATGTCACATCAGAGGAGGATGTGGGACGTCTGTAGGCAGATGGGTTATTCCTGTAGGAAGGCAGGACGATTTCACACTTGTCAGAGCCTGAGATCAACAGAGAAGAGCTTTTTCTGTGGCTGCTGAATTTGAATTCATGTCTCCTAGTACAAGTCATTGTTTGGTCCTTACCTTTTAACCCGGGCATCGCAAACCTGGTTCCTCTTTTGCTTGCAGTATACTAAACATGATTATGTATAAATGTAGTATAGGGATTTGTTGAACCAATGATGCTTGGGAGTGCTTATAAACCAAGTGCAGTTGCATCCCAAAATTCTTCTCTGGTTCAAAGTGTTAAAAGAGACTGTCAGCTTGCAGCAAGCCAGATGCTCAAAGCCAGCAGCTTTGCTGACATGTTCTTTAACTCTTAATGCCACTCTCATTGACCTGGGGTTGCCAACTCCTGGTGAGGCCTGGAGGTCTCCTAGAATCGCGTTGTTTTGTAGAAAAAGAGGTGGTGGAGCTCATCCAGGGATTGTTATGCAGTTGCACATACTATTCAATGGACAAGGAGGTGGAACTCTCAGAAGGAGAAGGTGGAACTTTCAGAAAGGTTCAGGAACTGCACTCCTGTGAGCTCCCACTGAATCTGAGGCCTGCCTAGAATTACAACTTCTCTCCAGATAACAGAGATCACTTCCCCAGTACAAAAGACAGTTTTGGAGAACCTGGTTCCATCAACAAGTTCGAAGCACATATGCCTTGGAAAATAACTGTTTGAATGAGTGGTTCCAAATGTCAAATCCCCGGCAGTTCAGCTATCAACACCAAACCTTTTGAGAAATAGTTTTTATCAGGGCTCATTTTGTAGCAGGCACTCCTTTGCGTATTAGGCCACACTCCCCTGATGTAGCCAATCTTCCAAGAGCTTACAGGGCTCTTATTACAGAGCTACTGCAGGCTCTTGGAGGATTGGCTACATCAGGGGAGTGTGGCCTAATACGCAAAGGAGCTCCTGCTACAAAATGAATCCTGGTTTTTATTGAAATACTGCCTTCCATAAGGCAAGATGGTTCTTGCGAAAACTGATAATGGTAGGCTCATGCCCTATATTTACACCCTTTATATTAACGGTTATACATGTGACTAATATGGCACCAAGGCAGCAAGCGTCCCCTCCCGCCAAAGTTCTGTTCCCATACCCTCTTTCACAGGTGCACACATAATCACCAGAGGACAGGCCTGTGATCTTGGCTGTCTGAGACCAGGCAGAAATATGCTTCACTCAGTTACAACAGAGCTAGCAGGGCCGTGCAATGAGAGGTAACTGTAGGTCATGTCGGGCTCCCCCCCTGTTCACTCAATAAACAGTCCATTTATTCCAAACAGTCCCGTTTATTTAAGACTTCAGGCAGGTAACAGCCTGGACCAACCCCGAGTCAGAACTGGCATGAATAGGCATGAAGGCAATATTATAGGATTACGATGAACAATGCAAGCACACTAGCACGTCCCCTCCCCAACTTTCCTATGATAAGTTTAGTGTGCTTTACTTTGAGAACAATATATTTTTTTAATTAATATTTTATGAAGTATACATATATTTATTTTATTTATTTATTTATTTAAGATTTGTATCCCGCCCTTCCCACAAGTGGCTCAGGGCGGCTTCCAATAGTAGATCCAACAAAATTACAATAGTTAAACATATAAAGGGATCCGCATTTAAAACAGATAAAACAGATAAAACAGATAAAACCTTAGTTATTAATACACATTAATAAATATTGCAACTGTATATAAAAGAAATCCAGCAAGTTACATTAAAATTCTCAAGCTAGTTATAGGCTAGCCGGAAGAGGGTCGTCTTACAGGCCCTGCGGAACTGAACAAGGTATCAACCAATTTATACATCTCATATAAATACATTTTGTTTTTTGCTTGTTGTCTTCTACAAATTAAACTGAATACTAACAACAAATAAATAAGCTCCTTCCTCTTTGTCTTGTTCCCTTTCTTTACCCGATTTCTCCCGATCCCTGTACCACTTTTCCTAATTCTTATTCTAATCATAATTATAATCTTTCTTTTGTTTCCAACGCTTCTTTACTTCTTCACGGACTTCCATCTTTTCACACTTAATTTTTAAAACTTTAGCTATTTTCTCTCATACCTGCAAAAGAAAGCTGGACGGGGTTACCTCCAGAACTGGGTGCTGCAGAAAATCTCTACAGTAGGAGGTCTAGGGGGGCACACCCACCACCTCCTTGCTAATCCATTGGCTTTAACAATTCAATTTCTATTTTCCATTCCCATTTATCATATCTTTATCCTAACTATATACATATTCTCCTATTAATTACTCTCAACTTCTCCACAAGAAAACATAATTTCCGGGTTCAAACTTTTCCAGACTTTTGTTTCATTACGCTGTCTATTAGTTCCTTGCCAGATGCCTCATTATATGCAGTAAAAGTTTGATTTTCCATATTGACCACTAGATGGCCTAGCGATAACCATCTGTATTGAATTCCTTTATCACGTAGAATCTTTGTTGTTTCTCTCAGTCTCCTCCTTGCATTAATTACTTCAGCTGGGATATCAGGAAATAAAAAAAAAACTATCGTGTTTTCAATACACGATACAATATTGATATTCAACAATCATTCCCAAGGCTGTGAATGAGATGCACATTGTTTTGGTTAGGGCAGCTCCATATATCTAAGCGGCAGGTGCAGAAAAATTGTTCAAGGCTGGGAGAGCGAGGGATAGATAAGAGGAGAAAAAAAGACATTCCAGAGAAGAAACATTTCCACTGGTGGTAACATTTTCATCTTTAACCCCATACTGGCAAGACACTTGATAGGTCAGACAGCAAAACTAACTCATGGCAAGAGGCACTCTTGACACCAAATATACAAAATGGTTTGTTGTGGAAACAACCTCTGAAGAAACTAAAGTGAAATGCCTAGAATATCCAGGATCAGACACCCTGTGAGGTAGGTAGGGCTGAGAAAGCTCTTGCAGCAGCTGCCCTTTCAAAGACAGCACTGCAAGAGCTATGGCTGACTCAAGGCCATTCCAGCAGGTGCAAGTGGAGGAGTGGGGAATCAAACCCAGTTCTCCCAGATAAGAGTCCACGCATTTAGCCACTACACCAAACTGGCTCTGTATATCCCTGCAGGTTTGCAAGATATACAGACTGATATACGTTGAAGATTCTCAATGGACTTTGTTTGGAACTGTTTTGTATACCTGTAGGCAGATGTTCAACAGGTGTATCATTTTGTAATTTTGTGATAGATGGTTAAATTTGCATAAACACTTGAATAGACACCTTGTTCTCAGTTGTAATTTATTGTTGTATGACTACTTTTGCACATTGTGTGTTTGTGGTTTCAGCTTTGGAGACCATGGCATTATCCCCCACTAAGTTCCCTCATGTTCACAAAACTCTGCTTTACCAGGCTGTACTCCTCCCTCCAAATCTTCAGAAATTCCGCAACCCAAAGTTTACAACCCTATTTGATGGTTGTGGACCAACCTTCATGATTAAATAGACTTTTGTGTGGTTAGTAGTGTATCCAGGTCCCCTTACTCATACAGTGGGGGGAGTTGGGATGTCCCAGGGATGGGCAGAGACATCTCCCAGAAGTAGGGTGGCCAGACCGTCCCGGTCTCCCGGGACATTCCTGGTTCTGGCCACCCAATCCCGGCTCCCGGGCTGCCTATACCGGGACCATTAAAGGTTGCGGTTTAGCCAGCCCCGGAGGCGGTGGGCCGCGGGCGCCGGCGGGGAAGGCGGCGAGGGAGGGAGGGAGCGTCCCTGCGCCTGCGCAGGGACGCTCCCTCCCTCCCTCGCCGCCTTCCCCGCCCGCGCGCGGGGCCCGGCGGCGGTGGCGGAGGCCTCCCCGCGGCCTCCGCTGGTCCCTGGAGGCCCTCCAGAGTCTCTGGAGGGCCTCCAGGGACCAGCGGAGGCCGCGGGGACGCCGCAGAGCACCCGGCGCTGGTCCCGGAAGGCCTTCCAGAGCCTCTGGAAGGCCTTCCGGGACCAGCGCCGGCCAGCGAAGGCCTCCCCGCGGCCTCCGCTGGTCCCTGGAGGCCCTCCAGAGTCTCTGGAGGGCCTCCAGGGACCAGCGGAGGCCGCGGGGAAGCCGCGGAGCACCCGGCGCTGGTCCCGGAAGGCCTTCCAGAGCCTCTGGAAGGCCTTCCGGGACCAGCGCCGGCCAGCGAAGGCCTCCCCGCGGCCTCCGCTGGTCCCTGGAGGCCCTCCAGAGTCTCTGGAGGGCCTCCAGGGACCAGCGGAGGCCGCGGGGAAGCCGCGGAGCACCCGGCGCTGGTCCCGAAAGGCCTTCCAGAGCCTCTGGAAGGCCTTCCGGGACCAGCGCCGGCCAGCGAAGGCCTCCCCGCGGCCTCCGCTGGTCCCTGGAGGCCCTCCAGAGTCTCTGGAGGGCCTCCAGGGACCAGCGGAGGCCGCGGGGAAGCCGCGGAGCAGCCGGCGCTGGTCCCTGGAGGCCTCCAGAGGCCAGCGCCGGTAGCGGAGAGGCCCGGCGCTGGTCCCTGGAGGCCTCCAGAGGCCAGCGCCGGCAGCTCCCTCCCTCCCTCGCCGCGAGGCCGCCGCCGCAGGCCCGCAGGACTCGCCGCCGCCGCTCGACTCTCCACCGCCCTGGAATCAGGTAAGGGGGCCGAAAGCGCGGGGGGGGGCGGGGGGCGGCCTTCCTTTCTTCCCTCCCTCCTCCCTCCCTCCCTTCCTTCCTTCCTTCCTTCCTTCCTTCCTTCCTTCCTCCCCCCCCTTCCCTTCCTTCCTTCCCTCCCTTCCCTTCCTTCCTTCCCTCCCTCCTCCCTTCCTTCCTTTCTTCCTTCCTTCCTTCCCTCCCTCCTCCCTTCCTTCCTTTCTTCCTTCCTTCCTTCCCTCACTCCCTTCCCTTCCTTCCTTCCTTCCCTCCCTCCTCCCTTCCTTCCTTCCTTCCTTCCTTCCTTCCTTCCTTCCTTCCTTCCTTCCTTCCTTCCTTCCTTCCTTCCTTCCTTCCTCCCTTCCCTTCCCTTCCCTTCCCTTCCCCTCCCTTCCCTTCCCTTCCCTCCCTCCTTATGTTCTTATGTGACACAGAGTGTTGGACTGGAGGGGCCACTGGCCTGATCCAACAGGGATTCTCTTATGTTCTTATGTGACACAGAGTGTTGGACTGGAGGGGCCACTGGCCTGATGCAACAGGGCTTCTCTTATATTTTTATGTGACACAGAGTGTTGGACTGGAGGGGCCACTGGCCTGATCCAACAGGGCTTCTGTTATGTTCTTATGTGACGCAGAGTGTTGGACTGGATGGGCCACTGGCCTGATCCAACAGGGCTTCTGTTATGTTCTTATGTGACGCAGAGTATTGGACTGGATGGGCCACTGGCCTGATCCAACAGGGCTTCTGTTATGTTCTTATGTGACGCAGAGTGTTGGACTGGATGGGCCACTGGCCTGATCCAACAGGGCTTCTCTTATGTTCTTATGTGACGCAGAGTGTTGGACTGGATGGGCCACTGGCCTGATCCAACAGGGCTTCTCTTATGTTCTTATGTGACGCAGAGTGTTGGACTGGATGGGCCACTGGCCTGATCCAACAGGGCTTCTCTTATGTTCTTATGTGACGCAGAGTGTTGGACTGGATGGGCCACTGGCCTGATCCAACAGGGCTTCTGTTATGTTCTTATGTGACGCAGAGTGTTGGACTGGATGGGCCACTGGCCTGATCCAACAGGGCTTCTCTTATGTTCTTATGTGACGCAGAGTGTTGGACTGGATGGGCCACTGGCCTGATCCAACAGGGCTTCTCTTATGTTCTTATGTGATGCAGAGTGTTGGACTGGATGGGCCACTGGCCTGATCCAACATGGCTTCTCTTATGTTCTTATGTGACAATACTGACTTTGGTGGACCCAAGCACTGATTCAGTGTAAGGGAGCTTTGTGTTTGTGACTGGAGTGGACAATACTGACTTTGGTGGACCCAAGCACTGATTCAGTGTAAGGGAGCTTTGTGTTTGTGTCTTCTGGTGCAATTTTGTTCTCAGATCCTGTATTTACTTCATCAGTATATGGGATAAGGCACTTTCTCAACTGTGCTGCATAATGCAGCCTATTTATTTTGTCCTGTTTGCTCTGTTGGCTCTATCTGCGCCACCTTCATCACTTTCGGGGTGCGGATCCCCCAGTGGGGTGGTCTCCCGACTCCCTCCGCCGGCTGTTTCTGATAGCCCTGCGCCCCCTCTTTCATTTGATATGTGTCCCGTGCGGGTGCCACCCTCCCGCCGGGAGATGCCGCAAAATGAGCCCCCTTGAGGCTTATGGCGGCAGGGCTCGGGGGAAGCGAGCTAGACTGCTGTTCTTTTGAGGGGTTATAGAGTGTTTCGAGCCCGTCCCTGTGGCATCGGTCCCATCGTTGTAGGGCCCAGGGGGCCGGCGCAGCGGCCTGCTGAAGCAGCCTGTCGGTCACTTCCGGGTTCCTGTCCTGCATCTCGACCTGTGTTATTAGTGACAGGCTGCTTCGGCGGGCCGCTGCGCCGGCCCCCTGGGTCCCACAACGATGAGACCGATGCCACAGGGACGGGCTCGAAACACTCTATAACCCCTCAAAAGAACAGCAGTCTAGCTCGCTTCCCCCGAGCCCTGCCGCCATAAGCCTCAAGGGGGCTCATTTTGCGGCATCTCCCGGCGGGAGGGTGGCACCCGCACGGGACACATATCAAATGAAAGAGGGGGCGCAGGGCTATCAGAAACAGCCGGCGGAGGGAGTCGGGAGACCACCCCACTGGGGGATCCACACCCCGAAAGTGATGAAGGTGGCGCAGATAGAGCCAACAGAGCAAACAGGACAAAATAAATAGGCTGCATTATGCAGCACAGTTGAGAAAGTGCCTTATCCCATATACTGATGAAGTATATACAGGATTTGAGAACAAAATTGTTTCCGGCGGTGATATTTGGGGGATTTTTGGGGACGTCACAGGAAGTGCTGTGAAGTCACTTCCTGTTTCCGGCAGTGGCATTTGGGGGAAATGATGTCATTTGGGGGAAGTGATGTCAGAGGAAGTGATGTCACTTCCCGTTTCCGGCAGGTGACGTGGGGAAATGATGTCACAGGAAGTGGTGTCACTTCCTGCTTCCGGCGGTGGCATGACATCGCCGGAAGTGATGTCACCGGAAGTGACGTCACTTCCTGCTTCCGGTGGCGCGCACGCGCACCCCTACCTTCCCCCCCCCCAGGTGTCCCTGGCTGGCCTTCAGACATTATGGTCACCCTACCCAGAAGTGACATCATCATGTTGAGAACACTCTGGTATTTAGGTGAAACTCTGTGGTTTTACCCTCAAAATGATAAAGCTTGCCCAAATACCAGCGCGTCCCTGCTTGACGTTCTCTACGCGATGACATCACTTCTGGGTAATGTCATCACAACAGGGACATCGCATGGTGATGTCTCTGTTTAGGGGAGGGGTTTCCCCTGTCACCCAGCTGGTCCAAGAAGAAGAGCCCCTGAAACCAGGGAATTCCTGCTGGGACATGGGGACTGGCAACCATAGTGGTGAGCGTTATTTTATTTTTGGTTGATATCTCCAGGGGAATTCTAGCAGGATTTCCTTTGCATATTAAGCCACACACCTCTGATGTAGCCAATCCTGCAAGAGTTTACAAGGCTCTTTTTTCTAAGCTCTTGGAGGATTGGCTACATCAGGGGTGTGTGGCCTAATATGCAAAGGAGCTCCTGCTAGAATTCCACCCCTGGATACTTCAGCTTCTTTTTTGCAAGTGTTTAACACGTCTTCTCTTGTCCCATCTTCTCTTGTTCCTGAGCACATTCGTTCGTAAGTTTGCGGATCGAATCTCCAAAGCAGCTGTTTGCCATGGCTGATGCTGTGAGGCAGTAGCAACCAAACTACAGTTCCTAGGAGGCTCATGTACATGGCATCATCAGTACACATGTAGCAATGGATGAGTCATGAGAGAATTCTTGAAAAACATTTTTTTTTCCTGAGCACTTGCTGAGAAAACTCATAAATACCTCTAGACAAATTCCAAATGGAGGCAAACTGAGTTAGTCCATTACACACAAAACAAATCATAATAATAATTACCTTAGGCATAATAATAATTACCTTACTCCTATAGGAATAGATCAGGGGTGGCCAACGGTAGCTCTCCAGATGTTTTTTGCCTACATGGCCAATGGCTGGGGCTGATGGGAGTTGTAGGCAAAAACATCTGGAGAGCTGCCATTGGCCACCCCTGGAATAGATGGTTGCACGTTTATCCAGTATGGCACCCTGCTTTGCATGCCAACATTGTGTGGTAATTATAGAGTGCTGGACTTGGAACCGGGAGACCCAAGTTAGAGCTCAGTATGTTTAGCCTGGAGAGGAGATGATGGAGAGGTGATATGATCACCATCTTCGACTACTTGTCATATAGAGGATCCTGTGAATTTAGGGGGAAATGTTTGTGAGTTTCCTGCATTGTGCAGGGGGTTGGACTAGATGACCCTAGAGGTCCCTTCCAGCTCTATGATTCTAAGTTGCTCTGAGACTCCTTTAGCTAGTGAGGGGTGGGGTATAAAACCAACTCTTCGTCTTCTTCTTGATGGGAAGCAATGACGGAAAAGTTTGGATGCTGTTTCTGCTGGCAGCATCTGAAAGGAGAAGGAAAAACTCTACAATTAGTCTGAGCAGTTCTCCTTTCTGTGAACTATCTTGAGAGCTTGAGGCTGTGGAAAAGTGCACTTGACAAAGAGCTGCACTTGATGTGATATTAATCTTACTCTTCCATTCCATCGTTCCATATTCATTGGAGTCGGGTTCTTCTTAATCCCCTCCAAATTTAATGATTGAAGGTTAATAGATAGCTCCAGTTACTTAATGTGTGATTATATAAAAGGGTATTGCTGGAGTCGCCAGAGATAATAACAGGAATGAGACAAAAACACTGGATTCGTCGAAGGGAAGAGTCCGTGTGATGTATTGCACAGCACTTCGAAGATTAATTGCAACAAAAGGCATGGGTACAAGGCAAGATCACAGCAGTGATCATCCGTACACTGTTCAATGGATCAAGAATATTTTATTATATGCTGGAGAGGAAGTCCTTGATGTGTCTTAAAAGGCAGATTCTGTTAAAAGGAGTTTCCCCTTGAATGAGCCTTTACCAGACTCTTATCTGCTCATTGGCTGCAAGACCTGCAGAGCTCTTTGTTCTCCTTAAATAGGCCCCTGGTTCAGTAATGGAAAGGCCTTTAAGTAGAAGCTGTTTCTCTGTTTCTTATCCTCAGTCCTTTGCTTTCTCTTGACATGTCACCTTCAGAAGAATCTTGGGAGGTGGGGACTCACCGCTGGTGGCTCCCTTTCACACACTGCTTCCTTCTCCTCCTCTAGCCGCTCTTGTTTTCAAGCCTGCTCCTCTATGTAGAATCATCTTGGCCTAGGTGTTCTCCATCTAAGGTCACACCTCCCCCTGGGAGAGCCAAGCACTGAAGAAGAAGAATTGCAGATTTATACCCCGACCGTCTCTCTGAATCAGAAACTCAGAGCGGCTTTCAATATCCTGTATCTTCTCCCCCCACAACAAACACCCTGTGAGGTGGGTGGATCTAAGAGGGCTCTCACAGCAGCTGCCCTTTCAAGGACACCTCCTGCGAGAGCTATGGCTGACCCAAGGCCATTCCAGCAGGTGCAAGTGGAGGAGTAGGGAATCAAACCCAGTTCTCCCAGATAAGAGTCCAGGCACTTAACCACTACACCAAACTGGCTCTGTGACCAATTCAGATAGCAAGATATCTTGAAAGACCAACAGTAGTGGGCACACCTCAGAGAACTAGGATTGCCAATCCCCAGTTTGGAGACCCTCCCCCCCGCTTCAGGGTCATCAGAAAGTGGTGGTGGGGAAATATCTGCTGGGCACTCCATTATTCCCTATAGAGACCGATTCCCATAGGGTATAATGGAGAATTGATCCATGGGTATCTGGAGCTCTCAGGGGGCTGTTTTTTGAGATAGAGGCACCAAATTCTCAGCATAGCATCCAATGCTTCTCCCCAAAATACCCTCCAAATTTCAAAAAGATTGGACCAGGGGGTCCAATTCTATGAGCCCCCAAAGAAGGTGCCCCTATCCTTCATTATTTTCAGTGGAGGTAAGGCATTTAAAAGGTGTGTGGTCTCAAAGATTTCAGGTTTTCACGGCTGGTAACATCATTAGGGTTTGTAGAATCTTTCGGGATCAAGTGCCGTGTTCTACTGGAGAAAGTTTTCCTTCCAGACGTTTCGTTCTCAGCTGCGGAGAACATCCTCAGTGGCGTTGCAGCCGGAGCAGGCGCTCAGACCTTCTTGCCTGCTGTGCATTGAGTGGAGCCAGGGCTGCTGGAGAGCTGCTATTTCTAGGCTGGAGGGGGTGTGATGAAAGGGCAATTGGTTTGTGGATGTGCCCATTGTTTGGTGGGGCTTCCTGGAAGGGTAGTGATAAGGAAACTGGCTGTTGAATGTGACCATTGTTCTGTGTTAATTGCTGGGAGGGTTGGAAGGGGTTTGAAGATAAGGAAGATGGTTGTTGACTGTGCTGATTGTTCTGTGGAATTTGCTGGTTGTTCTGAGACTTTCTGCAATTTATAGTCCATAGGGTGTTTTGCAGAGCTGGGTACCAAGATTGGTGGATGAAAATGCCTTCTTCCTTTCTGTTAAAATTGTGCTGGTGTTTGTAAATCTCAACAGCTTCTCTGTTCAGGCGGGTATGATAATGTGAGACCGTAGAAAGGACTTCAGTTCTTTCAAAGTGGATGACGTGGTCTCCTTCTTGAAGTGCATGTTCAGCTACAGCTGATTTTTCTGGCTGAAGCAAGCGACAGTGTCTCTTGTGTTCGGTGAGACCCGTCTCACCGAACACCCGTCTCACCGAACACAAGAGACACTGTCGCTTGTTTCAGCCAGAAAAATCAGCTGTAGCTGAACATGCACTTCAAGAAGGAGACCACGTCATCCACTTTCTAGAATGTCTATATCCTTTTTAAACTGTGATGCCCAAAACTGAACACAATACTCTAGGTCGGGGTCCCCAACCCCTGGGCCGTGGACCAGTACCTGTCCGTGACCTGTTAGCAACCGGGCCGCAGAGTGAGGCAGAAGCACCGCACTGTCCCTTTCACCCACCCAGGTCCCAGGTGGACGAAAGAGGGAGCGCAGCCTCACTCCGAAGCACTACCTCTTTCATTCGCCTGGTTGGGCGTGGCAGTGACTTTCATCTACCCTTCATTTAAAGACCCCCCTGGAGGGCAGGAAGAGGGTGTGGGGGCAGCCTAGGGCAGCAAAAACCCCAGCACCCCCACTGGGTGTGGGGTCTTCCACAAAACCGGTCCCTGGTGCCAAAAAGGTTGGGGGCCACTGCTCTAGGTGAGATCTAACTAGAGCAGAGTAGAGCAATACCATCGCTTTGCACAATCTGGACACTAAACTTCTGTTGATAGTGCATGGTACTGACCTTGGTAGACCAATGTCCGACCTGGTATTTGCTTCATGTGGAGAGCCAGTTTGGTGTAGTGGTTAAGTGTGCGAACTCTTATCTGGGAGAACTGGGTTAGATTCCCCACTCCTCCACTTGCACCTGCTAGCATGGCCTTGGGTCAGCCATAGCTCTGGCAGAGGTTGTCCTTAAAAGGGCAGCTGCTGTGAGAGCCCTCTCGGCCCCACCCACCTCACAGGGTGTCTGTTGTGGGGGAGGAAGGTATAGGAGATTGTGAGCCACTCTGAGACTCTTCGGAGTGGAGGGCGGGATATAAATCCAATATCTTCTTCTATTTGTTCTTGTAGGTTGCTTTTGGCTTTACAGCCTCCGTGTAAACTGTTTTCAGAACCCAGATTATGCTAACCCTGCCAAAAAGTATTTATATGGGTGATTACAGATGGCCAGCCCATGGCAGCATCAAGCCACCCCAAAGAGAGCCAGCCGGAAAAGGAGTGGACTGGAAGCCTCCAGATGGCACAATGCCTGCCCCTGAGACAGGGATCGGCTGCATGCCCCTTGGAGAAGCTTTTGGAGTGCTCATGTGGCTCTCTGTCACTCCCTGGGCACCTCCTGGCCTTCCAAGCAGCCGGGGAAGTGCCTTTTTTAAACAAACAAACAAACATACGATAAGTTTACTTTAGAAATGCCAAGTTATACAGAACTTTGTTGGGTGAAGTAGTATCAAGTAGATTAATTCCATATAAAACAAAATTCTACTCTGCATAAAGTAAAAAAAAGGTAAAGGTAGTCCCTTGTGCAAGCACCAGTCATTTTCGACTCTGGGGTGATGTTGCTTTCACATTTTCATCGACCTCGGAAGGATGGAAGGCTGAGTCAACCTGGAGCCAGCTACCTGAACCAGCTTTCGCTGGGATCAAACTCAGGTTGTGAGTAGGGGTGTACAAAAATATATATATATGGAATTACACGGATTTGGAAATACACGGGGCCAAAAAGATATGGAATACCGTGTATTTTCTATTACCATACTCGGAATAGCCGCATATACAGTAGATGCGCGGCTATTTCGGAATATACGGCCCCATTATACCTTATGGCCATTGAAATCAATGGCAAAATAGGGTATATTGGAAGCCGCCTGGAGGGGAGGGGGTTTGATGGAGAGCCCCCAAATTTGCAGGAGACCTTCAATGGACTCTCCCCTACAAACCCTCCAAGTCCCAAAAAGATTGGGCCAGGGGGTCCCTGTCTTTGGGCTCCCCAAAAGGCCCATTGCAACCAATGATGGTGAAAGCCCAATTAGCCACTTCCTTCACTGTAATTGCTGTGGGGAAAGTGGCTCTGCCTAGAGGGGGGTTTGAGGGAGAGGCCCCAAAACTGCAGGGCAGCTTCAGGGGACTCCACAGCACGAAACCCCCCTGGCCCAAAAAGACTGCACCCATCAGTGGGCACCCCAAAAGGAACACTGCTCCCAATGGTGAGAAAAAACCAATTAGAGCCACTTCCTCACTGTAATTGTTGTGGGAAAAGTGGCTCTGGGGAGCAGGAGGTTTTGAGGAGAGCCCCCCAAACTGCTGTGCAGCTTCAGGGCACTGTCCCACACAAAACCCACAAGGCCAAAAAAAAAAAAAAATTGGACCAGGGGGTCCAATTCCTGAGGCACCCAAAGCCAAACCTAACTTCACACCAGAGAATCTCTATAGAACCCAAAGGCACTACATCCCTCTATCTACTCTATGAACCCTGCAGGACTGGAACCAATACAAACCCAGTTGCCAACGTCACTGCCACACAAAACACAATCTGCTCAAGGTCTGCTCTGCAGACCTGGCTGCAGCAAACCCAGGTGCCAGCTCTCCACCCTGCCCCAAGGAACATGGGGCCAAGCACAACAAGCCTGCTGGTTCTGCGTCTCTCACCCAGGTGCCAGCTTCCCTGCCACAGAACACACAATCTACAGTTGCCAGCTCTCCAGCCCTGCCCCAAACAACACAACTCTAAAACAAGAGAAGTGGGGGACCACCTCACCTAGCTCCACATCATTCTGTATCTGACACAAAGCAAGAAGCATTTTGACTTACCTTGAGTGATGGATGGTTGGCTGGTCCAGGCTCTTTTGCGTTACCCAGGGTGCACCACGAGGAGGCAAGCCAGAATTGCACCCCAAATGAGGAAGATCACTGAGAGAGCCTCAGATTGTGTGAGAGGAAGGCAACCATTCCTTCTCTCTCAGCTCAGCAGTAACACACCAGCATCACTGTCCCATTAGAGGGACCTCAGCATTGGTATGGCTGCTGGCTGCCTGTCATCATCACTGGCACCTCCCTCTTTCTTCCTCCTGCCCCTGAAAAAAAACCTGGGTTATCCGGGCTGGGCCTGTGGGTGCTGTCGGTTACAGTTGGGGGCTGCAATGGCCCTTTCAGTATTATTAGGCATGTGTGGATGGGGACTGGCACAGGTGGAGTTCCAGCGTGTGCTGATGTCACTGATCAGGCTGTGCCCTGGCACGCCTGTCAGTGTCTGTTTCTCACGCAGCTGATACGAGTCCGTATTGCTGTGTGAGAAGTGACCCGTGATGTGCTGACACTTCTGGAGCAGAAGTCGGTACTCATGGGTCGCGGCTAGATACCGACGATCCTGGCTTTTCGTCTGGCCCAATGCATCCTTAACCACGAGGTGGAGAAGGTGGGCCACGCAAGGAAGGCGTTTTAGGCCCTGACGCTGGACAGCTGCCTTGATGTTGGAACCACCATCAGTCACCACGAAGCCCTTGGCGACGTCCCCGCTGCCTACCCAACCCTCTAACTGCCATGAGAGGATGGCTTTGAGAGTGTCCACCGTGTGCGGCGCATCGACTGCTTCGGCGTGCAGCAAGGCCCAGCAATAGCCGGCCTGGCGGCCCTGACCCTACCTGTCGCTACTGCCACCCCCACCCTGCACCTCCCTGAGTTGCCACCAATGCGCAGTCAGGGAGAGATACCCCTCAAACTCATGTTGGGAGCTCCAGATATCCGAGGTGAAATGAACAGTCCCCCCGGCAGCAGAGGACAAATGCTTTTTCACCACAGATCTGGTCGCCCTGAAAACAGCTGGCACAATGGTCCTGCTAAGGGTGGTTCTAGCAGGAACTTTGTACCAGGGCGCCAGGTACTCGAGCAACCCTAGCACCCGAGGATTCTCGACCACTGAAAATGGAAGCCCATGGGCGACCGACCTGGCAAGGTTCCAGGCGATCACCTTCCTGCCGTACCTGATTCCCCCTCTTGGCACACTGGTGCCACCCCTACCAAACATCTCAGGCAGAGATGGCTGGCGTTCCTGTACTCCCACGGAACGCTCCTGGAGAGCTCTGGAGGTAGTCGCGATGGGACTGACCTCCTGGCTGGGTGATGTTGGCTGCTTGGGCACTGCAGCACCAGCCTGCTTCTCCCCCTGAAGACGCACCACCGGGTGGTGCTTCCACAGGTGGTTCCGCATCCCCCCTGGAGTCAGGTGGTTCCGCATCCCCCCTGGAGTCAGGTGATCCTGGCCCTGCACAGCTGGCACTGCACATAGCGTGGATCCTCCATAAGTGTGAAATACTTCCAGACTTCAGAGGTGTACGGATACCCAAGCTGACTGGCAGCTTTGGTGTCCGGAGCCACCTCCTGTGAGGTGCTCGGGGCAGACACATCATGTCTCGGGGTGGCAGGAGGGGCTGGCCGCCGGGGGGAAGTGGGTGCAGATGGAGGCACCTCGTGTGTCTCCATCTCTTCCCCCTCCACCCCATACGGCCTCCCCTCCTGGCCATCCCCTGAAGGACTGCTGGTGCCCGAAGGAACCGAAGAAGGGGGCTGGTCCTCCTCAACCAGCTTCTCCTCCAGCTTTTGCATGACACTCTGCACCTTCCTTGGGGTGATCGTTTTGGGCAGAAAACTGTCCCCAAAGCTCATCTCCAAGGAGGGCTGCTCTTGCTGCCCCTCCTCTGGCTTCTGAGGCCAAGCAACATCAGCTGGAAGAGAGACTGCCCGAGCAGCAGATCCCTGCTCAGTGCCAGCACCTAATGGCACCTCTGCTGGGGGCGCCCCAGCAGCAACCTTGATGAAGGGCCCAAGGCAGGCCTTCTTCTTCATCACACTCTGGCCAGAGGTCAGAGTGCTGGTAGGCGGCTGTGGAGTGGCCCCATGCACAGGTGAGGGGGAGACCTGGGTCCTCCCCCTCCCCTCCAACCCTCTAGTCTTCTCTTTGGCCTTTCCCCCAGGGCCCCTCTTCTGTTGCCTGTCACTCATATCACCCTTAGCCAGTCTCACACAACCTGAACTGAGAGTGGTTTTTGTTTTTTTTTTACAAACCTAACTCACTGCACTGTACCCTGAACCAACAGGTGCCCTTACTTCTTTTTAAAAACCCTCCCACCAAAACTTGTTTGTTTTTTTTCTTTGGTCCCTAACCTGTCCTTCTTTGGGTTGGGGTAGTAGTGATCTGTTAAAGTTTAGGAGACTAGGAGATCCTGCCTCTACCTGGCTACAGTTTTTAAAAGGCTACCTTGAGATGAAGGCAATCCTTGTTATATCCTCCTAGTGAAATTTCTCCTAACTAGGTCCTGGGACAAACCGGATTTCCTTGCAAACTAGAAATCAGGTGTCCCCTAACTTGAAAGAAGCTGCGGTTTACTCTATGGAAATCTAAGGATGCACCAGCTTTCAGTGGCTGAAAGCAAGATGCACTGCAACCCTAGTCTGTTTAAAAGGGAGCCTGATGTGGCCGAGTAGTCACGCTGCCTTTTATGAGAAACCTAAAAACTTTTTAAATCACCCCTATCTGGCCTAGTTGAATTTTGACAGGAGATAAAACCCTAAACTGGATTAATTTTTTTTTAAATTTCAAAAAACACAATCCCTAAAAACACCCTTATTAGTGGGGCAGCCTATTTAGTGCCCCTAGGCAAACCGAAAGCACACTCAGACTCCAAAAACAACTCTATAAAAACCCCACCCCACACAGCCCACACACCAACCCTCTCACACCAACCAGAGGTAACTTAAAAAAACCAAAACGTGACAGAAAGAAACTTAACTTTGAACCCCCCCCTTTTCACCAATAAGAAACCTCAGGCCAAATCAGTCAACAACACACACACACACACACCGCAAACCCAGAACCAGGAAAAGGAACAACAGGAAAAGGCCAAGAAACTCAACAACACCCCCCCCTAAAGCCAGAACAAGAGGATGTAAAACCTGCAACAATAGATCCAAACAGAAGGCCAACAAACTCAACTGTTAAAAAAGTGGCCTTTTAAACTAGGCTTCCCAACCCCCCCGCCCTGCTGGGGGACCTCTGAATTAGCAGCCTCCTCCCCCGCTCTCCAAAAATCCAGAAGCGGGGGGAAGGGGGGGAAACGGCACCGTGTCTCTTTCCCTGCCTGCCTCCCTTGCAGGCTTCAGGCTTCTCCCTTCCTCCCGGTCACAAAGACCCACCCACTGCCAGCCTGCTATTCGCTCCAGTCCGGCCTCCCTTCGCGAGGTGCATGCTGGGACTCGTAGTCCTTGCATCCTCTCCGGCTGCCACAGGCATCTCCTCGGAGAGTCTGGCCGGTGGGGGGGGGGGGAGCTCCGCCCCCAGAGGACCATGTGCGTTTCTACCTCCGAAGGCTTCAGTTGTTGATTGAAAGGCTTCCTCTTGGGATGGTGTGTCTGTGTTACTTTGAAAAAGTTGGCAGCAACTCGTGAGTAGAGAGGCCAATCCCTCGCTTCAGAGTGGCCAGAAATGGGAGGGGGAGTCTGCTGAGCACTTCATTATTCTCTATGTGGAGATCGATTCTCATAGGGTATAATGGGGAATTGATCTGGAGGTTTTGGGGGCTCTGGGGGAGCTGTTTTTTGAGGTAGAGGCACCAAACCTTCAGTATAGTATCTAGTGACTCTCCCCAAAGTATCCCCCAAGTTTCAAAACGATTGGACTATGGGGTCCAATTCTATGAGTCCCAAAAGAAGGTGCCCCTATCCTTCATTATTTCCTATGGAAGGAAGACATTTTAAAAGGTGTGCGGTCCCTTTAAATGTGATGGCCAGAACTCCCTTGGAGTTCAATTATGCTTGTCACACCCTTGTTCCTGGCTCCGCCCTGATGTCTCCTGGCTCCACCCCCAAAGTCTCCAGATATTTCTTGAATTGGACTCGGCAACCCTATTTTAAACAATGAAAATGAGGCCAAACAGCCCCCCACCCAAGAACCAGAAACAGAAGAGAAAAGGGGCAACAGCAACACAACACAGACAGTAGCAACAAATCAAACACAGAAGCCTTTTAAAACAGTAAAAAACTTAACTTTTAACAATACAGAAACTTTACCAACCCCTCCCCCCAAAAAAACCTTCACCCTAACCCCAAGAAATCCAAGCCACCCAAATCAGGAAAAGGAAAAGGACACTGCATGTTGCTGATGGCTGAGGGATTAGCCCAGCCATCAGCTACACAACAGCCCTACAAAGCATTCATTTGCAATGCATTTTGCAAATGCATACTTTGGATTGGCTGCTGAGACTCCTATCCCCCTCCCCCTCCCTTCCTGATCCCAGGGAGGCTATGGGAGAGGCGGGAAAAGGCTTCCAAAGGCGGGAAAGGAAGCAAGCAGCTCCCCTGAGGCTGCAGAAGCCCCTTTCCCGCCTTTTCCATTGACTTCCGTATACTTCCAAATATCTATACGGAAGTATACGGGGAGCCATATACGGCTCCCGTTTAATGGCCTGAAAATGGGATCGGTAGTATACGGTGCTGTATACTACCGAATCAGGGGTGATTCAGTGCTCTATGCGGTTCAACCGAACCAAATGCACACTCCTAGTTAGATAGATAGATAGATAGATAGATAGATAATTTTATTTGTATCCCGCCCTCCCCGCCGAGGCGGCTCAGGGCGGCTAACAACATCATACAAATTTCAATTATACAAAAAGCAAAAAACACAAAATTACATTTAAGCATTAAAATTCTGATTAGGTTTAAAATTAGTTAATTAAGTTAATAAAAGTGCTAATACTGTTCTTTAGGATGGCGGTTATCATTAACAATTTCTTCCTTCGTCAGCGAAAGGGGGCTCCGACTGCAGTACTGCAGTCCACTCTGTGCCACGGGGCTCATAATGCATAAAGTATTATAGTATATAACATTGTAGAACATCTTCTTTAGCATTTAAGATACCATCCAGTTCGGCAATCAATCCATCAATCAATCAATAGATAAATAAATAAATATCTTATAAGAATAAATTAACTGGTAATTGGACTAGAGTTTTGACTCTTAAGCTAAGAATAATGCCTTGCTCCATCCCAAGCCAAACAAAAGGGAATATTTAAATACAAAGAGAAAGAAGAGATAGCATAAGTTAGAAAGAATTGTAGCGAGAGTAACTGAAGGTAAGTTGTGTTAAGAGGTAAGATGTTTTTAGATTCAGTATATTCCAGAAATGGAAGCCATTTTTCTTCAAAAGATGTGACCTTGGGGTAAACGTCGGACAAGGAAAGTTGTGCCGTGATTTTCTCCATTATTAAAATGTCCCAGATTTTTGTAAACCAGAGTTCAGGTGATGGTGAGGTGTTGGATTGGGAAAGTGCCTTGAAGCTGCCTTGGAAATTAGGCACCACTTTGTAAATGATACGTTTCTGAAGCGGCTTCAATCTGGCCCCGGGCAGGCTGCGGTCAGGATGGAGACGGTAGGCAGATGAGCGCGTGTGGACGTGCTATTTTGATCCACCTGTCTCCCATCCCCAGGGTGGCTTAAAACACCTGTCATCCCCTTATAAATATCATAAACAAAATAAGGCAAATATTCCAGCAGTACAACTTGCAATATTACCCTAAGAAGACTCATTCCTTTTTAAACCAGTTGACTTCAAAGGACTTAGAAGAGTGTAACTCTGGTTAGGATGGCACTATGAAACAGAGCCAAATGGACTCCATTTGTTCTTTATGTTGGAACAGCATGTAGCAGGCCACAGTTCAAGCTACAGGTTTTTTTTTTATAGAGTTATTAAAAATCAAGGCAATAGCAGACTTCAATGTTGTCGAAAAGCATCTTCAAATACAGTAATTTGATCAAATTATGCATAATTTTCAGCTGAAAAGGAAGTCTTCTGTTCAGTGGGGGGAAATGGGGAAGGAAAACAAGTGCGGTTAAGAGAATGCAGATTTTAGAAATGCAGATCCACACAGACTCATAACTCAAGTGTTGTCATTAGGAATAAATGATTTAATGGTATATGGATGTGCATAGATAATTTGCAGCTCTGGGTCTACAGCCTCCTCATCATTCTGTTTCCAGAGTATATATTAGTACTACTTGATTTTTGATGATCAGGGAATTAAGTTTATGGGAAGGGGGTTGTAATGGTGCATTTAATTTCTCTTTGTTTGTTTTTTTAAATTACTATCAGATGAAGTGAGCTTTCAATCACAAAAGCTCAGGCCCTGGAAAATGGTGTGGCCTCTAAGGCATGAACAGGGCTGGCTCACCCACTAGGCAAACTAGGTGGTTATCTAAGGCGCTGGGAGGTGGGGGCACTGAATTGGACTCCCCCCCCTCCCAGTGCCTATGACAAACCCTATTTTGGGGAGAAGCCTCCTTCCATGGGCTCTTCAAAGGATTAGATGCTGCGCCAGCCTCATCGAAGCCGGTAAGATTCAGCCTCGGCGTGGTGCACTTTGATGGGGGGGGGGGGGACAAAGCGCGGCACTGCCTTGCAGCGCCGCAAAGGGAGGGAGGGCAGCAGCAGAGAGCCTGCCTGAGGCCCCCCCGACCTCACAGGGTATCTGTTGTGGGGAGAGGAAGGAAAGGAGACTGTAAACTGCTCTGAGATTTTTGGGTGAATGGTCAGGTATGAATCCAATCTCCTTTTTCTTCTTCCTTACATGACTGCCCACCTGAATTTTTTCCTTAAAAATCTATATATTTCTCCAAGGAATCTATCAAAGAGATACTAAAGAAGGGATGGTAGTTGACAGATACCAGAGATGGAAACAGAGATGGAAACAGGACTTTTTTTTGTAGCAGGACCTCCTTTGCATATTAGGCCACATACCCCTGATGTAGCCAATCTTCCTAGAGCCTACAGGGCTCTTACATAAGAACATAAGAGAAGCCATGTTGGATGAGGCCAATGACCCATCCACTCCAACACTCTGTGTCACACAATGGCCAAAAAAATTATATACACACACACACATATATACACAAACTGTGGCTAATAGCCACTGATGGACCTTTGCTCCATATTTTTATCTAACCCCCTGTTGAAGCTGTCTATGCTTTTAGCCACCACCACCTCCTATGGCAGTGAATTCCACATGTTAATCACCCTTTGGGTGAAGAAGTACCTCCTTTTATCCGTTCTAACCCGACTGCTCAGCAATTTCATCGAATGCCCACAAGTTCTAGTATTGTGAGAAAGGGAGAAAAGTACTTCTTTCTCTACCTTCTCCATTCCATGCATAATCTTGTAAACCTCTATCATGTCACCCCCGCAGTCGACGTTTCTCCAAGCTAAAGAGCCCCAAGCGTTTTAAGCTTTCTTCATAGGGAAAGTGTTTCAAACCTTTAATCATTCTAGTTGCCCTTTTCTGCACTTTTTCCAATGCTATAATATCCTTTTTGAGGTGCGGTGACCAAATTGCACACAGTATTCCAAATGAGACCGCACCATGGATTTATATAGGGGCATTCTGATACTGGCTGATTTGTTTTCAATTTCCTTCCTAATAATTCCCAGCATGGCGTTAGCCTTTTTAATTGCAATCGCACACTGTCTTGACATTTTCAGTGAGTTATCTACCATGACCCCAAGATCTCTCTCTTGGTCAGCCTCTGCCAGTTCACACCCCATCAACTTGTATTTGTAGCTGGGATTCTTGGCCCCAATGTGCATTACTTTGCACTTGGCCACATTGAACCTCATCTTACACGTTGACACCCACTCACCCAGCCTCAACAGATCCCTTTGGAGTTCCTCACAATCCTCTCTGGTTCTCACCACCCTGAACAATTTAGTGTCATCTGCAAACTTGGCCACTTCACTGCTTACTCTCAACTCCAAATCATTTATGAACAAGTTAAAGAGCATGGGACCCAGTACTGAGCCCTGCAGCACCCCACTGCTTACCGTCTTCCACTGTGAAGATTGCCCATTTATACTCACTCTCTGTTTCCAATAATTAGCCAGTTTTTGATCCACAAGAGGACCTGTTCTTTTACTCCATGACTCTCGAGCTTAGTAAGGAGCCTTTGATGAGGAACTTTATCAAAAGCTTTCTGGAAGTCAAGGTAAACAACATCTATTGGGTCTCCTTTGTCCACATGTTTGTTCACCCCCTCAAAGAAATGTAGCAGGTTAGTGAGGCAAGATCTTCCCTTACAGAACCCATGCTGAGTCTTCCTCAATAACCCGTGTTCATCAATGTGCCTACTCATTCTGTCCTTGATAATAGTTTCTACCAGCTTTCCCGGTATTGAAGTCAGACTGACTGGCCTGTAATTTCCCGGATCTCCTCTGGAACCTTTTTTAAAGATGGGGGTGACATTTGCTACCTTCCAGTCCTCAGGAACGGAGGCAGATATCAATGAAAGATTACATATTTTTGTCAGAAGATCCACAAATTCAACTTTGAGTTCTTTCAGAACTCTTGGATGTATGCCATCCAGACCTGGTGACTTATTAGTTTTTAATTCGTCTATCAGTTGTAGGACCTCCTCTCTTGTCACCTCAATCTGACTCAGGTCTTTCAACACCCCTTCCAAAATTAGTGGTTCTGGAGCGGGCAAACACTTCTCGTCTTTCACAGTGAAGATGGAGGAAAAAAATGCATTCAGCTTCTCAGCCATTTCCCTATCCTCCTTCAGTAATCCTTTTACCCCTTGGTCATCCAAGGGCCCCACTGCCTCCCTGGCTGGTTTCCTGCTTCTAATATATTTGAAGAAATTTTTATTGTTGGTCTTTATGTTTTTTGCAATATGATCCTCATAGTCCCTTTTTGCCTGCCTGATCTTCATACAGGGCCTACTGTAAGATCCTGGAGGATTGGCTTCATCAGGGTGTGTGGCCTACAGGACTAGCCCTAGGCAGACTCGCAGCCCGCCACCCCCCTCTGCAGCACCTCCTCCTCCTCCCTCCCTTCCCCAGCAGGTCTATTTCACTGCCTGGGAATGGCCAACCGAGCACCATGCTCCCAAGCTATTTAAAGGCGCCCCCCAGCTGATCAGGTGCTCAGCAGGTAAAACCGTGCCAGAGGCTCCTGACTCCTATGCTGGCCATCCGGGCACTGACAGTGAGTATGCCAGAGATCTGGCATAGGAGCTGAAAGCCTCCAGCATGGTTTTACCCGCTCATCAGCTGATCGATGGGGAGGTGCCTTTAATTTTTTTATTTTATTTTATTTTGTACATTTATAGCCCGCCCTTTCCTGTGAAGTGCTCAGGGTGGATTCCAACAAGCTAAAACATTAAAACCAACAATAAAACATCAAAATAGTTAAAGCAATTAAACCAATACATTAAGTCTATCGTTTAAGATGGCATGGATAAGCACTTGAGGTGTAATTATTGCAGGCAGCCAAAATAGCCCGGGAGCACTGCACTCAACCACCCGTTCCCGGGCATTGATATAGACCTAGTGGGGAAGGGAGGGAGGAGGAGTCCGGGGAGCAGGCAAACTAGGCATTTGCCTAGGGGGGAGCGGGGGAGGCTGAATTCAGTGACCCCGTCCTGCTAGCACCCTAGGCAAATGCCTAGTGGACGAGCTGGCCCTGGTGGCCTAATATGCAAAAAAGTTCCTGCTACAAAAAAAGCCCTGGGGAATGTAAAGCAAAGAGGGAAGTGTTTTTCATAACTGCAAGACCTGAATATGAGTTCCACACAGAGGAATCTTAGTGGGCTTGCACACAAAAGCTCAACACTTGAACAACACTTTGTTTGTCTTCTTGAAGGTGCCACTGGACTCTAACTTTGGTTCAAGTGGCCAACCAACATGGCTGGCCACCTGAACCAGAGGAATCCGCTGAGTGAAATGGGCATTCTGGCATGCATCGTTATACCTTTTGATCAAATTTTCATTGGGATTGATTTTTGTATTCTGCAAGATTATGCTCTCAGAAGCAGGAAATGCAACTTAATTACCATTGCTCAGAAGCATTTTGCAAGGGGTGAATGTCCAGGAAATGCAGCACAAACCCTCAAAGCAAATACCCTGTTGAAGTCCATCCCTTCTCCAAACTTTGCCTTCATTAGGCTCTGCCCTTGCCCCCCCCCCCCCAAAAAAAAATCTCCAGTTTTTTCCTAACCTGAACCTGGCAATCCTACCGGAGCCAGTTTGGTGTAGTGGTTTTCTGGGAGAACCGGGTTTGATTCCTCACTTCTCCACTTGCACCTGCTGGAATGGCCTTGGGTCAGCCATAGCTCTGGCAGAGGTTGTCCTTGAAAGGGCAGCTTTCGGGAGAACTCTCTCAGTCCCACCCACCTCACAGGGTATCTTTTGGTTTTAAACAATTTATTGGTAGCATATGGTTACAAAGCTTATCTATTCCTTAATTTTTTCTTTTTTCACATTAACCCATATGACATTTCCATCCCCCCTCCCTCCAATGTTGACTTCCCCGAGGTTATAAGTTCAAATCCATACTAAAGGCACTTCTGATTGCTCAAAGTTCCGTATATATATTCTTACAACTAAAAAAATGTCCAATATTTCTTTACTTTCCAAGTTTTCTCCATATATCCTTTAAATTTTCTCCACTCCCTTTTGAATATCTCTAAATCATAGTCTCTTAGTGTTCTGGTTAATTTGTCCATTTCACACCACGATAAAACTTTCATGGTCCATTCCCATTTCTCTGGTATTTTTTCTTGCTTCCAAAGCTGCGCGTACAAAGTCCTAGCAGCTGATAACAGGTACCAAATTAAAGTCCTGTCTTCTTTTGGGTATTTTTCTAATTGTAATCCAAGTAAAAACGTCTCTGCAATTTTCTTAAAATCATAGCCCAAAATTTTGGTGATTTCTTGTTGTATCATCTTCCAGAATTCTTTCGCTCTTTCACATGTCCACCACATATGGAAGAAAGAACCTTTATGTTTTTTACATTTCCAACATCTATCCGACATTTTCTTACTTATCTTAGCCAATTTTTTCGGAGTCATATACCACCTATACATCATTTTAAAACAGTTCTCCTTAATGCTTTGACAAGTTGATATCTTCATTGAGTTCTTCCAGAGGTGCTCCCATGTTTCCATTTGTATTTCTCTATTCACATTAATTGCCCATTTGACCATTTGAGACTTTACTACTTCTTCTTCTGTAGACCATTTCAATAATAACTTATATACTTTTGATATCAATTTTTCATTGTCACCTAACAGGACTCTTTCCAGTTCTGTTTGTTCTCGTCTAATCCCCTCTGATTTTATGTCATTTTCCATCAAACTTTTAATTTGTTGCATTTGAAACCAGTCATAATTGTTATTTAGCTCTTCTGAGGTTTTTAATTCAATTTTGTCTCCTTGAATCTTAAGCAGTTGGTTATATGACATTTCTCTTTTTTCTTCAGAATCGGCTGTTATTTTTATTACTTCTGCTGGCACTATCCATAATGGTTTTCTCTCGTCCCCGTATTTCTTGTATTTTATCCAAGTATTTAGTAATGTATTTCTGACATAGTGGTGAGAGAAAAAACCATCCATTTTATTCTTCCCATAGTACATGTATGCATGCCAGCCGAATCTATTTCCGTGAGCTTCTAACCACAGAGGTTTTTTGTCTAACAGCATTATCCAATCTTTTATCCATGTCAAACAAACTGCATCGTGATATAGTCTTAGATCGGGAAGTTGAAAACCTCCTCTCTCTTTGGCATCCGTTAAGATCTTCATCTTAATCCTTGGTTTCTTTCCGGCCCAAATGAAATCAGAGATTTTCCTTTGCCATTTGTTGAATTGTTTTGCTTCTTTTACAATCGGGATGGTTTGAAACAAATACATTATCCTTGGCAAAATATTCATTTTGATTGCAGCTATCCTGCCCAGTAAGGACAAGTTGAGTTTATTCCATTTCATCAAATCTTTGTCCATCTTACACCACAGTTTTTCATAATTGTTTTTGTATAAATCAATGTTCTTCATTGTTATCTCTATTCCAAGGTACCTAACTTTGGTTGTGACTTCACAACCTGTCACCTTTTGTAGTTCTTTTGTTTTATTTGGTTGCATGTTTTTACAGAGGAATTTCGATTTCTCCTTATTTATGTATAATCCTGCTAGTTCTCCGTACTCTTTTATCTTAGCTAACAGCAGTGGTGACACTTGAACCGGATTCTCCATTATGAACACTATATCATCTGCAAAAGCTTTATATTTATAAGAGAATCTTCTAATTTTTAGACCTTCTATTTTTTCATCTTTTTGAATTTGTTGTAACAAAATTTCAAGAGTCATTATAAACAACAATGGTGATAGCGGGCATCCTTGCCTTGTTCCTTTACTCACTTTCAATTCTTTGGTAAGGTCTGCATTTATACACAATTTTGCATGCTGATCTGTATATATTGCTCTTGTCATTTTTATAAATTGTTCCCCTAAATTAATTTTTTCCATTACCGCAAACATAAAGTCCCAATTTAAGTTGTCGAAGGCTTTCTCTGCGTCAACAAAAAATAAGGCCACTTCTTTTTCCGGGTGCTTTTCATAGTATTCCACAACATTAATAACAGCTCTTACATTGTCCCTTATTTGTCTTTTAGGAAGAAATCCCGCTTGGTCTTTGTTTATAAAGTTGGTCAGGTATTGTTTCAGTCGCTCTGCTAAAATTCTTGTATAGATCTTATAGTCATTATTCAACAATGAGATTGGTCTATAATTTTTTACGTTTGTGCTATCTTTATCTTCCTTAGGAATCAGAGAGACTACAGCTTCCCTCCAGGTCTTTGGGATTTTTCCTTCTTCTCTTATCGTGTTTAACAACTTCAACAGTTTGGGTGTTAATTCATCCTTAAGAGATTTGTAAAATTTTGACGTGAATCCATCTGGCCCTGGAGCTTTACCCTCTTGCATTGCTTTTATTGCTGCTTCTATTTCAATTTTCTCTATTGGGTCATTTAATATCTTTTTCATATGTTCCGTCAAAGGTGCCACCTGAATGTTTCGTAGATACTCTTCCACTTTTTCTTTACTTACATTCACACCCTTGAATAAATTTGCATAGTATTTAAAGAATTCTCTTTTAATTCCTTCTTGATCCACTACTGTTTTCCCATTTGCCATGATTTTATTTATAGTCTTATTTTCTTTCCTTTTTTTTAATTGCCAGGCCAGGTATTTACCAGGTTTGTTTGCACTTTCAAACGATTTCTGTTTCAAATTTTTTAAATTCCATTCTAGTTCTTTATTCAGCAAATGTTTAACTTGGGATTGTAATATCGTAATTTCTTTTATTAATTTTTTCTTCCCTGGTCTTTTTTTTAAGTCCTTTTCTTTTTTATCTATTTCATTTTGCAGTGCTGACAGCCTTTCTTCTCTTGCTCTTTTGTCTTTATTATTCAATGTGATTAATATACCCCTCATTACTGCTTTATAAGTGTCCCATACTGTTGGATATTCCATATCATCCGTTTCATTTATTTGGAAGAATGCTGCAGTCTCCTTTTCTAAGAATGATACAGTGTCTTTATTTTGTAGTAAATCCTCATTAATTCTCCATCTTCTTGATTTTCTTTGCAATTTTGTTGACCAGCATATTGGATTATGGTCCGCCCAAACCTTTGGAAGAATCTCAATTTTTTTTGTTATGAGGCCCAAGCTTTGGGAACCCCACAACATGTCAATTCTGGAAAAAGAATTATGCCTTGCTGAGAAAAATGTATAGTCTCTTACCTCAGGGTTGAACTTTCTCCAAATGTCTTCTAGATTTTCCTGTTTAATCAACTCAAAGAAAGAATTGGGCAGCTTCCCTTCTTTATCATTCTTCTTTGGACTTGATCTGTCAAGGTTGTTTTGTATTGTCCCATTAAAATCGCCCATCATCAATACCTGGTCATAAGTCTCTTCGTCCATTTGTCTATTTATGTCTTTAAAGAATTTGTCTTTCGCTCCATTGGGTGCATAGAGTCCTAGTAGTAACGTTTTTTTCGCCTCTATCGTCACCTCAACAGCAATATATCTTCCTTCTTTGTCTTTAAAGATTAATTTTGGGTCAAGTTGTTCTTTAATGTAAAAAACCACCCCTCTTTTCTTTTGCTCTGCTAGTGAAAAAAATTCCAACCCCAAATTTCTATTCCACAAAAATTTACTGTCCTTGCGTTGTATATGAACTTCCTGTAAACAAATTATATTACATTTTTGCTTTTTAATCCAATGAAATGTTCTCCTTCTTTTCTGTGGTGAATTTAGTCCATTTATATTCCAAGATAGTAATTTGTACTCCATTATGATGTTGGTTCTTTATTTTCTTCAAAAAAGCTATGCATCTCTTGTTCGCTTCTTATTGTAATCCTTTTGCCATTTTGTTCAAATCCAAGACCCTCTGGTATTATCCATCTATATCTTGTGCCCTCTGCACGCAACTGATCGGTTAGCTTCTTGTACTTTTTCCTATCGCTGATCACTTCTCTTGGTAGCTCTTTCATTATTTTAACTCTGCTCCCTTCTATTGCCCAGGCTTTTTGGTACCCTTTCCTCAAAATTTTCTTTGCCACCTCTTTTGATCTTAATCTTATGACGATGTCTCTTGGCAGACCTTTATTTTTCGCATAAACTGAGTTGACTCTGTAGGCACCCTCCAACATACTCTTAAATCTGTCAGGGTCTTCTTCTATGTACTCAGTGATGATATCCACCATATAGCCTTTTAAGTCTGTATCTTCTTTTTCAGGTACCCCTCTTAGACGCACTTGTGACTCCAGCAACTTACAGTCGTGTATTATGACCTTTTCTTGAATTTTTAGCAAGGCAGAGGCCTGTGTATCCACTTTCATCTCTACCTCTTTCACTTTATTTTGAGTCTCTTCCTTAAAATTCTCTATCTCCTTCTTAAGGTCTCCAACTTCTTTTTTAATATCTTTTTTTATTGCCAAATGCAATTTGTCCATAGCTTTTAACATTTTTGCCTCCAGAGCGTCAAATTGAGACTGCATCTTGTCAAATGATTGGGCTCTTGCACGTGTTGTTCTTTCTACTGACATATAAAAAATCACCAAACCTTAAAAAAATCCCCACATAAAATTTAGCATCCAATCCAATAGCTTAGAGCCAGTTCTTTCAGATGAGACTAGTTTCGTTTTTCTCCCTTCTTCCTGAGCAAAGATATTGAATTTTAACAATTTTGACAGTTTTTCTCCCTTTTAAAATGGCAATCGTTATTTCTCTATGGTACAGTTCCAGCCTAGAGAGGTCTCTCTTCGTCTTTCTTGATCTGAGTCTTGGACTCAATTCCTTCCTAGTTCAAAGGTCGGATGTCACAGCTCTTGTTGTCCTTATAGGCTCTGATTTATTGTCCAGCCCCTTTTAGTTTCACTTCCTGTCACAGCTTAGACTGATCTCGTGTCTAGTCTCGCAGTTTTTTGAGCTGCATGAAGAAACCGCAACCACAAAAATCCACAACAATATGTCTTTTCTCCAAAATATCTTTGAAGGCAATTGTTTTTACGACGTTCAATTTTCACAAGCTGAATTCTTTTCCTGCTATGCCCCCCCTCAGCTCAGTTCATTCTAGGTTCTACAGTTTATGGGCATGTATACACGGCAACTCTCTTTTCTTTCTTCTGCGTCACCAGCCTCCCATTGCCAACTTTCACTCTTATCTTGAAGGTTTTTTTTTTTTTTTGCTGTTGTTCACATCCAAAGCCACAGAGCTCAGCTTAACAAGGTAAAAGTTTTTTTTTTCCATTCAATTATGCTTTGCCTTCGTCTGTTATTAATCCACTCAGTGTTTAAACTATATTCAAAGTCTCTCAGAGTGAAGATAAGAATGATGAGTCTACCTTTTAGATGTTCTCAACTCCCCCGGCTGTTATTTTCTTGCAATTAAAATCAGTCCTTCTAGAGTGCTTGGATTCCGACAGCCTTAAGTGACCGAAGTCACTTTAGAGTCACTGTAGACGATGGTTGACAAATTCCAGTGCCGGACATCAAGAAATGAAGGAGTCAGCTCCCTGACTGCTCCAGTTCGATATCAACAGCATTAAAGGAAGATAAGTCGTCTTGGGTTAACCCTTGCCTAGGGTTAATGAGCATAGACCTTATCAGGGGTCTTTAATACCCTGAACAGTGACAATAAAATCCCCCTCTGTTAGGGAGCTGCAGACTGTCTTCCAGCCAAACAGGAAGTCGTTTTCACAGGGTATCTTTTGAGGGGAGGGGAGAAGATATAGGAGATTGTAAACCGCTCTGAGTCTCTGATTCAGAGAGACGGGCAGGGTATAAATCTGTAGTTTTCTTCTACTTCTGGTGGGAGCATCAGAGGAGGAGGAAGAAGGAGGAGGAGGAGATTATTGGATTTATACCCCCACCCACTACCTGAAGGAGTCTCAGAGCAGCTTACAATCCTTTCCCTTCCCCTCCCTTCAACAGACACCCTGTGAGGTAGGTGGGGCTGAAAGAGCACTGAAAGAAACTGCTCTTTAGAGGAACAGCTCTGCGAGAACTCGTGACTGATCCAAAGTCACGTTAGCCAGTACATGTGGAGGATTGGGGAATCAAACCCAGTTCTCCTAGATAAGAGTCCATGCATTTAACCACTACACCAAACTGGCACCAAACTAGACCGAACAGGCAGATGGCTGCTGAGTGATTAGCAGCAGGGTCGGATGCAGACCAAGAATGTCCTTTTTGCAACAGCTTTACTACTAACTGTCAAAGCTTTTTTTTAGCAGAAAAGCAGTTCCGGCTGGCTTGGTGTCAGGGATGTGGCCTAATATGCAAATGAGTTCCTGTTGGGCTTTTCCCACAAAAAAAGCCCTGTGTGGAATAATGGTGGTGTCAGAGGGTGTGGTCTAATATGCAAATGAGTGCCTGCTGGGCTTTTTCTAACAAAAAGGCCCTGCTAACTGTTATCGATTACTACCAAAATTAGCTCCCCAGTTCGCAAGGACTGGATACCAGTTGACCTTTAGAGCAGAAAGCTGGGTATCTACAGCTGGTGGGCAATACTCCCTCTAAGCTGTGGAGTCTTGTGAGCAAAAATTCTACTTTGTGAACTACTGGCATTAAAGTGGTGAGCTACTGCATCAATTAGTCTGGTGTGCAATGTTCCCTCTAAGCTGCGGAGTCTTGTGGGCAAAAATTCTACATTGTCAGCTACTGCATAAATTAGTGTGCTCTGGGGTCATCCTTCCTGAGTGAAAGCTATGGTTGCCAAGACCAATTCTAGAAATATCTGGGGACTTTGGGAGTGGAGCCAGGAGACTTTGGGGATGGAGCCCAGAGCAAGGCTATGACAAGTATAACTGAACTGCAAAGGGAGTTCTGGCCATCACATTTAAAGGGACCGCATAACTTATAATGCCTTCCCTCCATAGGAAGTAATGAAGGATAGGGACACCTTCTTTTGGGGCTCATAGAATTGGACCCCTCAGTCCAATCCTTTTGAAACTTTGAGGGTCTTTTAAGAAGAGGCACTGGATACTATGCTGCAAATTTGGTGTCTCTACCTCAAAAAACAGCCCCCCCAGAGCCCAAATACCCACGGATCAATTCTCCATTATTCCCTATGGAAATCGGTCTCCATAGGGAATAATGGAGTGCCCAGCAGTCATAGGGAATAATGGAGTGCCCAAAAACAACCTATCAAAGTTATAGTGACAAATTACTAGACTGTGTTACAAATTTGTTCTTTTTGGTGAAATATAGGTCACATTACTCACACGTTACATATTAGATACATTCTCTATATTCCAAGTGGCAATTAAAGTACACAAATTAGAGTTCCAATGTACAGGAGGCTGACTAAATATCCTGCTTCAAAGTTTTCTTCCAGCAAAGGTGCACTCTACATTCTTTTTCCAGCGGAGACAACTCCCACAAGATTTGCAACACTCCAACTGGAAGGCCGAGCGCAGAAGAATAGATGCTTTTGAGATGCAGTGCTGGAGAAGAATTTTGAGAGTCCCTTGGACTGCAAGAAGATCATATCAGTCAATCGTAAGGGAAATCAACCCTGACTGTTCCCTGGAAGGTCAGATGCTGAAACTCAAATACTTTGGCCACCAAATGAGAAGGGAGCACTCACTGGAGAAGACCTTGATGCTGGGAAAAACAGAAGACAAAAGAAGAAGGGGACGGCAAAAGAGGAGATGGCTGGACAGCGTTACTGATGTAACAAACACGAATCTAAGCGGACTTCGGAGGATGGCAGAAGACAGGAGGGCCTGGCGTGACTTTGTCCATGGGGTCACAAAGAGTTGGACTCGACTGTGCGACTGAACAACAACAACAACAATTGGAAGGCACTTCACACTCTTCCTCCAATATTTTACAACGGCCGTTTTCCCACTTACCTTACCCCGGAGCGACGTCCCTCTTCACCACACTGTGTCTGTGCGGATTTCGCACAAACTGCTGCGCAGCACCAGGAAGAGCCGCGTAGTCCCGGGGCTTTTGCGTCGCAAATGTAAACCGCCAAAAAGCAGTTTACATTTGCGACGCAAAAGCCCCGGGACTACGCGGCTCTTCCTGGTGCTGCGCAGCAGTTTGTGCAAAATCCACGCAGACGCAGCGCGGTGAAGAGGGACGTCGCTCCGGGGTAAGGTAAGTGGGAAAACGGCCAACACTTCCTTTATACAGCATTTGTAAACAGACACCAAGTCTCAGTATTTTTATCCCACCTGGGGATTGGGAACCCTAGCGAAGACAAAAATGTGTGAGCCAGAGGCTAAAAACTGTGAGCTAGCTCACACTAATTCAGCTTAGAGGGAAGACTGCTGGTGGTTAGTCCTCTTGGAAAATGGGGAAGAAGGCAAGTTCTCTGTATTGTGGGATTTATTTTGCATCGTGAACTGAATGTTTTGAAGTGATGGACGTAGTTCTTCTTTGTAAATTCCCTGCCAGTCACTCATGTCTCCCTGAGTACTTTTGAGTGGAGTGCTGCAATTAAAGTTTTGGACTATTCATAGTTACGGGTAAAGAAACTCTGCCAAGAGGTAGCTTTAAAAAAAAAATCAGAATGGAGTGGTGCTTTCTATTGTTTCCATTTCTCACTCGCAGCAAATAATTTCTACGGGGGCAATTTCCATGCTGAAAAATCAATTATCTAAAGGTCATCCTTCATTAAAGAAAATAATTAAAAGGATGGGAAACACAATAAGATCTGTTTTTTAAAAAAAGAATCGCAAGCCTTTCAAGTGTGGGATTTTTTTTTCCCCTAAAAAGAGGAAAAAAGCAGGGAAGAGAGACATCCTTTGGCGGAACGCCAAGAAGAAGTAATCCTTCGGGGAAACCAAAATACATTACTGCTTCATAAGGACATCCAACTTTTATCCAAAGGGGAAGAAGAACAGAGCGCAAGCCATTTTTTAAAGTTAAAAACTATGACAGGGGCCTTAGCGAACAAGCCCAGTGGAATGTGCTGGGGGGGCTGAAGGCTTAAAGTTGATAAAAGCCGTGGAGTTCTTGAGCTGGCAGGGAATCTGGTAGAACAGCTTCTTTTATAACACGTACATGGCTGATGTGAACTAATTTCTCTTGGCAGGAACAGTGGCTGGTATGCTCGATTGGGTTGTCACTTTGGGCACAGAATGTCTGCGTCTGGAGATTGGGGGGGGGGGGGAGTGAGATGTTAGAACCGCTAAGTATTGAAATAAATTTGAGTCACCGGATGGGGGCTAGCCCTCTAAATCGAGGCATGGGCAGGCCTCAGATTCAGCAGGACCTCACAGGAGCACAGCTCCTGAACCTTTCTGATGGCTCACCCTCTTCCTCCCCACCTATCTTTTCCATTGAATAGTAGGTGCAGCTGCATAACAGCCTCCCTCCCAAACAATCCCTGGTTTAGGAGAGCGGGCAGCCAGCCAGCCAGCCACCAGGGACTTGCCACGCCCCCAGCAGCCCTCATTAACCCCTGGAGAAGCCCACGCCACCCTTTCTCCACTTCTTATGTGATTTTGAGTGGCGGGTGGCTTGCTGGCCTTTTGACTGGGTGAGGGACAGCTCAGGAGAGCCCCAGGCGAATGAGGCCTGCTTGGGCTGGCTAGATCTCTAGTCAGCCCAAGTAGGCCTCACTTGCCTGGGGCACTCCTTTCATGCATCAGGTTGCTTTTGGCTGGTGGGGGGGCAGCATATGCTAATAAGTTATGCTAATGAGCTCCACCACCTTTCCCCCCCTTCAAAACGACCTCTGGGCATGGGGTTTGGGAGGGAGGCTTCAGGCTTGGGTCCCCAGTAAGGGGAGAAATGGCAGAGCCGTTTGACAACAAGCTGAGATGTGACTTACTTTCAAGGCAAAAATTCTTCCTCCACAGGCCGAATCAGGCCCCCGGTGGGCTCCTATCAGGCTCCCAAGCAACTCACTGTCATCTGTTTCCTTCTCACTCTCTCTTCCTTCCTTCTGCATCACAACTTGCTTTGCCAGCTTGCTCAATCGCACAGAGCAAAGCTCCTCCTTTGGGGAGGAAGTGGGGAAAGGAGAGCTAGCTTTGCCAGGCTCTCTCAGTTGCACAAGAAAACACCTCAAAGCCTCTTCATGTAACAAAAGTAAATAATACTTTTTTGTTCCTACTTTATTTACTAATAACAAACACCGTGCTCACAGTGATAACCAAACATAATATAAACAAGCATATTTGTACAACACAAAATCCCTCCGGAACCGAAAGCACACGCGGCTCCTACTGTATGATGGATCAGTGCCCTATAGAAAAAATATAGAGCTGTGATACCAGTCCGACAATATCCAAGACCAGTCCGATATTGTTTTGAGTGCAGAGACTCTTCTTCTCGGGACCATCTTCTTTGCTGTTGACTCAGTAGGTAAGTGGTGCTTTTAAATTTTGTCTCACTCTCATGGCTTTGTTTTCATTTCTCCTTGGAACACTTACAAATTGTTTTCATATCCTTCTGAAATGGCGTTATGAAGACAATTTGTAGGCATTCCAAGGAGAAATGAAAACAAAGCCATGAAAGTGAGGCTTTGAGGTGTTTGTTTTCACAGTAACCTCTGTGGTCCCGGCTTTGATTGCCACGTCATCTCTCAATTGCACACCAGAGCTACTGAGCCAAGCCTCTCTTCCTTCTGTTAGCTGAGGCTCAGCAAGCCAGTGAGGTGGATTAGGCTGAGTGTGTGTTTGTCTATGTCCTTTATAAAGTTTATATTTTCCTGACCCAACATTACATTTTATGACACGCATGGTTCGGCCAGGCAAAGTCAAGATCCGGCCCGCATAGAAAATGAGTTTGACACCCCTGCCCTATTGAATCTGCAGTGCCCCCTATTCCAGGGGTGGCCAACGGTAGCTCTCCAGATGTTTTCTGCCTACAACTCCCATCAGCCCCAGCCATTGGCCATGCTGGCTGGGGCTGATGGGAGTTGTAGGCAAAAAACATCTGGAGAGCTACCGTTGGCCACCCCTGCCCTATTGAATCCCCACCCCAGCAGTGCCCCCCACCCCACTCCAGTCTTCGCCGTTTGAATCTTGAAACTCCTCCTTGAAAATTTGGTTTCTTTCAAACTGTGCTTATTAGGTTGACAGTTTTCTAGTTTTCTTGTTATTTGTACATTCTAATTGTTTTGTGAATTGTGAATTTCTCAAGTTTAAATAAAGAATATTAAAAGGTCTTTTTAAAAGCACTGTTAATGAAGCCAACACTGTCAAATCATATTGATAAAAATTATCACAAGGGAAGCCCTGTCAATCACAGTCCCTATATTGTTGCTATATTGTCCTATTTTTGATAGCAAAATAGGACAAAATAGCAACAATATAGGGACTGTTATTGACAGGACTGTTTTTTTGTAGCAGGAACTCTCTTTTATCTCAAATCCAGGGCTTTTTTCATAGCAGGGGCTCCTTTGCATATTAGGCCACACACCCCTGATGTAGCCAATCTTCCAAGAGCTTACAGGGCTCTTAGTACAGGGCCTACTGTAAGCTCCAGGTGGATTGGCTACATCAGGGGGTGTGGCCTAATATGCAAGGGAGTTCCTGCTATGAAAAAAGCCCTGGATTTGAGATAAAAGAGATAAAGCTAGAAATAGCAGCCCAGCAGCTCAGATTACTCTGATCTTGTCAAGGATTGGAAGCTGAGCAGGGCTGCATGGTTAGTATTTGAATGGGACGCTACCAAGGAAGAATTAGGATTGTTCTACAGAGGCAGGTCAGTTGCAAACCATTGCTGCGCCTGTATGTTTCTTGCCTCAAAAACCTCATGAGGTGGAATTTTATGGGGTTGCCCAGGAGAAGGTTGAAACATGATGACACCCAGGCATTAGTTCAGGGTATAAATAAAGGTGCAAGGTATGTGCCTGTAACCATAATACTCTAGCATTGCTGGTGTAATGGTTAAGTGTGCAGACTCTTATCTGGGAGAACCGGGTTTGATTCCCCACTCCTCCACTTGCAGCTGCTGGAATGACCTTGGGTCAGCCATAGCTCTCCTACGAGTTGTCCTCAAAAGGGCAGCTTCTGTCAGAGCTCTCTCAGCCCCCCTACCTCACAGGATATCTGTTGTGTGTTGGGGGGGAAGCTAAAGGAGATTGTAGGCCGCTCTGATTAATTAACATAACTTTGATGTAATTAACACAAATTTGAGCAGACTTCAGATGATGGTGGAAGACAGGAGGGCCTGGCATGACTTGGTCCATGGGGTCACAAGGAGTCGGACTGGACTGTGCAACTGAACAACAACAGGCGGCTCTGAGACGCTGAGATTTAGAGTGTAGGGCAGGATATAAATCCAATATCATCATCTTCTTCTTCTGCAGATTGATTTTGCATCAGGATGCCCATCAGCAAGCCAATTTGTTCTGGCTTCAAGAATGTCATTGCCAGCTGCATTTTGCAAAAGGCAGCATGTTGGTGATTTTAACAATAACGTCTGGATCCTGCTTTTGTTAGGAATTGTCGGCGGGGGCCCAGACAGATCTCATTGCTGATACATGCAGCATCCTGATGCAGCGGAGAATTGTTTTCTCTTCCCTCGAGCGTGTGGCCCTGCCTGCAAAAAGTTCTGTGCCAATTGATACTTAGCAAGTGAGCACCTCAAATCTTTCCTCTGGGTTTGCTCAGCGGCATCCTTGAATTCTGATTCAGTTTCCTTCTCATTCCCACCCAATCCTCCCTTTGAGACCAGCAGATTAAAAAGAGGGCTGAGCAGAAAAGAGGGTGAGGTGAGAGAGTTGAAAAGGACACAAGAGAGCCAAAGAAAAAAGGCGGGAGCGTTGGAGTAGGAAATGAAGATCAAAAGGGGGACATCACAGAGGGACAGGGGTTGTTTTGTAGAAAAAGAGGTGCCAGAGCTCATTAGCACAACTCATTTGCACAACTCATTTGCATACACAACACATTCCTGACATCAGCAGCAGGTGTAGAAGAAAAAGAAGATACTGGATTTATATCCTGCCCTCCACTCCAAGTCTCAGAATCTCCTTTATCTTCCTCCCCTGCAACAGACACCCTGTGAGGTGGGTGGGGCTGAGAGGATTCTCCCAGAACTGCCCTGTAATGTACTGAGTGATGAGACGTGTTGAAGGCAACATACTTTATTAGCAAGTACATCACAAGAGAGAGAATGGTGGGCCGGGTCCCAATTATATACATGCCCCGGAACAACCCTCCGTCAGGCCAGGTCCAATCCTGGTCAGCTAAACTTCCCGCCACAGATCTTGACTGGCGGTGCGTATTAGCGAGCTACATCCAGGACCAGTGGGGTTCCACTGGTCGCCTCTGTAGCATGCGCTGTGCTGTACATAGAGATTTGAATGCAGGACATAACACTCCTCCCCCCCTAGTTCAGGACACAAAGTCTTTCAAGTAGGCCGGTGCCCAACATTCCCTGGTCGACCTCCTCGGGGTTGATTGGGGAGTTGGTGTGGCCGCCGCGGCTGGCGGGGCAGCGGTTTCCCCTTGTTGAGGTGTCGCCGGACACTGGCTGGCCGTCGCTTGTTGCTCGTCCAGAGTCTCTTCCCTGGTAGGGTCGCTTCTGCCGCTGTGGTGCTCTTCCGCCCGTGCAGTCGGTGCAGCCGGCATGGGCAGGGTATTTTCCGGGGATGTTGCTGTCAGTTCTTCCCCGCTTCCTCCGCCCCCTGTGGCGGTCGGTTCCTCTGGCAACATGCGGCGGCGCAACTGATCGATATGTCTCCTGAGAACCTGGCCCCCCTCTGCCGAGACCTCGTAGGAGCGGGACCCGGTCACCCGCAGCACCTGGGTGGCCAACCACTCGGGGCCTCTCGCAAAGTTTTTAGCATACACCGGATCCCCTGGAAAGAACCCCCTAGTGGCTTCCCTGGTTTCGAGGGAACTGCAGAGGTCTGTGGCCTGGTTGGGGTGCAACCGGTCTAGCCTCGTGATTAGCTTCCTTTCCATTAGCAACTCTGCAGGGCTCAATCCGGTGACTGGGTTGGGGGTGACTCGGTTATCGAATAGGAAGGCTGCTAGGCGGTGGTCCCAATCCCCTTGTACAATGCGCCCCAGAGCCTCTTTCGTAGTGCGCACCATGCGCTCTGCTTGGCTGTTGGTGGCCGGATGGAAGGGGGCGGACCGGATGTGGTGTATTAGGTATCTGCTTACGAATTCCCGGAATTCCCGGGAGGTGAAAGCGGTCCCATTGTCCGTGACTAGGATATCGGGGATACCATGCATGCAAAAGACCCTATGCAGGGCTCTGACCGCTGCCACTATGGAGGTTGAAGCTACTGGAATAACTTCCAACCACTTGGTGTATGCATCCACCAGAATAAAGAATATTTGGCCCTGGTATGGCCCCGCAAAGTTGAGGTGTAACCGGGACCACGGCCTCCTATTAGACTCCCAGCGGTGGACAGGGGCACTAGGCGGATCAGGCCAGGACTCTTCGCAGGGTGAACACCTTCGAACCCACCCCTCAATCTCTTCGTCCATTCCCGGCCACCACACATAGCTGCGTGCTAGGGCCTTCATCCGCACTATTCCTGGATGTGTTTCGTGTAGGGCTTCCAGCACTTTTTTTGAGCCAAGTCCAACTTCCCAAAAATCTTAGAACCCGCTAGGGCTGCCAGCATGTGGCTGACCATGGGGACGGGGTATGGGTTGTCTTGCAGTGCCTTGTTTATGGTGCACTTGTAATCGGCGCATATGCACACATCCCCATTCGACTTCACTGGGGTGACTGTCAGTGTTTCCCAGGCGGCGTAGGACACCGGCTCAAGCACCCCTTTTGCCGTGAGGCGGTCCAGCTCCGCTTCGATTTTAGGTTTAAGAGCAAAGGGGACCCGCCTGGCCTTGAGCCTTATCGGTCTCACATGGGGATCGAGGGGTAAGGTGATGGGAGGTCCTTTGTAGCACCCCAGGGACCCATCAAACACTTCCGGGAATTCTCGGCACACATACTCAAAATCCTGCGTTCGCATTTGCTGCACCTCCACTATGTGAATGCCCAACGGACAAAACCAGGCCAGCCCCAGCAAGGTGGTTAGCTGGCGTTTGACTACTAGGATTTCCAGCTTGCCCTGGAAGCTATTATACACCACCTTTACCGTGGCCCAACCCAAAACCTGTACGGGTTTTTTTTTTTTGAAGTCCCGCAGTATGAAATTGGCTGGCCGCAGCCTGAAACGACCCCAGGGGCAAAGTTTCCTCAGCGACTCCTCCGAGATTATGGAGATGGAGGAGCCCGAGTCCAGCTCCATTAGGCATGGAGTGCCCTTGATAGAGACCGACACCCTGACCTTGTCGGGGGTGGTGAGGGGCAAGTTCATTACCTGCAGGCTCGTTGATGCAGTTGAGTATGCTTCCGTCGAGCCATGGTTGGTGGACTGGCGCCTGCAGGTCACTTTGGCCCGGGAAGCTCGTGCTATGTGGCCCACTCTCCCACAGTTCCTGCAGTTCACGTTCCAATAGGGGCAGTCCCGTCTCTCATGTGGATCCCTACAGCTGGCGCACTTGATGTTGGCTGGTCTCCCTGTTACTCGTGGTCTCGCGGCCGCCCTTGGGCCCGTTCCCAGTTGGCGACGGAGCTGGTTTGCCTCCTCCTCCTCTGGGTTGGTCGGTGCCGTTTCTTCTTGGTGGACGGCTTCTGCTCGTGGGTTGTTGTAGCCTTTGGTGGCTCTCTAAAACGTGATGGCTTCGTTGAAGGTGCTCTGTAGAGTGAGCTCCTCTTTCGCGAAAAGCTTTTGCTGTAGCCTTTCGTCTCAGAGGCCCCAAACAAATCGATCCCAGCTTGTTCGTCCAGCTTGTTGAAGCTGCAGTTTCCCGCGATTTGGCAGAGAGCGGCTAGGTAGACTGCGGCCGTCTCTCCCTTCCCTTGATCTCTCCTGTGGAAGAGAAATCGGCGGGCGATGAGGGATGGCTGGGGCAAGAAGTGCCCAGTCAGGAGTCTGACTATCATCTCGTACGTTTTCTCTGTGAGCTTCGCGGGAGCCGAGAGACCCTTGGCGATCTTGAAGGTGGCCTCCCCGCAGACACTCAGAAGCATGTCTCTCTTACGGCTATCATCCATGATCAGGTTCGCTCTTAGGTAGCAGTCGACCCGATCCGTGTAGGTCTCCCACCTTTCAGGGTTGGTTGGGTCGAACTTTGCAAGATGGCCCGTTGTCACGCTCGGGTTCACCATGGTGGCGGTGGCGGCAGCGGGCTCTTCAGTCTCCCTGGACTGCGTTCCTTTCTCGTCTCCGGCCAGGTCAGCGAAGTTCGCTGTGTAAGTTACCTGGCTAGTATCCCACCGTCGTCGCCACTGTAATGTACTGAGTGATGAGACGTGTTGAAGGCAACATACTTTATTAGCAAGTACATCACAAGAGAGAGAATGGCGGGCCGGGTCCCAATTATATACATGCCCCGGAACAACCCTCCGTCAGGCCAGGTCCAATCCTGGTCAGTTAAACTTCCCGCCTCAGATCTTGATTGGCAATGCATATTAGCAAGCTACATCTGGGGACCAGTGGGGTTCCACTGGTCACCTCTGTAGCGTGTGCTGTGCTATACATAGAGATTTGAATGCAGGACATAACATGCCCTTTCAAGGACAACTCTGCCAGAGCTATGGCTGACCCAAGGCAATTCCAGCAGCTGCAAGTGGAGGAGTGGGGAATCAAGCCTGGTGCTCCCATATAAGAGTCCACACACTTAACCACTACACCAAACTAGCTCTCTAATTATATCACTGTATATACCAAATTATATCAGCTCAGCATCTACCTTAAAATGCTTCTTGAATTATAATTGTCATAATCAAACCTTACTCCCAGCATACGTTTTCAATGACTTTCTCCTATGTGGCTACAGTGGCATGATGAAGATTTCCATTTGTCTGCTTTACATGTTTTGGTTATTTCCTCATTTTTTGGTGGGGGGGGGAAGAAAGAAAGAAAGCACAATCAAATTGAGAGGTCCCAGAGCTCTGCTCCTGTGAGCTCCTGCCCAAAATGAGGCCTGCAGAGGAATAAAGGCAAATCAAGAGCAGGGAAAAGAATCTGGAGAAATTGAAAGGGATGCAATGAAAAGTAGGGAGCAAAAAGCAGCAAAACTCCAGATACAGCTTCCGTGTCCCCCCCCCCCCCCCTCCGATGATTTCAAATTTCTGGTTCACGTACTGCCACTACCTAAACTAAACTATGAGGACTGAATTCAGACATTTTCAGCCTGAGAATTACAAAGTGTTTTCCTGAGAAAATGACAGAGAAGAAACGGAGCTGGTCCAATTGTGAGATGAGATGTCGCACAATCCATCAGAGGCCATAACACAGAGTTTGACTAAATAATAACAATCAGGCTTCATGGAAAACCTATCAACATAACCCTCATTCAGGTTTATGGCCCGTGTACTGATGCCGAAGAAGAATAAAGTTGAAAACATTTATGCAAGTGCCCAGGAAGGAATAATCACAGACCTAAACAAGATGCACTGACAATCACAAGTGACTGGAATGCGAAGAAGAAAAAAAAGAAATTGGATTTATATCCTGCCCTGTACTCAGGGTCTCAAAGCAGTCACAATTTCCTTTACATTCTCCCCCCCCCCCAACAGATACTCAGTGAGGTAGGTGGGGCTGAGAGCTCTCCCAGAAGCTGCCCTTTTAAGGACAACTCTGCAAGAGCTATGGCTAATCCAAGGCCCTTAAGAGTCCGCACACTTAACTAGGGTTGCCAAGTCCAATTCAAGAAATATCTGGGGACTTTGGGGGTGGAGCCAGGAGACTTTGGGGGTGGAGCCAGGAGACATTAGGGGTGGAGCCAAGATCAAGGCTGTGACAAGCATAATTAAACACCTGGGGATTGGCAACCCAATCAGCAGTAGCACCTCCACGCTCAGGTGTACCGGCTTGGGGCGGGCCGTTGGGGACCCTGAACTCTTCCTACGTGCTTTTTTCACGCGTCGCCCTCAAGGGCACGGGAGAAGCGCAGCAACATGCACAATCCCCGTTCACCCTCTGGCATTCCCACGCCTCCCTCTCTCTCTCCCCTTTTGCAACTGGGGGGCGAGATCCAGCCCCACTGCCCCTTCCCTACTGGGACGGGGGGGGGTCTCTCTTACCTGCCGTCTCCTCCCAGCTCGCTCGCCTTCGCCCCCCGCCCCGCATCAGCCGCCCCGCCGCCTGCAGCCATTTTTCGCTTCTCCTTCAGCTGTTCCCCATGTGGGAACGAAGACGACTCACAGAAGCCCGGGTCCTGCTGCGGGGCATGGCGGGAAGCATAGCTCCCCGTCCGGAGCTCAGCCCCACAAGCCAATGGGAGGCGAGCGGCCCAGAGAACTACAAGCTTGGAAAGCTGCCGTGCTAGGCATGCTGGGAGTTGTAGTTCTTTCTAAAGGTGGGGAGAAGAATCGCAGAGCGGGGAAGGGAAGGGAAGGTAAGGAAGCGCAAAGGCTCAAGGCTGTTCCAAAAGGGGCGCCAGGCGGGGGTGGGTTGTTCTTCGCAAGGCCTCCCTGGCACTTTTTTTTTTTTTGCCATTGCTTTTTGCAAAAGGCCGCCCTGCCTCCAAATGCCCCAAGAGCGAGTGGCACCAAAATGGCGCCATTTCCCCCCCGGTTCCGAATTTTGGGAGGGCGGGGGAGGAGGCTTCTATATCTGGGGGCCCCCGCCAGGGCGGGGGAGTTGGGACCCCTACACTTAACTGCGACACCAAACTGGCTCTCAGAAAAGAAGCAGTATCGAATATTGTCAGGAATTTTTGGCTACTAGCATAAAATTAAGTAGGACAACAGAATTGCAAACGCAATTCAAGTAATCGAACAGATAATGCTATGTGAAAATCACTGGATGAGCAATACAGAAATCAAGTAGATTAAATAATTAGAAACAAGATAGAGAAACTCTGTTTGCTATGCTAAAACAAGACCCGGCGCTGCTTGCTCAGACAATGAACTGTTAATATCTGAAATCAAAATAAAACTGAGGAAAAACTCCAAAAAAATCATAGCACCAAAATACAATCTAAACAATATCCCTGAAGAGTTTACAGACCATGTAAAGAACAGACTTACATTACTACGTAGAGAAAGAAGTACTTTTCTCCCTTTCTCACAATACAAGAACTCGTGGGCATTTGATGAAATTGCTGAGCAGTCGAGTTAAAACGGATAAAAGGAAGTACTTCTTCACCCAAAGGGTGATTAACATATGGAATTCACTGCCACAGGAGATGGTGGCGGCTACAAGCACAGCCAGCTTCAAGAGGAGGTTAGATAAAAATATGGAGCAGAGGTCCATCAGTGGCTATTAGCCACAGTGTGTGTATATGTGTGTGTATATGTATATATATATAATTTTTTTGGCCACTGTGTGACACAGTGTTGAACTGGATGGGCCATTGGCCTGATCCAACATGGCTTCTCTTATGTTCTTATGTACGTCCAAAAGAATTAAAACCAGAAGAACTATGGGTTAAAACCAGAGATATTATCAAGAAAGAATGTGCAAAGACTACCCCTGTAGCCCAAAGAAATGAAAAGCCTTAATGGATGATGGAGGAAACTCTTAAAATTGCTAAAGACAGATGAGAAGCAACAGTAAAAGGTGACAGAAATAGAATCAGAAGTCTAAATGCAGCATTCCAGCAACTGCCAGGTTGAGTCAAAGAGAATTATTATTATCATCAAAAATCATCACCACCATCAGGGCTTTATTTGAGTAGGAACGCACAGGAACACAGTTCCGACTGGCTTGGCATCAGGGAGTGTGGTTTAATATGCAAATAAGTTCCTGCTGGGCTTTTTCTACCAAAAAAGCCCTGATCACCACCAAAAAGACAAATAAGTGGGTTCTAGATCAAACCAAGCCCGAACTCTCCTTAGAAGCTACAATGACTAAACTGAGGTTATCAGACTTCAGTCGCCTAACAAGAAGATCAGAGTCATTGGAAAAGACCATAATGCCAGAAAAAGTTGGAGGCAGCAAGGAAAGAGGAAGACCCAACATGAGACAGACTCCACTCATAGCTCACAAGACCTGAGCAAGGCTGCTAGTGATAGGACATTTTGGAGGTCATTCATTCATTTTATTTATTTACTTTCAATTTATATTCCACCCATTCCAAATGGACTCAGGGCGGCTACGGTCACACAGACTAGATAATGCACTTTTGATCCACTTTCAGTGCACTTTCCAACTGGATTTTACTGTCTGAACTGGCAAAATCTAGTTGAAAATTGCATTGAAAGTTGATTGAAAGTGCATTACGTAGCGTGTGTGATCACAATCTGGGTGGCTGTAAGTTAGAAGTGACTTGATGGTGTGTCACACATTTGACACACACATAATACCATGTTGCCTTGCCTAGGCAGGTCCGAAGCCTTTCTCTGGCATCATGGGCCTTCCAACCAACAGAGGAAGCCCTCCTTGCTTGCCTTAAAAACAAGGGTTTGCCTTACAGAGAAGGATTCTGGCTTCAAATTCTCCTTAACATGCTAATACAATCTCTGTGGACACGGATTGTAAACCGTTACCTTTTTTGTAAAAAAAAGCCCAGCGGGAACTTATTTGGATATTAAGCCACACACCCCTGATGTCACCATTGTTTCACACAGGGCTTTTGTTGTAGAAAAAGCCCAGCAAGAACTCCTTTGCATATTAGGCCACTCCCCTTGACACCAAGCCAGCCAAAATTGTGACCCTGTGCATTTCTGCTCCAACCCCCCCCCCTCAAAAAAAGCCCTAGTGTTACAGCGTCATTGTGATCCACGCTGTGATTGAGCAATGCTGTACTGGAACCACAGTACGTCTGCCTGCTTAAATGGAAACAGGCTTTTAGTCATACCTTTGCCCAGTGCTTTTTTTGTAGCAAGAACTCCTTTGCATATTAGGCCACACACCCTGATGTAGCCAATCTTCCTGGAGCTTACAGGAGGCCATGTAAGAAGAGCCCTGTAAGCTCTTGGAGGATTGGCTACATCAGGGGGTGTGGCCTAATATACAAAGGAGTTTCTACTACAAAAAAAGCCCCGCTTTTACCTCTTACATGATGGAAGTACCAGCCAAAGACGGATGAGATAAGGGTCATGATGCAAGAGCGTGCAACTGAAGCAAAAACGCATTAGCAGCAAACATCCTTGCTTCTCTCCTTACGGAAACTTTTCAGATGGTAACCTTCAATGCTCACTCATCCCTCTAATGTTTTTTTTTTTAAAAAAATAAGTATATTTATAAATTGGCTATATAGTTGCTTGCCTTGTTACAAGGATATATCATATTACAAGCAATTAAGCCCTTGATAATAAATTGTTCCTCAGCCCACAGGTGATGTGCTGTAAGTGATTGCTCCTGCAGGTATTAATCAACCGGTGCAATTGCCAGCAATATAAATCTACTCCTAGCTGATTAGATTTTTTTTCCCCCTTCCAAAAATGCAGTGAAGCAAGGAAGTTTTTATTTAAATAAAATAAGCCCAAGTGGAAGAAGCAAATCTGGCGTTTGAGACCTGTCAATCTGAAAAAAGGTCTGTCTCCTTGAAAACCTTCCTGGTTCACCATGTCCAGGGCTTATTTTGTAGCAGGAGCTCCTTTGCATATTAGGCCACATCCCCTTGATGTAGCCAATACTCCTGGAGCTCACAGTAGACCCTGTACCAACAGCCCTGTAAGCTCTTGGAGGTTTACCTACATCAGGGGTGTGTGGCCTTATATGCAAAGGAGCTCCTGCTACAAAATGAGCCCTGATCCATGCCTAAGAACAACCTCCTTGATCTAGCTAGAATCAAAGAGTTGAAAGGCACCTCCAAGGGTCATCTAGTCCAACCCCCTGAACAATGCAGGAAATTCACAAGTACCTCTCCACATGCACACCCAGTGACACCTGCTCCACACTAAGAAGCTGGCACAGAAAATAATTTTTTAAAAAAAAATCCTCCAGGATCCCTGGCCAAACTGGCCTGGAGAAAAATCGCAGCCTGACCCCAAAATGGTAAACAGCATTTCCCCAGGTGTGTAGGAAAGGGCCAAGAGAACTTAGCAGTGATGCAACTCTTCCTGCCCAAAGTGTGGTTTATTGATAATCCATGTGGCTCATTCGAGCTGAAGATTGGGACTGATACTTTGTAGCACTAGAATACAAGCTTTAAAATGGCACATCAAAGGTTCTATAAATAATTCTACATTCACATGTGAAATTCACACTCTGGGTTCCTTATCTATATTGCGACTAGCGCATCCTGGGTTCAGGCCTGGCTGTGCCTGGGAACAAGTCCCAGGAGGTCTTATCTTCAAAGAGGATATTCCTGCATTTGTTAGTAAAAGCAAAAGAAGAAAGGTGGGGGCTGCTACTTTGATGTGCTCACATTTTAACTTTGGGTTAGTAACAACTCTACAATCTAAATTCTCCAATATAAAAATAACAATTCTAAAATCTGGCTTCTGTAATATAGAATGGGTATACAATGCTTGACACCATAGCCATCTGAGAGTTGTCCTCGAAAGGGCAACTTTTGTCAGAGCTCTCTCAGCCCCACCCACCTCACCGGGTGTCTGTTGTGGGGGAAGAAGATAAAAGAGATTGTGAGCCACTCTGAGATTCGGAGTGGAAGGTGGAATATAAATCCAATGTTGTCATCTTCTTTCTTTGTGGCTAGACCTTCTTAACAGGTCTATTTTAATTTTGATATTTTGAAAGGTAGACTTAGAGCAAATAGTCAAGCATGGATCCTTATACTTTAAATATATACTTATCTGATATAACTTCTAAGAGTATATTTTTTTACAGTCTTCTGTTCTACTTACCGACCAAAGAGGCTTACTGTTTAATTCCACAAAAATGAAAAGAAAAAGATAATCAGACTAGAATCTGAAAGAGGCAGGTTTGCGTTCCACTCTTCTATGGAAGGATGCTGAGTGACTTTGGACCAGTCACACACACTCTCAACGTCACCTACCTTACAGGGTTGTTGTGAGAGGGAAATGGACGGAGGAAGAATGTTGCACACCACTTTGGGACCCTTATTGAGGAACAAAGAGGGGCATATAGATGAAGTGAACAAATTAATGCATTACAAGACCAAAAGCAACTTTGCTACATCATATACCAGGGTTGGCCAAACTTACTTGAGGTAAGAGCCACACAGAATAAATGTCAGATTTTTGAGAGCCACAGTTTGAACCATGGTATTGCAGATGGTAGTCCCCCCAACACCATAACCATTACATCAAATTGGCTCTCAAATGGATAACATTGCCATGTCAATATATGTCAGGTGTGGCCAAACTGTGGCTTAGGAGCCACATGTGGCTCTTTCACACATTGTGTGGCTCTCAAAGCTCCCACCACCCCATCAACCAGCTTGGAGAAGGCATTTGTCTCTTTCTATCACTCCGCCAAGCCAGCTGGCAGCTTGGAGAATGCATTTAAAGTTAAAGTTGCTTTCTTTCCACCTCTACCTCCCTCCCCCAGCCCATCTATTTTCCTTCCTTCCTTCCTTCCTTCCTTCCTTCCTTCCTTCCTTCCTTCCTTCCTTCCTTCCTTCCTTCCTTCATCTGGCATTTATTCTAAGTGGCTCTTACATTAAACAAGTTTGGCCACCCCTGATCTAGTTCAACATCCTATTTCTCATTACGCCCACTGAGGTGTACTTGAGGAGCAGAAAACTTTCCTTATTTATTTATTTATTTATTTTATATCCCGCCCTCCCCGCCGGAGCAGACTCAGGGCAGTTCACAACATGTTGCTCATGTTGCTGCATTTGGCGTTTAGGGGTGTACTGCCCCCGATACAGAGGTCCCATCCAGCTGTCATTACCTTCATGGCTTGCGGCTCTCAAACATTTGACATTTATTGTATGTGACTCTTATTTTAAGCAAGTTTGGCCACCCCTGGTATATGAAATTTCCTTCCAAGTCTGTATGGTTTGGGATTCTGTGTTGGAGGTTTGACCTGTAAAGAAAATCACTTGAGCTCACCTAGGTAACTACCGCAAGCATACTTACTAAGAAGCAGGTGTGGAATTCTAGCAGGAGCTCCTTTGCATATTAGGTCACACTCCTGATGTAGCCAATCCTCCAAGAGTTTACAAGGCTCTTTTTTGTAAGCTCTTTGAGGATTGGCTACATCAGGGGTGTGTGACCTAATATGCAAAGGAGCTCCTGCTAGAATTCCACCCCTGCTAAGAAGTAAGTTGCCCTGAACTCTGTGGGGCTTGCTTCTGAGCCAGTGTGTTTATGGGCAGGTTAGAAGTGCATTCTGTTGCATGCCATAAAGTGACTTAGCCTGTGAATGCATTGCGTCTGCTCCACAGTAAAACCGGTGGAAAAATACAGACCCAGTTGCTTTGCAAAACACGACTGGGACAAATTTGGGGATCGTGCCAGTGAGTGACCTCAGTGGCACTATGGCGGAGACGAATGCGCCCAATTATCTTCTAACAAGCCCTTATGCTAACAGGAGCTGTCAAGTTAGGGTAAATCAGTGCCCTCCGGTAGGCCTTTTTCACGGGAGGTCAAAGGCTAGCAACAGCCCAGGTGCACAGACAGAAAAGAAATCATTATCAGGGAGCCAAACATCCTCTCTCCATGGATCAAAAGTATATTTTGATTAACTCGGAGTAATTATCTGGAACTGCAATGGAAAAAAAGAATTTATTTCTCACTGTGGAGTCAGTCACCCAAGCAAGGTGTCAACATGCTACCATGGTGCAATCCTACAATAAAGAGAGAGCCAGTTTGGTGTAGTGGTTAAGTGCACGGTTTGATTCCCCAGTCCTCCACTTGCAGCTGCTGGAATGGCCTTGGGTCAACCATAGCTCTAGCAGAGGTTGTCCTTGAAAGGGCAGCTGCTGTGAGAGTCCTCTCAGCCCCACCCACCTCACAGGGTGTCTGTTTTGGGGAAAGGAGCTATAGGAGATTGTAAGCCACTCTGAGTGTCTGATTCAGAGAGAAGGGCAGGGTATAAATCTGCAGTTTTCTTCTTTTTCTACTTAAGTGAGAACTTGCAATCAATCCAACTGGAAATGCTGTTTTTAAGCCCAATGTTTGGTTTTCTGCAGGTTTTTTTGTATCAGGAATTCCTTTGCATATTAGGCCACACACCCCTGATGTAGCCAATCCTTCAAGAGCTTACAAGGCTCTTCTTACAGAGCCTACTGTGTAAGTTTGTGTGGCCTAATATGCAAAGGAATTCCCGATACCAAAAAAAGCCCTGGTTTTCTGAGTGGAGGGGAGAAAGAAGACATCTTTCAGTTGCTGAGTAGTTGCTTTGCATGCATACATTTTCCCAATTGCATCCCCAAATTGTAAGACTGGGGAAAGGCATGATCCTTTGTGGAGGAGTAGATTGGATTTATATCCCACCCCTCACTCAGAGTGGCTTACAATCTTCTTCCCCTCCTCTCCTCACAACAGACACCTTGTAAGGTTGGTGGGACTGAGAGAGCTCTGAGAGAACTGCTCTTGAGAGAACACCTCTGAGAGAACTGGGACTGACCCAAAGTCACCCAGCTGGCTGCATGTAGAGGAGAAGTGGGGAATCAAACCTGGTCCTCTAGATTAGAGTCCACCACTGTTAATGACTACAACACCCTGGCTCTCATAAATTAGAGAGCACTACTGGTTAGGGTGGGGTAGTCCTGGTTCAAATCTGCCCATGTCGCCCTAAATCAGCTTAAAACAGGAATCAATCTACCTAAGGGTGTAGAGAAAAATGTGACTCAATATAGAACCAGATGTGGCTCTTAGAAAAGGAAATGAAATCTTTTAAAGGTATATTGCAGGGTTAGCTGGGTGACAGGGAATAGCAGGAAAATATCTTTACCGGATTTAACAGGCTTCTTAGAGATGCTTCCCTGGAATTGAAATTATAGAGGTGAACAGTTGCCAGTAGTCAAAGTGCAAACTGTTCACAGATTCATCAGCACAGGGTGTTCCTGTGCATATTTATTCCGTATTTTGAGACCTCGTGTATACAACTTTCAAATATCAGCCAGTGTTTGAAGCTGCAGACACTTCATGGATTATCAAACGTTTCAATTATCGGCGATGCAAAGTAATATAGTTTCAGGCTTTCCTGTGCTACCTCCTTGTTGATCTCTTGCTGTGAATTTTGGGCTCCTCAGTTGCAAAAATGTTGTAGACCCCTGGCTAAGTTTGCCAGTTTCCAGGTCTTTGTGGGGGGTTCTCCCGGTTTTCAAGGCACCCGCAACAACAATGTCACTGTGCAATGGTCCCCAATGCAATGACGTTGCCCCGAAGTGCATCGTCCCATTGGGGACATCATGTAATAATGATCTGATCTGAGGGCAAAATTCTATGGTTTGAAGCCAGTTTTGGCATAGTTTTGCCCTCAGTAGGCCCTGGACGAAGAGCCCTGAAAGCTGCAGGAGGATTGGCTACATCTGGGGGGGTGGGGGTGGCCTAATATGCAAAGGAGTTCCTGTTACAAAAAAAGGCCTGGCGTCCCTACTCAAGGCATCTGACCTTCCCTTCCTCCCCCCCCCCCGCCGCCACTACATGGGAGGGAGGGAGGGGTGGCCCCCACCCTCTCAGCTTTCACCCCCACGACCCTCAAGAAGAAGCAGTGGGGGGAAGGGAAAGGGAAAGGAAAGGTCCCCTGTGCAAGCACCAGTCATTTTTGACTCTGGGGTGACATTGCTTTCACAACATTTTCACGACAGACTTTTTAATGGGGTGGTTTGCCATTGTCTTCCCCAGTCATCTACACTTTCCCCTCAGCAAGCTGGGGACTCATTTCACTGACCTCGGAAGGATGGAAGGCTGAGTCAATCTCGAGCCGGCTACCTGAAAACCCAGATTCCACCGGAGATCAAACTCAGGTCGTGAGCAGAGCTTAGGACTACAGTACTGAAGCTTTAACACTCTGCGCCACGGGGCTCTAGGGGGGAGGGAGGGCTGGTTAAATCACACAGGAGGGGCAGTAGGAGCAGCCGCTGGCCTCCCACATGACTTAAAGTGGGGGAAGGAGTAAGAGGGAATGGGAGAACAGGCATTCTGAGCCACGTGCCCTGAGTCCCACCCAGTGTTCTCTCTAAGCTGTGGAGTCTTGTGAGCAAAAATTCTGCTTTGTGAACTACTACTATTAAAGTTGTGAGCAAGTGCTTTAGCTACTGCATAGGTTAGTGTGCTCTGGGGTCATCTTTCCTGAGGTAAGACAAAAATGTGTGAGCCAGAGGCTAAAAAACTGTGAGCTAGCTCATGCTAACTCAGCTTAGAGGAAACACTGGTCTCACCGCTGGTGGTGGGGGAGCAGTGGCAGTGGGGAGGGGGCCACTAAGTGCCCCCTAACCAGTCTTCCCTCTAAGGTGAATTAGCGTGCGCTGGCTCACAGATTTTTTGCCTCCAACTCACACATTTTTGTCTTAGCTCAAGAAGGATGACCCCAGTTTGGTGTAGCGGTGAACTGCGCGGACTCTTATCTGGGAGAACCAGGTTTGATTCCCCATTTCTCCACTTGCACCTGCTAGCATGGCCTTGGGTCAGCCATAGCTCTGGCAGAGGTTGTCCTTGAAAGGGCAGCTGCTGTGAGAGCCCTCTCCAGCCCCACCCACCTCACAGGGTGTCTGTTGTGGGGAGGAAGGTAAAGGAGATTGTGAGCCACTCTGAGACTCTTCGGAGTGGAGGGCGGGATATAAATCCAATATCATCTTCTTCATTTATGCAGTAGCTCACCACTTTAATGCCAGTAGCTCACAACGTAGAATTTTTGCTCATAAGACTCTGCAACTTAGAAGGAACATTAGCCCCTGACTATTATGCATGCCCCCCGACCTTTGAAATCCTGGCTTCAGGTCTGTACAGGCTACACTGTTCCTTTCTCCCCACCGCCTATGAGGTGCAATAGGAAACTGTAAAAAAAATGCCATCTGACTCTTTTATTAGTATTAGTACTGCTTTGCATTTTATTTATGGTTTTTAAAGTTTTTATTAAATGATGTACATTGCCAAAAGCCCTGCAATAGCAGGGACTGGGGAATCCATATATGTAATTTAATAAAATAATATATTTCTGTCACAGTTGATTTGGAAGCCTTCTCTGTCATAGTTGAATACCCCCATCAGTTTGTAAGAGTGAAACATCTGTTGTATTGAACAGTTAGCTGGACAAAAAGGGACAATGTTCCATTCATCCCACCCCCCACCCCCCATTTCAGTGGCTGTCTAAGAAATTAAATGTCCAATCACTAGGTATGGGAGTGGGGAGGAAACCAACAACCTGAGGGGACAAACAGATATTTGAAGGAAGGAAGTGTTGATACAAATAAAGGCATTCTATTGAAACAGGATGATTAATATTATGAGTTAAAAAAATAGTGGGTGTCATTCAAAATAGAATGATAAACTGAAGACAAGGGATTAGTGGATGAAATCTGGAAAAGCATAGAAGAAGTCTGCAGATTTATACCCCACCCTTCTCTCGGAATCAGAGACTCAGAGTGGCTTACAATCTCCTATATCTCCTTCCCCCACAACAGACACCCTGTGAGGTGGGTGGGGCCGAGAGGGCTCTCACAGCAGCTGCCCTTTCAAGGACAACTCCTGCAAGAGCTATAGCTGACCCAAGGCCATTCCAGCAGCTGCAAGTGGAGGAGTGGGAAATCAAATCTGGTTCTCCCAGATAAGAGTTCGCACACTTAACCACTACACCAAACTGGCTCTCATGCCAGTGGGCATGAATATATTAGTTCTCATCTAACTGTCTTGAATCATAAAGTCTTTTCAGTTGCTTGTGGCATCTGTCAATGTTTGGGAAAAGGCATTAAGAAAAACAGCAGTCGGGGGTTCTGAATTGGTTCGCATTTGTTTTGTGTTTGTGCACTGCCTCTTGGGAATTGTAGTGCAGAGAGAGCCAGGGAGATAGCATGTTGCCTAGCAACAGTGCGATGCTCCCTTTAGTCAGCAGCCCAAATGTTTAAATTGCTTTGATGTGTTTGGCAACTTTTTCAAATGATTGGTTTGCCCCACCCCTTTCCCAGTGATTGGACTCTTTAATTTGCTTTTTGAAAGGTCACGTTTACATGATATATGCCCTGCCCTTGAGGAATATGCGAAATTCTCGGACAGGCTGATTGCTTGAGTCATGACTTCCAGGCGCCCGCGATAAATTACCGATCTGTTTTTGAAAAGTTCAAGTCAATTTCTCCAATCAATGAGACATGGGCCAGAAACAGCAGTTGCCGTTTTGCAGTGTCCTGATGAGTGCAAGGCCAGGCAGTTCCGGAAACAGCAGGTGTTTTATACATTTTTATGGGCTTTACAGGAATCAAGAATATTAGAAACTAGAGTTCTGTACTCCTGAAGTTGCCCACCAAGGTCGGAATAACGAGTCGGACACGATGCATTGGATTTAAATTGGGCCACTTTATTAACTTACAACATGAACAGCAAGGGAACCCCACCAGCGGCCTGGCCAGGGCTAGGGGTCACCGCGACCGCTCCCCTGCCATTAACGGGCGAGGACCCAGCCCCCCTTCCGGAGCTGAGCTGCTCAGCTCCCTCCAGGCAGGCCCAGCAGGGAGGCCCGCACCAGAGGGCCCAAACCCAGACGCACGTCTCGACGGAAAGGCACCCTCTAGCCGAGCCTCCTGGACAGTCTGCATTCTCCAACCCGGGTCTCCAAACCCCAAGGCCGATCATGCCAGACCCCAAAATTTCCCCCAAAGTGGGGGATGCTTCACAGTCCTCCCCTAGCCGCATAGTGTCCTAAACCCCTAAAACCTGCCACTAATAAGGCCAAGTCTCTACTTAGGGCTTAGTACCCACCGGGAGGCCCAAAGCCACCCGCAACCCTTGCTGCAAATCTCTCAGAAAAAGCACGTTACCCTTTTCCGAGAGATGCACCCCATCCCCTCTGTAGAGGTCAGGACATCTCGCTGAAATATCCGGATGGGGTAAATAGTGGCCCAAACCCTTTTCAAGTAATTTTTTAATTTCTTTATTGGCTTTATACCTGGCTCTTTCTAAGGCTGCAGGGTCCACAGCATGACGCCACACTTGGCGGGGCAGCATGGCTGACCACACTATCGTGGTCTCTGGCCAACGCTCCCTGATGCGCTGGAAGTCATCCCGGGCTTGCCACACCAAGGCCTTACCCTTCAATAACCCCAGATCATTACCTCCCAGGTGAACAATTAAGACCTGTGGAGGAGGACCCGCTCTACCTCTGAATAACAACGGCAGCAAGCCTGGCCACTGGAGGCCCCGGCGCCCCTGCCATTCGATAACCGCATGCTGGCTGAGTCCCAGCTGAGAGCCGACCGCAGTTCTCCGTGCTTGAAGACCAGCCCAAAACACGTAGCTATGGCCGCAGATGAGAACTCGGCACCGGCTCCTCTGGCCAGGAACAGCAGCATCTAAAAAGAGAAAAACCGTTAAACACAAACGGAACCAACTCATGCACACAATCCAATGCACTCATTGCCCGCAAAAGGGGCGGATGTATGCCTTATAGGCTGAAGAACGCCAACGCCCCAGCCTCTGAATAGAGGTGGAAGGCAACCCCATAGCAGCCGCTGTCGAGGCCGCCCCAATTCTAAAGGAGTGTGTACCAAACCGCACCCCTGATAACCCTAACTCACCCAGCGCCCTAGACGTAACCGCCCAGAACTGGTGCTTCGTTAATGGCTTACCATCCATGTGTATAAACAAAAATCCGTCCTTGGGCCCGCGCACTGCCAAATAAGCAGCCAACGCATTAACTGGACACAACTCGAGCTCCGAACAACTACCCAGCTCAAGCACAGTACCCCGCTGCATCTGATCCGTCTTCGAGCGACGGACAGTAACAACCGCCTTAGGCCCCAACAACCTCAGGTCCCTGAGCTGCAAAGCCCTACCAGAAACATCGTTCCTAGACTGAGCAACCAGCTCACTCACCCTAAGCGCCCCAAAAAAGGCCAACAAGGACGCGGCATGAAATAAACATGCCTCAAAAGGCGAGGCACACACCACGCCCCATACCCTCTTCAACCCCTGCAGAATCGACGGAGACACCGGATTCCGCGTATCAGCCCTGGGCCCGGCTTCTCTAGCCCACCCCTCCAGCATCTTTCGAAGACGAAAATCTGCTGTATCTTCCCTATAACCGAGTGCCTTACTTGCAAAAGCCAATGCAGAAAGGCACCCCCTAATAGATCGCACGGCCAACCCCTTACCTCGCAAAGACACACAGTAATGGAGCAATTCCTCCACCGGGAGGGGCCAAACCCTGCGATACCCTACCTCAGCCCGAAAGTCTTCAAACTGCCGCACGGCCCGCTCATAAGACTTCCGAGTGCTGGGTGCAATGGCTAGGCCTATCGCTCTGCAGGCCTCGGCTCTCCAATCTGCCATAGCTCCTGGGGCATTGGCACCGGCTCTCCGTCTGCCTCCGGGGCCAGCTGACGAAACCTCTCCATCTGTTTACGAGATAGAGCATCAGCCACCCCGTTGCTCACCCCAGGAACATGCCTGGCTAAAAACAATATGTTAAGCCGCAAGCAGCGCAGAGTGAAGGCCCTCACCAACCTCATTACCCTCTGCGATTTGGATGAAAGGGAATTAATGACGTGGACTACTGCCATGTTATCACACCAAAAATGGACAGTGTGATTGGCCATATCCTTCCCCCACAGCCAAACCGCAACTAAAATGGGAAAAAACTCGAGAAACGTAAGATCTCGGTTCACCCCTACCTGGGTCCAGGAATCGGGCCAAACATCCGCGCACCAATGTCCGCGAAAGTAAACGCCAAAGCCTAAAGATCCTGCAGCATCAGACATGACCTGTAGTTCGGCCTCAAGCATCAAGTCGTCGACGAGGGACTGGAGAGAGGGACGGGGAGCTAGCCGTTGGCGCGGCTAAACCCCGCCCCCTGTCAAGCGCGCTCAAACAGCGCGCGGACCAACTCTCCCGCCCTGGAGGGCAAACAAATCAAAGCAGCCTAGCAGCTACGCTGCAGGCTGCAAGATTACGATTACTCTTCTTTGTGGCTCTTAAACAAAGAGCTAGTGGCCATTGGCACACCCACCACATATATTCCAGGCGGCAAACTGAATTTGCGGACAGAAAACCTGTGATTTCCTAATATCTGAGACTCCTATTTTGGGTGGGGGGTATACAGGCCTCATTTTGGGCAGGAGTGTAGCTCCAGAACCTCTAAGTTTTATTGTGCGCTTTCTTTCTTAAAAGGTAAAAGTAGTTCCCTTTGCAAGCACCAGTCGTTTCCAACTCTGGGGTGACATCGCATCACAACATATTCACAGCAGACTTTTTAACAGAGTGGTTTGCCATTGCCTTCCCCAGTCATCTACACTTTCCCCCCAGCAAGCTGGGTACTCATTTTACCGACCTCAGAAAGATGCAAGGCTGAGTCAACCTTGAGACGGCTACCTGAACCCTGCTTCCGCCGGGATCGAACTCAGGACATGGGCAGAGAGCTTGGACTGCAGTACTGCAGCTTTACCACTCTATGCCATGGGGCAGTTGCTTTTCTTTCTTTCTTCCCCCCCCCCCCCCCCCCAAATACTTGCTTCTGGGCTCCATTGTTCAAACCCCCTGTGAGAATTTCACTGAACTCTAAGATTTGACAAAGTTTCTAATATTTTTCCCTGCACAAATGGGGCAATAACCAAAACATATAAAGAAGACTGATGGAAATCGGACTTCCTGTTTGGCTGGAAGACAGTCTGCAGCTCCCTAACAGAGGGGGATTTTATTGTCACTGTTCAGGGTATTAAAGACCCCTGATAAGGTCTATGCTCATTAACCCTAGGCAAGGGTTAACCCAAGACGACTTATCTTCCTTTAATGCTGTTGATATCGGACTGGAGCAGTCAGGGAGCTGACTCCTTCATTTCTTGATGTCCGGCAATGGAATGTCAACCATCGTCTGCAGTGACTCTAAAGTGACTTCGGTCACTTAAGGCTGTCGGAATCCAAGCACTCTAGAAGGACTGATTTTAATTGCAAGAAAATAGCAGCCGGGGGAGTTGAGAACATCTAAAAGGTAGACTCATCATTCTTATCTTCACTCTGAGAGACTTTGAATATAGTTTAAACACTGAGTGGATTAATAACAGACGAAGGCAAAGCATAATTGAATGGGAAAAAAAAACTTTTACCTTGTTAAGCTGAGCTCTGTGGCTTTGGATGTGAACAACAGCAAAAAAAAAAAAAAAACCCTTCAAGATAAGAGTGAAAGTTGGCAATGGGAGGCTGGTGACGCAGAAGAAAGAAAAGAGAGTTGCCGTGTATATATGCCCATAAACTGCAGAACCTAGAATGAACTGAGCTGAGTGGGGGCATAGCAGGAAAAGAATTCAGCTTGTGAAAACTGAACGCCGTAAAAACAATTGCCTTCAAAGATATTTTGGAGAAAAGACATATTGTTGTGAATTTTTGTGGTTGCGGTTTCTTCATGCAGCTCAAAAAACTGCGCGACTAGACACGAGATCAGTCTAAGCTGTGACAGGAAGTGAAACTAAAAGGGGCTGGACAATAAATCAGAGCCTATAAGGACAACAAGAGCTGTGACATCCGACCTTTGAACTAGGAAGGAATTGAGTCCAAGACTCAGATCAAGAAAGACGAAGAGAGACCTCTCTAGGCTGGAACTGTACCATAGAGAAATAACGATTGCCATTTTAAAAGGGAGAAAAACTGTCAAAATTGTTAAAATTCAATATCTTTGCTCAGGAAGAAGGGAGAAAAACGAAACTAGTCTCATCTGAAAGAACTGGCTCTAAGCTATTGGATTGGATGCTAAATTTTATGTGGGGATTTTTTTAAGGTTTGGTGATTTTTTATATGTCAGTAGAAAGAACAACACGTGCAAGAGCCCAATCATTTGACAAGATGCAGTCTCAATTTGACGCTCTGGAGGCAAAAATGTTAAAAGCTATGGACAAATTGCATTTGGCAATAAAAAAAGATATTAAAAAAGAAGTTGGAGACCTTAAGAAGGAGATAGAGAATTTTAAGGAAGAGACTCAAAATAAAGTGAAAGAGGTAGAGATGAAAGTGGATACACAGGCCTCTGCCTTGCTAAAAATTCAAGAAAAGGTCATAATACACGACTGTAAGTTGCTGGAGTCACAAGTGCGTCTAAGAGGGGTACCTGAAAAAGAAGATACAGACTTAAAAGGCTATATGGTGGATATCATCACTGAGTACATAGAAGAAGACCCTGACAGATTTAAGAGTATGTTGGAGGGTGCCTACAGAGTCAACTCAGTTTATGCGAAAAATAAAGGTCTGCCAAGAGACATCGTCATAAGATTAAGATCAAAAGAAGTGGCAGAGAAAATTTTGAGGAAAGGGTACCAAAAAGCCTGGGCAATAGAAGGGAGCAGAGTTAAAATAATGAAAGAGCTACCAAGAGAAGTGATCAGCGATAGGAAAAAGTACAAGAAGCTAACCGATCAGTTGCGTGCAGAGGGCACAAGATATAGATGGATAATACCAGAGGGTCTTGGATTTGAACAAAATGGCAAAAGGATTACAATAAGAAGCGAACAAGAGATGCATAGCTTTTTTGAAGAAAATAAAGAACCAACATCATAATGGAGTACAAATTACTATCTTGGAATATAAATGGACTAAATTCACCACAGAAAAGAAGGAGAACATTTCATTGGATTAAAAAGCAAAAATGTAATATAATTTGTTTACAGGAAGTTCATATACAACGCAAGGACAGTAAATTTTTGTGGAATAGAAATTTGGGGTTGGAATTTTTTTCACTAGCAGAGCAAAAGAAAAGAGGGGTGGTTTTTTACATTAAAGAACAACTTGACCCAAAATTAATCTTTAAAGACAAAGAAGGAAGATACATTGCTGTTGAGCTGACGATAGAGGCGAAAAAAACGTTACTACTAGGACTCTATGCACCCAATGGAGCGAAAGACAAATTCTTTAAAGACATAAATAGACAAATGGACGAAGAGACTTATGACCAGGTATTGATGATGGGCGATTTTAATGGGACAATACAAAACAACCTTGACAGATCAAGTCCAAAGAAGAATGATAAAGAAGGGAAGCTGCCCAATTCTTTCTTTGAGTTGATTAAACAGGAAAATCTAGAAGACATTTGGAGAAAGTTCAACCCTGAGGTAAGAGACTATACATTTTTCTCAGCAAGGCATAATTCTTTTTCCAGAATTGACATGTTGTGGGGTTCCCAAGGCTTGGGCCTCATAACAAAAAAAATTGAGATTCTTCCAAAGGTTTGGGCGGACCATAATCCAATATGCTGGTCAACAAAATTGCAAAGAAAATCAAGAAGATGGAGAATTAATGAGGATTTACTACAAAATAAAGACACTGTATCATTCTTAGAAAAGGAGACTGCAGCATTCTTCCAAATAAATGAAACGGATGATATGGAATATCCAACAGTATGGGACACTTATAAAGCAGTAATGAGGGGTATATTAATTACATTGAATAATAAAGACAAAAGAGCAAGAGAAGAAAGGTTGTCAGCACTGCAAAATGAAATAGATAAAAAAGAAAAGGACTTAAAAAAAAGACCAGGGAAGAAAAAATTAATAAAAGAAATTACGATATTACAATCCCAAGTTAAACATTTGCTGAATAAAGAACTAGAATGGAATTTAAAAAATTTGAAACAGAAATCGTTTGAAAGTGCAAACAAACCTGGTAAATACCTGGCCTGGCAATTAAAAAAAAGGAAAGAAAATAAGACTATAAATAAAATCATGGCAAATGGGAAAACAGTAGTGGATCAAGAAGGAATTAAAAGAGAATTCTTTAAATACTATGCAAATTTATTCAAGGGTGTGAATGTAAGTAAAGAAAAAGTGGAAGAGTATCTACGAAACATTCAGGTGGCACCTTTGACGGAACATATGAAAAAGATATTAAATGACCCAATAGAGAAAATTGAAATAGAAGCAGCAATAAAAGCAATGCAAGAGGGTAAAGCTCCAGGGCCAGATGGATTCACGTCAAAATTTTACAAATCTCTCAAGGATGAATTAACACCCAAACTGTTGAAGTTGTTAAACACGATAAGAGAAGAAGGGAAAATCCCAAAGACCTGGAGGGAAGCTGTAATCTCTCTGATTCCTAAGGAAGATAAAGATAGCACAAACGTAAAAAATTATAGACCAATCTCATTGTTGAATAATGACTATAAGATCTATACAAGAATTTTAGCAGAGCGACTGAAACAATACCTGACCAACTTTATAAACAAAGACCAAGCGGGATTTCTTCCTAAAAGACAAATAAGGGACAATGTAAGAGCTGTTATTAATGTTGTGGAATACTATGAAAAGCACCCGGAAAAAGAAGTGGCCTTATTTTTTGTTGACGCAGAGAAAGCCTTCGACAACTTAAATTGGGACTTTATGTTTGCGGTAATGGAAAAAATTAATTTAGGGGAACAATTTATAAAAATGACAAGAGCAATATATACAGATCAGCATGCAAAATTGTGTATAAATGCAGACCTTACCAAAGAATTGAAAGTGAGTAAAGGAACAAGGCAAGGATGCCCGCTATCACCATTGTTGTTTATAATGACTCTTGAAATTTTGTTACAACAAATTCAAAAAGATGAAAAAATAGAAGGTCTAAAAATTAGAAGATTCTCTTATAAATATAAAGCTTTTGCAGATGATATAGTGTTCATAATGGAGAATCCGGTTCAAGTGTCACCACTGCTGTTAGCTAAGATAAAAGAGTACGGAGAACTAGCAGGATTATACATAAATAAGGAGAAATCGAAATTCCTCTGTAAAAACATGCAACCAAATAAAACAAACGAACTACAAAAGGTGACAGGTTGTGAAGTCACAACCAAAGTTAGGTACCTTGGAATAGAGATAACAATGAAGAACATTGATTTATACAAAAACAATTATGAAAAACTGTGGTGTAAGATGGACAAAGATTTGATGAAATGGAATAAACTCAACTTGTCCTTACTGGGCAGGATAGCTGCAATCAAAATGAATATTTTGCCAAGGATAATGTATTTGTTTCAAACCATCCCGATTGTAAAAGAAGCAAAACAATTCAACAAATGGCAAAGGAAAATCTCTGATTTCATTTGGGCCGGAAAGAAACCAAGGATAAAGATGAAGATCTTAACGGATGCCAAAGAGAGAGGAGGTTTTCAACTTCCCGATCTAAGACTATACCACGATGCAGTTTGTTTGACATGGATAAAAGATTGGATAATGCTGTTAGATAAAAAACCTTTGTGGTTAGAAGCTCACGGAAATAGATTCGGCTGGCATGCATACATGTACTATGGGAAGAATAAAATGGATGGTTTTTTCTCTCACCACTATGTCAGAAATACATTACTAAATACTTGGATAAAATACAAGAAATACGGGGACGAGAGAAAACCATTATGGATAGTGCCAGCAGAAGTAATAAAAATAACAGCTGATTCTGAAGAAAAAAGAGAAATGTCATATAACCAACTGCTTAAGATTCAAGGAGACAAAATTGAATTAAAAACCTCAGAAGAGCTAAATAACAATTATGATTGGTTTCAAATGCAACAAATTAAAAGTTTGATGGAAAATGACATAAAATCAGAGGGGATTAGACGAGAACAAACAGAACTGGAAAGAGTCCTGTTAGGTGACAATGAAAAATTGATATCAAAAGTATATAAGTTATTATTGAAATGGTCTACAGAAGAAGAAGTAGTAAAGTCTCAAATGGTCAAATGGGCAATTAATGTAAATAGAGAAATACAAATGGAAACATGGGAGCACCTCTGGAAGAACTCAATGAAGATATCAACTTGTCAAAGCATTAAGGAGAACTGTTTTAAAATGATGTATAGGTGGTATATGACTCCGAAAAAATTGGCTAAGATAAGTAAGAAAATGTCGGATAGATGTTGGAAATGTAAAAAACATGAAGGTTCTTTCTTCCATATGTGGTGGACATGTGAAAGAGCGAAAGAATTCTGGAAGATGATACAACAAGAAATCACCAAAATTTTGGGCTATGATTTTAAGAAAATTGCAGAGACGTTTTTACTTGGATTACAATTAGAAAAATACCCAAAAGAAGACAGGACTTTAATTTGGTACCTGTTATCAGCTGCTAGGACTTTGTACGCGCAGCTTTGGAAGCAAGAAAAAATACCAGAGAAATGGGAATGGACCATGAAAGTTTTATCGTGGTGTGAAATGGACAAATTAACCAGAACACTAAGAGACTATGATTTAGAGATATTCAAAAGGGAGTGGAGAAAATTTAAAGGATATATGGAGAAAACTTGGAAAGTAAAGAAATATTGGACATTTTTTTAGTTGTAAGAATATATATACGGAACTTTGAGCAATCAGAAGTGCCTTTAGTATGGATTTGAACTTATAACCTCGGGGAAGTCAACATTGGAGGGAGGGGGGATGGAAATGTCATATGGGTTAATGTGAAAAAAGAAAAAATTAAGAAATAGATAAGCTTTGTAACCATATGCTACCAATAAATTGTTTAAAACGAAAGAAGACTGATGGAAATCTTCATCATGTCAGTGTGGCCACACAGGGAAAAGTAATTTTAAAAGTATGACGGGAGTAAGGTTTTATTATGACAATTGCAATTCAAGAAGCTTTTTAAGGTAGACACTGAGCTGATACAATTTAGTACACCTTGCAGTGATGTCAGGAGTGTGTGGCATATGCAAATGAATGTGCAAATGAGTTGTGCTAATGAGCTCCAGCACCTCTTTTTCCATTACATGACCTCAGGGGTTATGTTTGTATTTTGTGTGCATGTGTGTCTGCACCTGGAAGTCATGGGGACCTCTGGTGACTGACCCCTCCTGGGGGCCTGGAGGATATTCAGGGAGGTGGCTGAATAGAACCTGCCCCTGCCCTCCTGACTGCTGGTATTCCAAGGAGGTCTCCCATCCAAGGACTTGCCAGGGAAGAACCTGGAAGTCCTGGTGACCTCTAGTGACTGACCCCTACTGGGGGCCTGGAGAATATTTGGAGAGGTGGCTGAATAGAGCCTGCCCCTGCCCTCCTGACTGCTGGTATTCCAAGGAGGTCTCCCATCCAAGTACTTGGCAGGGAAGAACCTGGAAGTCCTGGTGACCTCTGGTGAATTCTCAACCCCAGTAGCCATGGCCCAGTCTGACAGTGAGAGAAGACCATTCTGAAGATTTCATGGAGGCTGGTTTTGCTCACAAGCCATTGTATTTCAGCATCTTAATTTTAACAAGCTCTTTCTATTAAGGTAAAGAGGGAGAAAAAAACCCTATTCAACAATGAAGGCTGTTGTGCTTTTCAAGACGTGATCTGAATAGCCTTTTCATTATGGGATGTCTCCAAAACATAATGGATAAACAAGGAAAGCAATTAAGCCTTTACCCTGAGTAATATGACGGGCCTCTGAGCAGCAAACCAGGATGCATAAATGCATGTTGTGTGTGTTATTTTTTAAAATCTTGTAACTTGTTCTAAATTAATTCTCTGGGTGCAACGCAAGCTATTATTCGGACAGAAATTCTTGTAGCTGTAGCACTTGAGGGATAACTAGGATTCTGTGGGTGTTGTGTTTCCTACAAGGCAGGGCTTCCTCAGAGACTTCTTGTCTTTGAGGGCATTGGAGGTTTTTGTAGCTACCTCAAATGCAAGAAGAAGTAGAAGAAGAGGATGAGGATATTGGATTTTTATCTTGCCCTTCACTCTGAATCTCAAAGCGGCTCACAATCTCCTTTACCTTCCTCCCTCCACAACAGTCACCCTGTGAGGTAGGTGGGGCTGAGAGAGCTCTTGCAGCAGCTGCCCTTTCAAGGACAACTCTGCCAGAGCTATGGCTGACCCAAGGCCATTCCAGCAGCTGCAAGTGGAGAAGTGGGAAATCAAACCCGGTTCTCCCAGATAAGAGTTCACACACTTAACCACTACACCAAACTGGCTCTCTAACCAGGCTGGGCTGCATTTGCCTTGTGTGATCACCAGGACACGAAGTTCAAGTCCTCGACCGGGAAGATGACATGAAGAGAGAAGTTTTAATTTAAAGAAGCAGGCTTGAAGCATTATAATTACTCAGGCCAACTTTTAAATATTGTTTCGGGGTTTTTTAATGATCTCATTTATCAAAAAGGCTTTAAGAAAAGGATGACTAAACTTTAAATGCGGAGAACTCAATGCGATTTTTTTTTTGTCTCAAAACAACAAAAGACTTTAGCAGGTCGTGGCTCATGAAGAGCATCCTAATTTCTGAAATGCGGCACTTGTGACTCATCGTTCCCCGCTTTGTAACACACTGTAAAGATCAAAGGAGGTGTGGGGAGTTGTCAGCCCCCTTCCTCTATCGGGGAAGGTTGCAGAAGGAGAAGAATTAATAATCTGAATGTCATTTTTTCAGACTTAGAGATAGAATCATAGAGTTGGCAGGGACCTCCAGGTTCATCTAGTCCAGCCCCCTGCACAATGCAGGAAACTCACAAATACCTCCCTTTAAACTCACAGGATCTTCATTGCTGTCAGATAGCCATCTAGCCTCTGTTTAAAAACCTCCAAGGAAGGAGAGCCCACCACCTCCCGAGGAGGAAGCCTGTTCCACTGAGGAACCACGGTCAGGAAGTTCTTTCTCATGTTGAGCCGGAAACTCTTTCGATCTAATTTCAACCCATTGGTTCTGGTCCTACCTTCCAGGGCCACAGAAAACAATTCCACACCATCCTCTATATGACAGCTCTTCAAGGACTTGAAGATGGTGACCGTATCACCTCTCAGCCACCTCCTCTCCAGGCTAAACATCCCCAGCTCCTTCAACCTTTCCTCATACCTTCAACCAGACCCCTCACCATCTTCGTCGCCCTCCTCTGGACTTGTTCCAGCTTGTCTATATCCTTCTTAAAATGTGGTGCCCAAAACTGAACACAATACTCCAGGTGAGATCTTACCAGAGCAGAGTAAAGCGATACCATCTCATCACATGATCTGGAATACTGGTGGAATACTTCTGTTGATACAGCCCGAAATTGCATTTGCTTTTTTAGCCACCGTATCACACTGTTGACTCATGTTCAGCATATGATCCACTAAGATCCCTAGGCCTAGATCCTTTTCGCACATACTACTGCTAAGACAAGCCTCCCCCATCCTATAACCATGCATTGGATTTTTCCAACCTAAATGCAGAACTTTACATTTATCCCCGTTAAAATTCATTTTATTGATTTTAGCCCAGTTTTCCAGCCTGTCAAGATCATCCTGTATCCTGTTTCTGTCTTCTTCTGTGTTTGCAACACCTGCCAATTTAGCATCATTTGCAAATTTAATAAGCATTCCCTCTATTCCTTCATCCAAATTATTGATAAAGATGTTGAACAAAACAGGTCACAGGACAGATCCTTGAGGCACTCCACTTGCCACTCCTCTCCAAGAGGATGAGGAACCATTCACAAGCACTCTTTGGGTGCGATCTGTCAACCAGTTACAGATCCACCTAATGGTAACAGGATCCAAACCACATTTTACAAACTTGTCAACAAGGATAGTATATGGAACTTTATCAAAAGCCTTACTGAAATCAAGATAAACGATGTCTACAGCATTCCCCCGATCCAGCAAGTTAGTCACTTTCTCAAAAAAAAAGAGATCAGGTTAGTCTGACATGACTTGTTCTTGAGAAAACCATGCTGGCTCTTAGTAATCACATCCATTCTTTCTAAATGTTCCAGGATCGACTGATGATGTTCTAAAACTTTTCCAAGTATAGACGTCAAGCTGACGGGTCGGTAGTTACACGGATCATCTTTTTCCCTCTTCTTGAAGATGGGGACAACATTCGCCCACCTCCAATCTTCCGGCACCTCTCCTGTTCTCCAAGAATTCTCAAAAATAATAGCCAGAGGCTCAGAAATTACATCCGCAAGCTCTTTTAAAACCCATAGATGAAGCAGAGGCTCCTCCAACCACCAGGCAAAGATTCCCCTCAGGACTGCTGCCAGTCCTGAGAGCCAGTTTGGTGTAGAGAGCCAGTTTGGTGTGGTGGTATATATGTGGGAGAACCGAGTTTGATTCCCCGCTCCTCCACTTGCAGCTGCTGGAATGGCCTAGGGTCAGCCATCGGTCTCGCAGAGCTGCCCTTGAAAGGGCAGCTTTGCAAGAGCCCTCTCAGCCCCATCTACCTCACAGGGTGTTTGTTTTAGGGGAAGGAAGATAAAGGGGGTTTGTAAGCCACTCTGAGTCTCTGATACAGAGAGAAGGGCGGGGTGTAAATCTGAAGTCTTCTTCTATGCCTTTCCAGATTTCATCCACTAATCCCTTGTCTTCAATTCCTCGTTCCAATTTGAATGGCACCCACTATTTTTTGAACTCATAATATTAATCATCAACACTTACTTCCTTCAAAAATCTGTTTGTCCCCTCAGGTGGTTGGATTCAGAGTGGAGTGCCGGGTATAAATCCAACGTCATCTTCTTCACCATGCTCAAAAGAACATAGCTCAGAATATTGGAAAAAGAGCACTGGGGAAAGTCCCAAAAAGGGCAACTAGAATGATTCAAGGGTTGGAACACTTTCCCTGTGAAGAAAGGTTAAAATGCTTGGGGCTCTTTAGATTGGAGGAATGTCGACTGAGGCGTGACATGATAGAGGGTTACAAGATTATGCCTGGGATAGAGAAGGTAGAGAAAGAAGTACTTTTCTCCCTTTCTCACAATATGAGAACTCATGGGCACTGAATGAAATTGCTGAGCAGTTGGGTTAGAACAGATAAAAGGAAGTCCTTCTTCACCCAAAGGGTGATTAACACATGGAATTCACTGCCACAGGAGGTGGTGGCGGCTACAAGCACAGACAGCTACAAGAGGGAATTGGATGAGCATATGGAGCAGAGGTCCATCGGTGGCTATTAGCCAGTGTATTGTTGGAACTCTCTGTCCAGATGCTCTGTATTCTTGGAGCTTTGGAGGGGCAACAGTGGAAGGGCTTTTAGCCCCACTGGAGGACCTGATGGCACATGGGGTTTTGGCCACTGTGTGACACAGAGTGTTGGACTGGATGGGCCATTGGCCTGATCCAACATGGCTTCTCTTGTTCTTAACAGAAATGCTGCTGTCAGGGCTGAATTAAGACATACTGAGAATGCTTAAACCTGTGGTCTCCTAAGAGTTTGCACCCCCAGGCGGAATAACGAGGCAGACAACAGTTGTTGGGAAATGGGCCACTTTATTTAACAGGAACAACTAGGCAAGGAAACAACAAGGACGAGCCCTGGGGTCACTCCTGACCCCGCCAAGTCCAACAAGGGCGAGCCCCCCCACCCCCGATCCTAGCCATACCCATATGGCTATAACCGGGCGGCAGACCAACATGTCATCCCCCGATGCCCACCCCGATCACCAGAAAGGGGCGCCAAAAGGGGATACATGTACCTGATCCGCATATCAGAACATTGAGCCGTAGAGCCCATCTGCCTTCCATACGGATCGTACGCACAGCCACAGGAGCAGAGGCCTGGGGCGCTCGCCGGCAAGGTCAGAAACCCTTGGGAATTCCGCAAAGTGGCCGAATTAGCTGCCTAACAAAATCCACACCACTGCTGGTAGTACAAGGTAGGCGAAAAACGCAACACCAAAGGCCAATTCAGGTGATGCGAAAAAATTCCTACCTGGCCCCTAATAAGGCGACCGGTGAAACCTGTACTACTGCAAGGTGGGCGGGTGGGCCAACGTCTCCACGGAACTGCGTGGAGATGTCCGGGGCTGAGGCTATTTCAAGCCTCGCCCCCGCCCCCCAGACAATTCCCGGATGCCCGGGAAGCCACCTGTAATCCGGCCGGGGCTGCAAAGAGCGGCCCCACGGCGCGCAGCCACGTTGCGGCGCGGCCGGGGTGGGGCCGGATTGCACCCCCAGGCGGAATAACGAAGCAGACAACAGTTGTTGGGAAATGGGCCACTTTATTTAACAGGAACAACTAGGCAAGGAAACAACAAGGACGAGCCCTGGGGTCACTCCTGACCCCGCCAAGTCCAACAAGGGCGAGCCCCCCCACCCCCCGATCCTAGCCATACCCATATGGCTATAACCGGGCGGCAGACCAACATGTCATCCCCCGATGCCCACCCCGATCACCAGAAAGGGGCGCCAAAAGGGGATACATGTACCCGATCCGCATATCAGAACATTGAGCCGTAGAGCCCATCTGCCTTCCATACGGATCGTACGCACAGCCACAGGAGCAGAGGCCTGGGGCGCTCGCCGGCAAGGTCAGAAACCCTTGGGAATTCCGCCAACCGCAATGCCAAGCCTCTGCTTAGGCATTAGCGACCCCCGGGAGGCCCAAGGCCTCCCGAAGACCTTGCCTAATCTCCATCAAGAAGGCCCAATTCCCCGCGTCAGACAGGTGGACGCCGTCTGGACGGTAAAGCTCAGCATTATACACATTAATGCCGGGATGCGGGAGGAAGGTGCCCAGACCTCCTTCAAGAGCCAACTGCAGGGCCCGGTTCGCTTTTCTCCTGGCCCGCTCTATCCCCGCGGGGTTCCAGGCCGACTGCCACCTCCTCCGAGGCAAAATGGCCGAAAAAATGATCCGGACTCCAGGCCACCTGCTCACAATGACCCGCAAATCCGAGATCGCCTGCAGGGAAAGGGCCCTGCCCTGCAACAAACCCAGGTCATTCCCTCCCAGGTGAATGACCAACAAATGTGGGGGGGAACGAGGCCGGTTGTCGAACAACAGCGACAAAAACTGGGCCCATCGAAGCCCCCGCCGGCCCAACCACTCAACAGTGGCCCATTCGCTCAAACCGAGCTGTGACCCCAACGATGAGCTCCTTGCGAAATGGGCCGCCCAAAAGACCATGCTGTGACCACATACGAGGATCCTCAGCCTCTCATGTCGCGCCACAGCACCTGAAACAAGAGAATAAAGTCAGAACAAACAACACCCAACCTTCCCCTCAGGCCCTCAGGGGAGCAATAATGGGCGAACGTAAGAACGATAGGCCGGGGACCTCCAACGGCCAACCCGTTGAATAGCAGGCCCAGGATATCCCATGGCTGCGGCCGTCGAAGCCGCGCCAATCCGGAAAGAGTGAGTCCCAAAGCGAAAACCTCCCAATCCAAGGTTACCTAATGCCCGGGAGGTGACCGCCCAAAATTGAAACTTTGTAAGGGGAGAACCCCCTTTGTGCCGGAAAAAGGGGTCCATTTCAGCGCCGCGCAACTGACAATACGCGCGCAGCGCTTGGACCGGACAAAGCCCAGGCACGGAGCAGGGACCCAGCACGATGGTAGTGCCCTTGCCTTGCTGGTCCGTTTTGGACCGCCGTACCTGCAACAGTACCTTCCCCTGTTTAAATGACACATCGCCCATTTGCAACGTGGTGTCGGTTGTGTCCCTGCGTGAGGCCAGGACTAGCTCGCTAACGCGCAGAGCTCCGAAAAAGGCTGAAAGGGCTGCAGCATGAAACAGCACGATCTCATATTCTGAGCTGCAAATCCTGCGCCACTCCTCGCCAAGACCTTGGAGGATGGTGGGGGATATGGGCTCCCTGGTGTCAATTCTCCGCCCTTGCTCCCTGGACCAACCCTCAAGCATCTTCTTAATCCTAAAGTCCTCACCGACCGCAGGGAAGCCTTGTGCTTTGCTGAGAAAGGATAACGCCGCCAGATGGCCCCTGATGGTTTTAACCCTCATGCCCTTAGATTTCTGAATTACACAAAACTGCATCAAATGGGCCACCGGAATAGGCCAAACCTCCCCGAGCCCTGCAGATTGGCGGAATACCTTGAACAGAGAGGACACACGCTCGTAAGCCCTCCGTGTATTCGGGGCAAGTGCTAGGAGGATTGCCCTACCTGCTTCGGCCAGCCAAGGTGCCAAAGATGGGGTGGCATCCGGGTCGGATGGGGATCGGCCCACGGGGCGAGAAGGCGGAACCGCTCCATCTGTCGGCGAGACAGGGCGTCCGCCACCCCATTATTAATGCCCAGCACGTGCTTGGCGACAAATACGATGTTTAACTGCAGGCAGCGCAGGACAAAAATTCGCACAAAGGCCATCACTGGCTTGGATTTAGACGTCAAGGAATTGACCACGTGCACTACAGCAAGGTTGTCGCACCAAAATTGAACGACCTTGTGTGCCATCTGTGTGCCCCAAATGAAAACTGCTACCACTATGGGGAAGAATTCCAACAAAGTCAGGTTTCTGCAGAGGCCACTGTTGACCCACTCCTCCGGCCACACCTCGGAACACCAATGGCTCCTGAACAATACACCGAAACCTAGTGATCCGGCCGCATCAGAGGCGATTTGGAGGTCGGCTTCGAGCATCAGCTCCTCCCTCCAAAAAGACACTCCATTGAAGGAGGTCAAAAACTCCTCCCAGATCTCCAGGTCACTACGGATACTCTCAGTTATTCTAACCCTGTGATGGGGTAGGCGGATATTAGCCATGGCGTCACAAAGGCGCCTAACAAAGGCTCTACCCGGGGCAACGGCTCTACATGCAAAATTTAAGTACCCAGCGAGCTGCTGCAGCTCCAGTAGTGACACCTTGCGCCTGCCCTTCATAGCACGGAGTCTGCATCTGATCTAGCCCACCTTGTCGTCCGGCAACCGGGACGACTGCTGCACGGTATCCAATTCAATGCCCAAAAACGTAATACAGGTGGCAGGGCCCTCCGTCTTCTCGTGAGCGAGAGGAACGCCCAGCTCAGAAGCCAGATCAGTAAACAAGTCTAGTAAACGGGCGCAATTGCCGGACCCGGCGGCGCCCGCGAACAAAAAATCATCTAAATAGTGCACCACCTCGCGGCAGCCCGCCCTGCTTTTAACCAGCCACTCCAGAAAGGAGCTGAAATGCTCAAAGGCAGCGCAGGACACTGAGCACCCCATAGGCAATGCCCTATCCAGATAAAAGCTACCCTCAAACTGAAAACCCAACAATTCAAAATCGTCCGGGTGAACCGGTAATAGTCGAAATGCAGATTTAATATCGCATTTCGCCATTTCCGCGCCAGGCCCGCAACTCCGGATGACCTTGACTGCTTGGTCGAATGACGTATAGCGGACAGAGCACAAGTGATCCGGTATGCCATCATTAACTGACCCGCCCGCAGGGTACGATAAGTGGTGGATGAGCCGAAACTCACCGGCCGCCTTCTTGGGGACCACACCCAAAGGAGAAACCCTTAAATTGGGAACGGGAGGGGCAGGGAATGGGCCAATGACCCGCCCCTCCGCACATTCCTTGGCGATTTTCTCCCTAACAACATGCTCCAAACCAACAACGGAGCGTAAATTGGTGGCATCACAGGGGACCCTAGGTCCCATGAACGGGATGCGGAAGCCAAACTTGAAACCGTCCAACAAATATAACTTGTCCGCAATCCGCGGGTAATCCTGAATAAAGTGTTCAAAGGCCCTCAGCCGAATGGGGGTGGGGCCCCTTCCCCATTGCTTGGGAACCGCCGCCGCCGGGGCGTTTGGGTCCACCCTTTGGTTTCGCCTTGCTACATGCCGAAAAGGCATGAGGGCCTCCGCACAGTGGGCACTCGTGCTTGAATTTGCAAGCCTTCCTTGAGCAGATTCCTTGGGAGGTGTACTCCCAACACAACAGTCGGGGTTGAACCGACTGGCCCGCCATGGAGCGGGCCGTTGAAGTGCTTGCCTGTCTATGGACCAAGTGCCCACTGTCCGCCCTATCTCCCATATTGGGTTTAGCCGGGGCCATCAATTGTAGCCACAATTGTTGGTTGATTTGATCCCACGGCAGTAGGGGGTTAATAGCCGCCCTCATTCTAAACGTTTCGTCATACTGCAACCAGGCGGATCCCCCAAAATCCGTATACGCCCGGTAGATAATATCGCAGTACTGGAATAAGGTGGCGGCCCTACCGGGCTGCGCCCTCGCTATAACCCCGGCGTAGATGAGGAAGCCCGGTAGCCAATTGGCCCAGGTTCTGTCAACTCTACGCCGTTTAAGCTTCTCTTTTTCCTTTTCGTCAAGTTCCTCCTTGGTTTTCTTCTCCAACTCCCTATACAATAAACTAAAAACGTCCACATACTCGCCCCTCAGGATCTTTTCCCTTGTGGCAGGGGTGAGGTGGTCGCCCAGCGGCATTGCAGGGTCACCGTAAGGAATTGACAGAAAAGGAACGGACCCATAAGGGTTCTGCTACACCCCCATGGATTGCAAGGCACGGCCGGCCAGCCGAATGAATACCCGGCGTGCATTTGGTTACCCCATGGCAAAACACCCGCCGGGGCAGCTGGCACCCCAGAAATCGTGGGGGCAGGCTGTGTTGAAGGGGCGAAGGGCGGTTGGCCCCAGGCAGCTGTAATGCCGGGCGGCCGAACCATAATAGCGCCGTCCGGAGCCCAGGATGGGCCAGGCACTGCCGGGGCCAGCACGTATCCCGGGCGCTGCGATACGTCTACCCTGTGCTCCCCCGGTTGCTGTGGTAGGTTTGTGCCCCAAGGGCCCCAAGGCCAAAGAGTTTGCTGAGAAGCCACGGCCGCCCTACCTTCCTCCATAACCGGAGTCGTCACCACGGCCGTCGGTTGTTCCACTTGCTGCTGCTCCACAGGCTCCTCAGAATCCCCGCAGGCACCCCCCGACTGAGGCTCACCACTCGGCTCTCCCCCTTGGGAATGGACTGCCCTCGACCCGGAAGCCATGGAATCCTGTAAAAAGGAAAGTCTGGAGAGCAACTCCCTCTCAAAAGTAGTAGTCCCTGACCTGGCACTCGCACTGTGGCGCCCGGGCCAAACTGCTTGGGACCCTGAAGCGGCCTGCTCCTCTTCCAAGACCCTTACCCTATCCAGTATGGCCTGGCGTATTACTGCGCTATCAGTCTCCTCCGGAGGAGGGTCAGTATGCCTTTGCTTTGCAGGAGCTTTGGCCGGTTGTTTGCCCTTAGATGGGCCCTGACCTTTTTTAGGAGCCATTCCTAACTCACAGAAAACAATTGCCAGCAGGAGAGAGTTGGAAAGGCAAAGGGGCAACCAGTCACAATAAGAGTGCAGGTAGCAAGATGCACTTCACAATCTGGGTGTAGGGTCTCCCCAGTCCCACCAACCGCAGGGGCCCACCAGACACACCCACAACTCCAGGCCACTTCTTGGGGGCCAGAAATCCACCCGCAGTGGCCCCAACTAACTGAATCAGTGGCAGCAAACGTTCCCTGGGCTGCCCAACCGCCAGCTCAGGCTAGCGGGGGGGGGTGAGGGGGGGGGTGAGACTACCGCCCAAATGCTTCAAACAACGCCGTCAACTCCCTCCCACCGAAGGAGCCACTACCCTGAAGCCCCCCAAACCGTTTCCTGGGCCCCGATGGGCTTGCCGCCGACTCCGCCTGTCAAGTCGGCTGAATTCAATAACGAGTCTCTTGGTGAAACAGAGCAGCAAGTTTATTGTAAACAGAACTAGAGACCATGGCAAAGATTGAAGGACTAAAATACATAGGCTCTAAACCAGCATTTAAGGTATAGATGAAAGGAATTCCTACGGTGGGGGTAATCTATGCAACACATTTTCGCACTAGGATGCTACTCCCTTCGTTCCCAGGCCGAAGCCTCTCCCACAGAGAGCAAGGCTGGGAAGGCGCCCTTATCTTATTCACATGTTAGCATTTCAAAGCAGACTACACAACAAAGGCTTCTCTAGTGAGGGGGCAGGAAAGTGAGCTAGCAGCAATCGGTGTACACTGTAAAGTACCCAGACTCCTTCACTTCAGAACCAAACTTAATACAGGTATTGAGTAATTCATAGCAGACTTGACATACTGCCCCCCCTAGGCCCCCTCCCCTGCCGGGCGGCCTTGCGAGGAGGGCGATTCACATTTATGGCTCAGCAACTCGGGCCCCGAGAGGCTCCGGCACTCCCCCTTCGAGGGGAGGGTTGGTGAATCTTGTGAGTGCCACTTGGACGGCCCCGGAGATCGGGGCAGTAGGCTGCAATGAAAAACAGGATGGACTTTACCAAGAGCAGGGGGAAGGTCTAGCTCTACTGTCACCGGGTTGATTACCCGCTTGATCTTAAATGGCCCTAGGAACTTAAAAGCCAACTTTCTAGACGGTTGTGCCAGAGGCAGGTTTTTTGTTGACAGAAATACAGAGTCCCCCACCTTCAAGTCCCAGACTGGCACATGGCTTTTATCGTACTGTCTTTTATACGCCTCTTTGGCCAGCTTCAGGTTTTCTTGTATGGCTGGCCAACATTGGCTGGGACCTTGCCACCATTGCTCGAAACTTGAGCCCGTCAATCCCTCCCCCCCTGGCAACATGGGGATTGGCTTCCCCTCATACCCAAACACTGTTGCAAAGGGAGATGCTTTGGTGGAACTGTGAGCGCTGTTGTTGTAAGCGTATTCTGCGAAGGGGAGGAGGTCCACCCAGTCTGATTGGCGTAGGCTTACAAAGCACCGTAGGTACTGCTCTAGCACCCCGTTCACTCTCTCTGTCTGTCCGTCCGTCTGGGGGTGATAGGCAGAGCTTAGCCCCTGTTCCATCCCTAATAATTTACAAAACTCCCGCCAGAAGGTGGCAACGAACTGAGGGCCCCTGTCACTTATGACCTTGTCAGGGATGGAGTGATGTTTGGCCACGTGGTCGAAAAATAAAGCTGCTAGTTTCTTGGCTGTGGGTAACTGGCTGCAGGGGATGAAGTGGGCTTGTTTTGAAAACGTGTCCACTACCACCAGTATGACTGTTTTCCCCCGGGAGGGTGGCAGCTCGACTATAAAGTCCATGGACACCACGGCCCATGGCCGTTTCGCTGTTTCTAACGGCTGTAGGAGCCCTGGGGTTTCCCCCCCCCTCTTTTTTGCCATCACACACACCGGGCAACCAGCCACAAAGTCCGACACATCTTTCTTTAGAGACGGCCACCAGAACTGCCGGTGCACTAAGTGCAAGGTTTTGACATAGCCGAAGTGCCCAGCTAGCTTGGAGCAGTGACACAGTTGGAGAATTTCTTTCCTTAAGGTTTCCGGGACGTACAGTTTCTCTCCCTTGTACCAAAGACCATCTTTTCTTTTCTGCAACCCCTCTGGCCGCCCACCTCCCTCCCGTTCGGCCTCTAGGGCGATTCGTTCTTTGCTTAACCCACTCAATTCCTTTTTTCTCTGTGAGCGGGTGGTAACCATAGCCGCCACTTGCGTGGGGGGGATCAGGGAGTCTATCACCTCCTCCCTCTGGCTCTCATGCTGTGGGAGCCTGGACAGGGCGTCTGCTAGAAAATTGCGGGTCCCCGGGATGTGCTTCAGGGTGAAATCGAATTTGGAGAAGAAGCCCGCCCACCTGATTTGTTTTTCACTCAATTTCCTTTCCCCTGTTAGGGCCTCTAAATTTTTGTGGTCCGTCCATATCTCAAAGGGCACCCTGGCTCCCTCCAACCAGGACCTCCAAGTTTTTAGTGCAAACATGACAGCGAAGGCCTCTTTGTCCCACACCGACCAGTTCCTCTGCTCCTCCGAGAACTTTCGCGAAATGTAAGCACAGGGTCTGAGCTTCCCCTCCTCATCCCTTTGCATGAGAATGGCTCCTACGGCGACATCGGAGGCGTCGCATTGGACCACGAACCCCTTCCGCTCATCTGGGTGGCTTAAGACCGGCTCGCTTGTGAACAGTTGTTTAAGCCGGTCGAAAGCCGCCTGACAAGTCGGTGTCCAATTCAGCCTGGCCCCTGGTCGCTTTGCCTCTTCCCCCCTCCCCTTCGTCTTCAGGAGGTCTGTTAGGGGCAGAGCGATCTGGGCAAACCCCTCAATGAATGCCCTATAGAAATTGGAGAAACCGAGGAAACTTTGGAGCTGTCTACGTGTCCTCGGGGGGGCCCACTCTAAAACTGCCTGAACTTTGGCTGGATCCATGGCCAGCCCGTCCCCAGACACCCGGAAGCCCAAATAATCTAGTTCCGTGCGGTGAAACTCGCATTTGGACAACTTGGCGTAGAGCTGGTGCTTCAGCAGGGTGGCCTTCAAAATGTCAAGTCGGCTGAATTCAATAACGAGTCTCTTGGTGAAACAGAGCAGCAAGTTTATTGTAAACAGAACTAGAGACCATGGCGAAGATTGAAGGACTAAAATACATAGGCTCTAAACCAGCATTTAAGGTATAGATGAAAGGAATTCCTACGGTGGGGGTAATCTATGCAACACATTTTCGCACTAGGATGCTACTCCCTTCGTTCTCAGGCCGAAGCCTCTCCCACAGAGAGCAAGGCTGGGAAGGCGCCCTTATCTTATTCACATGTTAGCATTTCAAAGCAGACTACACAACAAAGGCTTCTCTAGTGAGGGGGCAGGAAAGTGAGCTAGCAGCAATCGGTGTACACTGTAAAGTACCCAGACTCCTTCACTTCAGAACCAAACTTAATACAGGTATTGAGTAATTCATAGCAGACTTGACACCGCCGAGCAGGCTGATGCCTGCGATCAGCTGACGCGCGCCGCAAGCCGCACTCCCGGCCCCAGCAGCGCACGCAAGACGCGACCTCCGCACCGCTGCGGCAGCAAACGACGCTGCCCGCAGCCGCAGGGCTTCCCGAAGTCGACTCAATCAAGCTCGGACGCCGCCGCGCTACCGCCGACGAACAGCTGACTGCGCAGTAAGGAGGGGGGGTAGGGAGCGAAGCTCCAGCTCTCCCAACGTCTCCACGGAACTGCGTGGAGATGTCCGGGGCTGAGGCTATTTCAAGCCTCGCCCCCGCCCCCCAGACAATTCCCGGATGCCCAGGAAGCCGCCTGTAATCCGGCCGGGGCTGCAAAGAGCGGCCCCACGGCGCGCAGCCGCATTGCGGCGCGGCCGGGGTGGGGGCGGATTCTTGGTGTCCATTTTCTTCTTTCCCAGAGCTTTTCTGGCCCAAGGCAAACAGCCAGACCTGGCCTTGCTCACAGGAGCAAAAACTGCTTCAGAAGAATCCCTGTAATAGGATGCTTGACTTGCAGCCTCCTGACATTTTGTGATTGGTCCTGGCCTCTCAGTAGAGTGGGGGGAAGTGGCATTGATTGAGATGGCAACATCACTTCCAGGTCTTACTTGGAAGTGAGGTCACAGTGGTCTAGAAATCCCCCCAAAGTTTGTGGTAGTTCTGGGGAATTCCTAGAGCATTGTGAAGGCACTTCCAGTTTTGTTTTGTTTGTTTTTTTTTAAAAGGAAATGATGCCACAATGTCAATTGATGATTCCCCATGCCTGGTTACCAGTTGAGTACCAGATCCGCTTCAGGATTTTAGTACTGACATTCAAAGCCTACGTGGCCACGGACTGACTTGCGGGACCGCCTCTCCCCATGTGAGCCCCGAAGGCAGCTGCAATCCACCAACCAACATTTTCTGGTTATTCCTGGCCCAAAGGACGTCCATCTTGCCTTGACCAGGGCCAGGGCCTTTTCAACCCTGGCCCCATCCTGGTGGAATCAGCTCCCAGTGGAGATACAGGCCCTACCAGATTTGTTACCTTTCCATAGGGCCTGTAAGATGGAGCTGTTCCACCAGGCGTTTGGTTGAGGTGGGTGGACACCCTTTGCTTTATTGCCTATACCATCGGCTATCCTCCCCCACCGTGATCTGTTATTGAATGATTGTATCTGGGCCACTGATTATACTCCAACCTGCACTATGAGCCCGTCCTCCTTTGTATACTGTACTGCAGGGGTGTCGAACTCATTTGCTATGAGGGACGGATTTGACATAAATGAGACCTTGTTGGGCCGGGTCATGTATGTCATAAAATGTAATGCCAGGTAACGGACATATAAACTGTATAAAGGGGGAGCAGACAAACACAATTTTTTTAAACTTAAAACATTTGCACTCTTGTAATATTTTGTTTTACAGTCTGATAAATGTCATCTCTTGCTATAAATCATTGCATCAAAAACTGTAGACAATGTCTGTGTTGAACCAATCTTGAATATGCTGTTCAAGTGTTGTTCAAGTGTGCACATCTATAAGTTGCAAACCTTTTGATTTATTAACATTCATTACAAAGATCTCATAGTCAATGCTTTGAGCCTCATACCCAGAGGAAAACATGAAGCAGCTGGGCATTGTGAGCTTTTATACATAAGTTGCTTCATGTGCTGGTCAAGATTATGTGAAGGCACCATGGCACAGACTGAGGGCTATGTGCTTGTCTGCAAAACTATAGTCTTCTCCAGAAAAATAACTACAACTCCTATGTGACAGTGCAAGAACAGAGACAGCTATGTACAATGATTAGTATCAGCCTACTATCTGGGAAGTCTAAATTCAAGATCTGCAATCAAAGGAAAATGTGAAAGAAAAATTAATTGAAATTTGCTGGGTAAACACACTCAGCCTAATGCTAGCTTGTTATTTCTTTTCTAAATAGTTCACATACTTTCCTATAAAGAAAGACTGGAGGGCATGAATACAATGAAAAAGATGAAGGGAACCCAGCTGCACCCATAATAAGCCCAACAAATCTCCCTCCCTCCCTCTCTCTCTGTAGCAAGGCAAAAAGCTCAGACCTTCAATAAAATGTTGCTAGTCTGAAAAGTGGTCTTTGTAGTTCTCCGAATTGTGGGGATTGGGCAAAGGAAACTCTGGCTCTTTCCTTCCTTCCCCCAGGTCACAAGGAGAAGGAGCCTCAGCCAGAAAGGAAGAGGCTTGGCTCAGTAGCTCTGCAGGATGATTAACTGAGTCTGGCAAACTTAATCACTCAGCAGAACTATAGAGACAGGCTTTTTCATTGGCTGAGGCTCCTCCTATCTCCTCCTCCCTTTGGGAAAAAGGAGGGGAGAAGAGAGAAGGAGCCAAGAAAGGCTGCTTTGCTGACTGACTGATCGATGGGAAGAGACACAAAATGGCGACGGAACATAGCAGACAAGGGAGAATGAAGAAGAACAGCCAGTTGTTGGAGGGCCTGATTGGAGCCCTCTGCGGGCTGGATTCAGCCCACGGGCTGCATGTTTGACACCCCTGCTGTACTGTGTTGTGTTGCTGTTTTAATTGTATTTTATTGGTTTTATTGTATTGTATTTGCTTGGTTTTATTTGAGTGTAATCCACCGTGAGCCCGACTGGGAAAGAGCAGAATGTAAATTAACCAAATATATAGATAAATAAAATGCTCCTGGGGATTGGGGCAGAGTCCTGAAAACTGTTGTCTCAGCCCTCAGTCTCCATGGCAACCAGGGCTTTTTTTGTAGAAAAAGCCCAGCAGGAACTCATTTGCATATTAGGCCACACCACCTGATGTCACCATTGTATCACACCATTGTTTCCAGCATGAATTCATTTGAATATTAGGCCACACCCCCTGGTGCCAAGCCAGCCAGAACTGCGTTCTTGTTCATTCCTGCTCAAAAAAAGCCCTCATGGCAACCATTTTGTGGTGGGGCCCATTCTCAAAATTCCAAACTCAAGGAAACTGGGGATCCAACTCTAAGTTCTCAATTTTAAGAGGCAATTTAGTAACATATATATTAAGGAGGGTATTTAGAGGACCCTCATAGTCCAAATTTATTTAGCTTGCGTATAAATCCAGCTCTGGCTGCTGTTCTTCATCATCTGGAATTTTATTTCCTTATTTCCCACTCCTTTGAAGCCAGACTGCGCATCAAAATCCATCTGGTTGTCTTTCTTCTTCTGCACCATGGCATGCGACTTCAGAGTGACACCCTTTAATGAAAGATTGTCACACAGCCGAGATAATGAAAGAGCAGAGATGGTCTGGGAAGAATCCTAATAGCCTTCATGAAATAAAGTAGGGGAGCGAGCTGAGAGAGACACGGCAGATGCTTCTTTGCTCATCAGCCCTTTGGTGTCCCAGCTGCTTCCATGAGTGGCTCTTTTGAAGATGTAAAACCTGGAGTATTGCTTTGCCCACAATGACTGACCTCCTTTGGCGGAAGTGTGAGAGAGACACTCTATACTTAACACAGCAGGGGGAATTCAGACATCCAGATTTGAGTGATTCAGCTTCAAAGATATCTCCTGGCCCTTAGGGGAAAATCATGGTGGTCTTGTGGTTTTCTTGAGACATGCTGATCATGAAGTCTCAGCTGACAACTGGGTGGTTGTTCTGCTGTAGGTCTTTTTCTAGATGGCTTTAAAAGGGAGTTTCATAGATCAGTGAAGGAGAGGTTCATCAGTGGCTACTAGGCATGGCGGCAAAAGGGAACCATCATATACAGAGATAGCAAGCCTCTAAATACCGATGCTATGAGGAAGCATTCTGGTAAGACCTCAGCCTCTATACCAGGGGTGTTTGACATGCGGTCTGGGAGCAGAATCAGGCCCTCAGGGGGTTCCTATCAGGCCTCCAAGCAACTGGCTGTCATCTGCTTTTTTCTCCCTCTCTCTTGCTTCCTTCTGCATCACAGCTTGCTTTGCCAGGCTTGTTTAATTGCACGGGTGCTACAGAGCAAAGCCTCTATTTTCTCCATTGGCTGAGGCTCCTCCCTTGGGAAGGGGGGGGAGGCAGAGCTTGCTTTTCCAGGCTCTCAATTGCACAGCAGAGCTTCTGAGCCAAGCTTCTCCTGTTGGCTGAGGCTCCTCTCCCCCATCCCATGGGGAAGGCCCGGTTCCCTGGATCCCATGAGAGAAATACAAAGAAGGACCTTTAAGACCAAGGAGTGCTAACATTTGAAGCATGTTCTAAGTTTTTTTTTTTAATTGTGTTTGTCTGTGTCGTTTATAAAGTTTATTTCCTGTGCTGAATTCCACTGCTCCATAATTCTGGTGTAATTTGGAGAATTTCTGAGATAATTTATGATACAGGATCATGCACATTTTGTTAAAAGCTTTCAGTTCCTTCTAACCATTGCAGTTTTTCACCTGCTATATTACCAATGTACTTGTTTTAAAAAGCATAAGCAACAACCACTGTGTACAAAACCCACCATAAAATATATATACAAAATAATTCTTAAAGTCTATATTAATTTCAAATAATACCAAATACACAGTATATCAAAAAGTTTCACAAAAGGAAAGGATCCACAGTATATCAATGTCCAGAGAATGTCCAGTCCTTCTCCCTTCTTGTTTAATCCTGTGTGGTATCCAAATTCCTTATAAATCCTGGCTCCAAAGGTGATGTTCCCTTATGTGCCCATCAACTTGGATCATGTTTCACATACAATGCTTCCTCGAAGAACCAATCTGCTCAGTTTTTCTTTTTTGACGTCAAGACCACTTAATCAAATTTCCAATATCAATATGGAAGAAATAAAAACATAAAATAAGAAAAGTTAACTCTATAAATTCATCTTCATTTTCAATAAAAAAAAAATCCCTTTATAAATTCTAGTCCATTATTCCACCTCCTTCAGCTTTTATCAAAAAATAACTAAGTGTCCCCTTACTTTCCATTGTTTTTCAACATAGTTTTGAAATTTCTTCAATTCCTCCCTAAACTTCTCCACATCATAGTCTGTTAAGATTCTTGTAGGTTTATCTATTTCACTCCATGACAAAACTTTTAAAATCCAATCGCATTTTTCTGATATTTGTCAGCGTAGTGTTCATTGAGATTCCAGGACAAAAGAACTCTTTCTTCAGAAATAAGTTTCTTTATTGGATACACAATGTTTCTACTGGAGAAGACCATTGAAAGTGATAACATACATTGGATGGGGGCTAGCATATATTGAGGTACATCAAAGGCAGGTCACTTTAAATCATCCTTAAAACAAAAGTTGCTTTCTGTTCAGCAGTGTTAGATTCACACGCCTGCTATCTGTCTTTCCTGAGTCTACCCACACTCCCACTCCCGCCTGACGGCCTTGCCTGGCCTGGGAAACAGCGTGGTGTCTCTCTATGTGTTACCAGCCGTTTATGGCCCCTGGCGCCGAAGGCCTCCCTCCCTTCCCACTGCCTCTCCCCGACATACCTTGCATTCTACTAAAGGGCAAGAGGGTTAGTCTTGAACAAATAAACAGTATAGGCAATATGGTTAGTATCGATAGGGAGCAATTGAACACAAGCTGAGAATATTTTGTCTTGCTTCCATAACTGCGCATACAATGTCCTTGCAACTGAAAGTAGATACCACACCATCATTCTGTCCTGTTTTGAAAAACTTTCCATTTGTAATCCCAACAAAAAAAAGTCTGGAGACCTCTTAATGTCATAACCTAAAATTTTTGACATTTCTTTCTGAATCATTTGCCAAAATTGTTTTGCTTTTTCACATCCACCACATATGGTAGAAAGATCGTTCATGTTTTTTACATTTCCAACATCTGTCTGACACCTGATTATTCATTTTTGCCAGTTTCTTAGGTGTCATGTACCATCTATACAGCATTTTAAAACAGTTTTCTTTAATGTTATAACATGTCCAGATCTTCATAGAGTTCTTCCATAAATACTCCCAAGATTCCATTTGAATTTCTTTGTTAAAATTAATTGCCCATTTTATCATTTGGGATTTAACTACTTCCTCTTCTGTTGACCACTTCAATAATAATTTATAAATCCTTGAAATCAATTTTTCATTATCACCCAACAGCATTTTTTCCAATTCTGTTTGCTCCTCTTATACCTTCATTTTTAATGTCCTGTTCCACCAAGCTCTTAATTTGTTGTAGTTGAAACCAATTATATTTATATTGTAATTCTTCAGCTTATTTTAGTTCCACCTTTCCTCCATGTATTTTTAATAGTTGATTGTACATTAAACACATCCCTGCATCAATTTCTGAAGATAATTTTAATACTTGCATTGGCACAATCCATAGCGGCTTTCTCTCATCACCATATTTTTTTATATTTTACCCTACTTAGCAAGTTTCTTCTTATATATAAAGGAGGCCCGCCTAAAATCCACCAGGGATCGGGCCTTCTCAATAGCGGCACCCCATTGGTGGAACCAGCTGCCGGAGGAGGTACGGGCCCTGCGGGACCTAGGGCAGTTCCGCAGGGCCTGTAAGACAGCCCTCTTCCGGCAGGCCTATAACACCTAACTGATAATGAGAACACCTCTGGATGGAACAAAATGCTTTTATAGACCGCTGATTTTATCTTATCTTTGTTTTATTAATTATGGTTTTAATTGTATTTGTAAATGTTTTAAATCGAATTGTATGAATCACTATGCTGTGAGCCGCCCTGAGACACTTCGGTGAGAAGGGCGGGATATAAGTCCACTAAATAAATAAATAAATAAATAATGATGCAAAAAATAGCCATCCATCTTATTTTTCCCATAAAACATATATGCATGCCAACCAAAAATATTTCCATGACCTTCTAACGCCAGTAGCTTCTTGTTTAATAATGTCATCCAATCTTTAATCCATACCAAACATACTGCATCATGATACAATTTTAAATCCGGCAGTTGGAAACCTCCTCTTTCTTTTGCATCAGTTAAAATTTTCATTTTAATTCTTGGTTTCTTGCCCGCCCATACAAATTCTGAAACTTTTTGTTGCCATTTACTGAATTGTTTATTGTCCTTCACAATTGGAATTGTTTGAAATAGAAACATAATTCTTGGTAGAAGATTCATTTTAATTGCAGCAATTCTGCCCAGCATAGACGTTCAATTTATTCCATTTTATCAAATCTTCATCAATTTTCTGCCAAAGCTTTTCATAATTATTTTTAAACAAATCTATATTTTTCATAGTGATTTCCACACCTAAATATCTTACTTTTGAAGCAACTTCACACTCTGTTACTCTTTGCAATTCTTCCTGTTGACTCTTTGTCATATTTTTACACAAAATGGTTCTTCTTTTTATTCTGTATCCCCAAATTCCCTATTTTCTTCAACAAACTTCCGCAGTTCCAGTACATTTGTAATTGTAATCCTTTTTCCTCCATGTTCAAAACTTAGACCTTCTGTCAGTATCCATCTGTATCTCACGTCCATATCACGCAACTTGTCTGAGCTTTTTATATAGTCTTCTATCATTTATAACTTTTCTTGGCAACTCTGCTTCCCTCAATTTCCAGTGTTTTTTTCAAATTGCTTTTTTAAGATCTTTCCCACCATATCTCTTGTAATAAATTTGACTACCACATCTCTTGGTAATTTATTTTTCTTGGCATACTGGGAATTAGGGTTTGTAGAATCTTTCGGGCACAAGTGCCGTGTTCTACTGGAGAAAGTTTTCCTTCCAGACGTTTCGTTCTCAGCTGCGGAGAATATCCTCAGTGGCATTGCAGCCAGAGCAGGCGCTCTGACCTTCTTGGCTGCTGTGCATTGGCTGCTCAATGCACAGCAGCCAAGAAAGTCAGAGCGCCTGCCCCGGCTGCAACGCCACTGAGGATGTTCTCCGCAGCTGAGAACGAAACATCTGGAAGGAAAACTTTCTCCAGTAGAACACGGCACTTGAGCCCGAAAGATTCTACAAACCCTAATGATGTTACCAGCCATGAAAACCTGAAATCTTTGATACTGGGAATTAACCCTATATATATAGTCATACAAATAACTGGATTCATCAGAGTCTATTTCTAAAAACTCAGCAATTATTCTTATTATATATATATCCTTAAATCAGAACCTTCCTCTTCAGGCACTCCTCTCAAACGAATCTGGTTCATTACTTGCAATCTTGCAGTGCTGCTTTCTCCTGCAATTTATTAATCATGGAATCTTGATCTTTCACCTTATTTTCAACCACATGTACTTTGTTTAATGTTGTTTGTGAGTCCTTTCTAAGATCTTCAATCTCTTTCTTTATTTCTGACTTCACCACCTCTAGTTCTTTAATTATTTGCTTTTTATTTTCTGTTATTAGGTCCTTCATCACTTTGATCAGTCTTGCCTCCATGGCATCTAGTTGTTCTTGTATTTTTGGCATCTTTCCTTCATCAAGTGAAGCAGTCCTTGCCCGTGTCAATTTTGGCAGCTTCTGCTCTGACATGCCACTCCCCTTACTGCCAAAATGAAATTTCGGGTTGACCTCTCCAAATTAAAAATAAACCATTAGATCTTAAAGATTAGGAGATGCCCTTTTCAATGCACCCAAAATCGCCATCCTCAGGGCTTCCTAGCCTGAGATATTAATTTTTAAAGTTTTTTAAAATAGACAAAATGGTGGCCGCGATTTTTCTAGCCCTTTTAAAATTTTCTTTTTTTCCAAAAGGCCACCAAAATTGATACCTTTCATATATTCCAATATGTTTCACTCTGTAGTAGTGAAATCTGACGGCTCCAATAATTTTTAAAGTCCCGGTTTTTTTCTTTCTGGAGTTTTAAATTATTTTGACCTTTTAATTTTTCTATGATTTTCAAGTCCTAGAGAAGGCCAGGAGGTCTTTATTTCCCTTCTTTCAATGGCCTCTTCCTCCTTTCTTGCCACGAAGTCCCATTCTCAATGGTTGAAAGATCTCGCAATATCTATGCGTCACTTCCTGTGCAGTCTTCCAACTCAGCAACTCAGTGACAATGGGGTTTTTTTACAGAAACTGCAAGTATTCCAAACATGTTGGTTTTTTGCCTTTAACTTTGCTTCGAAGTCTCTCAAAAGTCTCAAAGTTGCCCCCTTCTCTTGTTTATAACTTTAGAATATTGTAGTTAAGTCAAAATTTCAATCTTTATCTCAAATAAAGTTGGTTTTAGTCCCGGAATGAAAGATAAAGTCTTCTTACCTTGCAGCCAAATTTAACCTTCTTAACACCATCCTCTTCAAGAATTAATATTTAGAAATTTAGATAGTCCAAAGAAAGCTTGAATCTTGATGAATTTAAGTCAATTTAATGACCACGGAGACCCTCTGTAGACACTGGAATGCAATTCCTCGATGGGGACTCTTCAAAGCCTAAAAGGAACCCCGCTGGGACTCCTCTTCAGCCAAAGTAAATCCCCTCAGAATATTCCCTCAGGCACAAGGGCAATGACCACGGAGACCCTCTGTAGACACTGGAATGCAATTCCTCGATGGGGACTCTTCAAAGCCTAAAAGGAACCCCGCTGGGACTCCTCTTCAGCCAAAGTAAATCCCCTCAGAATATTCCATGCATGTCTTGGCCTTTTCCCTCACTGAGAAAAGTGGGCAGCAGGCGTTGGATTTGCTTTCTATACCCAGAACTAAGGCTCCGGTCTGCTCCCCTTTTGAGAAGCGGCTCAATTCTCCATGATCCAACCCCGGAAGTCCTTTTGTGAAACTTTTTTATATACTGTGTATTTAGTATTATTTGAAATTAAGATAGACCAGGGGTGGCTAACGATAGCTCTCCAGATGTTTTTTGCCTACAACTCCCATCAGCCCCAGCCATTGGCCATGCGTCTGATGGGAGTTGTAGGCAAAAAAATCTGGAGAGCTACCATTGGTCACCCCTGATATAGACTTTAAGAATTATTTTGTATTTATATTTTTATGGTGGGTTTTGTACACAGTGGTTGTTGTTTTCTGCTACAGACTGTGTTGCCACTTTTGTATGATGTTTTAAAAAGTAGACTTTTTTCTGCAGTGATTTACAGATATGCGTATGGACCATCATGTATTGGCCAAATGCCACCTGAAAGGAATTGATACAGCTGTGTGTTTGCTGACATATCAAGATTCCATTTCTGAGCCTGAAGCAGGGCTGAAATAAAAATATATTAAATAAGGTAAATTGAAGGCCATTAATTAGGCACAAGGGCAAGGAAACAAAAGGGCAAAGAGATTTTAAAAGTGCTTGCTAGGTGTCTCTGTGAAATAATCCTTCTAGATTGCGAAAGTAGGGAAAGGGACGTTTGTAGAAGCATAAGGCAGCAAAAGAGGAAGTTAATCTTTGACCCACTGGTCCACCACAACTGCTGAAAAGAGGAAATAGAAACTGGCTGGAATAAGCATTGAGTCATATACCTTGGAAAATCTTGGGATCAGGACAAAGGGGCAAATGTGTTTTTATGAGTATATTGCTGCAAGAGTGTTAGCAACATCAATGCCATGTATGGGAAGACCCTCCCTGTCTCTTCCTTGTTCCTTTAGTAATATGACGCTTGTAATGATGTATAGGATGTGGGGTTGTCCTTTCCTGTAATTGGGCGAGTGTTTACTGGAAGTGATTGTCTGTGACTATAAAACTGTAGACCCTCCTGCAATCGGGGCTCCCAGATGTGTTCTGACATGAGTCTAGTCTGGGGTCCGTGTACACGTTAAATAAACCGCTGTTTCTTCCTGATTTCGCCTGTGGCCTTGTTTCTGCCTGACCACCAGCAGCTAAGGTTGCTGCTACAAGCCCTGACCTGGGTAGCCCAGGCAAGCCCAATGTCATCAGATCTTGGAAGCTGACTTGGATGGGAGACCTCCTTGGAATACCAGCAGTCAAGAGGGCAGGGACAGGCTTTATTCAGCCACCTCCCTGAATATCCTCCAGGCTCCAGTAGGGGTCAGTCACAAGAAGTGTCATGACTTCCAGGTGCACACGCCCACTCACATGCACACACACACATGTGCACATTGTACATAACAAAAATACAAAAAGAAAAAGATATTTGTTTTCTGCAGTGTGTTACAACTGTTGCATTGATTTTACTGGCATAATTAAATATGTTTTGGCTCTCTTCAAGTAGCAATCCATTAAAATTGCTCAACTTTCTGGCTGGATTGTGTCTGCTGACTGTCCTATTTACAGACCTTCCTCTGATAAATGTAGAAGAAAATGCTGGGATAGGAGGTACAGATCTCAAATCCTTATGCAAATCAAAAATACTTGAATTTTTAAAAATATATATGACATTGAAAAACATGTACAATGCTGGGGGGGAAATCATTATCACAACCAATTGAATTAACGTCAGAACAAGAATGTCTTTTATTTTCTGGAGGTGTAGAAAACAATGCAGAGAATGTAGCCCAGTGGCAGAACGCACATTTTGCATGCGGAAACTCTGCAGCACAGGCCCTGGTTTCTTCAAGCCATTTCAGTTAACAGATGCTGGGAAAGACCTTTTGCTAACAAGGCACTTCCTGTCATTAGCAGATGACACCCTTGATGGATCAGTGGCCACACTCTAGATAAGGCCGTTTCAGCTTTTGAATCTGTGGCATTGTTTGCTCAAAGAATGCCTGTTAATTCTAGGTAAGCAAACTGCGGAGGAGACATTTAGAAATCTCACCTGTCATTACCCAGGTCAGGAAAGCTCAAGGAACACTGAAAGAGTCTAGGCCCTTTTCCTGTCCTTTTCAATATTTGTCATTTCTCATTCTGGTGAAACTCTCCATCAGGTCGATAGCCCAAATACTTGAGCAGAAGTGACTGCGCTTGCATTTTTACAACCCTTTCCGCCCCGAAATGAGCGTGGGATTACTGAAATGTTAACACTCCTCCAAATCTTCTGTTAAGTCTTAAAAAGCAAGTGTCATCAGGAACCGTTTTAGCTATTGCCAAGACCTCAGGTCATGAGTTAATGCCTTGTCATATTTTAGCACCAGAGCTGACCGAAGGCTGCCTTTAAATATACTGTCGGCGAGGGTGTCCTAGATAGATTGCAAAGCACTAGGGTTGTCACAGCACAGCTGGAATACTCTTGTTCTGGCATTGTTGTGTCTGGTTTGTTACGTAAACAAGACTTTATTTATTCTTCTTTGTAAGCTGTGTATTTTTAGAGAGAGCCCACTGTATGTAAAGAGACTCCTAAAAGGACTTAAAGACTCCTTAAAAAGATAAAGGTAGTCCCTTGTGCAAGCACCAAGCAGGGCTTTTTTTTGTAACAGAAACTCCATTGCATATTAGGCCACACACCCCGCTGTAGCCAATCCTCCTGAAGCTTACGTATGCCCTATACGAAGAGCTCTGTAAGCTCTTGGAGGATTGGCTGCATCAGGGGCAGGGGTGGAATTCTAGCAGGAGTTCCTTTGCATATTAGGCCATACACCCCTGATGTAGCCAATCCTCCAAGAGCTCTTTTTCGTAAACTCTTGCAGGATTGGCTACATAAGGGTTGTGTGGCATAATATGCAAAGGAGCTCCAGCTAGAATTCCACCACTGGTCAGGGGTGTGTAGCCTAATATGCAAAGGAGTTCCTGCTACAAAAAAAGCCCTGGCACCAAGTCATTACTGACCCATGGGGTGGCGTCACAATAATACGTTTTCTTGGTGGACTTTTTGTTATGGGGTTGCTTGCCATTGCCTTCCCCAGTCATCTATGCTTCAGCCTCAGCAAGCTGAGTACTTATTTTACTGACCTCGGAAGGATGGAAGTCTGAGTCAACCTTGAGCCAGCTACCTCCCAGCTTCTGCCGGGATCAAACTCAGGTCGGACTCGTGAGCAGAGCTTGGGCTGCAGTACTGCAGCTTACCACTCTATGCCATGGGGCTCCTATAGATTCCTAAAGACAGACCCTGTGCCAATATGGTTGGAGATACTGTGTCAAAACACTGTACCAATTGAGTTGAAGCTGTTGAACGGAGAAAGCCACATGTGGTGTAGTGGTTAAGTGTGTGGACTCTTATCTGGGAAAACCGGGTTTGATTCCCCACTCCTCCACTTGCACCTGCTGGAATGGCCTTGGGTCAGCCATAGCTTTTGTAGGAGTTGCCCTTGAAAGGGCAGTTGCTGTAAGAGCTCTCTTAGCCCCCCGACCTCACAGGGTGTCTGTGATATAAATCCAATATCATTATCATCAACTGTGCCAATCGTCTGAGTTACGGTCTTTTTTATTTAATTTGTATGTATTATATTTATGAGATAGTTTACTCTTGATATGTTTAATTGATGCCTTATTTCTTGTTATTGTAAAGTTTTAATGTTGTAAGTTGCCCTGAGCCCGCTTTGCGGGATAGGGTGGGGTATAAATCGGAAATTAAATTTTAAAAATTAAATTAAAAATTAAACCCATGGACAACAGGTTCATCAAATATTACTAGCCATGGTGACCAAAAGAAACCTCCATATTCAGAAGCCGCAAACCTCTAACCACCAGTACCGGGAGACACCCTCAGAGGCCTTGTCCTCTAGCACAGCTGGTTGGCCACTATGTGGAGAAGGATGCTGGATTAGAAGGACCACTGGGCGGGCTCACTGTAAAACAGCTTGTTATTAGCTGCCCTCATGCTAATGAAGGAGTTTTTCACTGCTGCAATACCTGGCTTCCTTTTTTCATATCCCCCCATCTCTTTCTCCTCTCCTAGGGCCTTTCTTTTTTTAATTCCCTCTTCTCTATCTCCCTTTTCCTTCTCTATCTCCCTTTTCCTCAGTTGTTTTTTTTTTTTTTAATTCCACATCGTTTCCTCCCTCCATCTTTCAGGCTTTCCTTTGTTTCTTTTTATTCTGCTCCTTCAGTTCTTTTGCAAAGTAGCGAGGGTTTTCGTGTGTTTCTGCTTTTCCTGCTTCAGCGGCCATTTGGGCAGCATTGCTCATCACTTGATCTCAAATTTCCAAAGGCGCTTGCAGGCTTGACAAGGTTGAGGGCACCTGCTTTAGGGTTCCCCTCGCATTCTGTCAATGGCATGGATATTTGTGGATCACCAGAAAAGGATCTTCATCTCCGCAGTTTGAGAGCCAGTTTGGTGTAGTGGTTAAGTGTGTGGACTCTTATCTGGAAGAACAGGATTTGATTCCCCACTCCTCCACTTGCAGCTGCTAGAATGGCCTTGGGTCAGCCATAGCTATTGGAGGAGTTGTCCTTGAAAGGGCAGCTTTTGTCAGAGCTCTCTCAGTCCCACCCACCTCACAGGGTGTCTGTTGTGGGGGGGAAAGATATAGGAGATTGTAAGCCGCTCTGAGTCTCTTGATTCAGAGAGAAGGGCGGGTTATAAATCTGCAGTTCTTCTTCTTCATCCAGCGCAGCAGCAATCCTTTTCTTAATGTTGATCTCCCTTTTTCTCAAGTCATGTAACACGCCCACTCCATAAAAGCCATCCTATCATGTCATTATGAAATCTTCTGTCAAAGCAAACCCCCACCCCTAGCAATCTGTCCCACTCTTCGGTGACCAAGAAACAGAATTTTGAAAAATGGTTATGCAAAAACGAAGCAGGTTGCTGTGCAGATGAAAGAGCAGGACTGAGTCTAGATGGCTGGTATTACCCAGCCCTCAGAAAACTGGCCACAGGAAAAAGCACGTTGTATTCTCCCACTGAATTATAATAGTTGCTATCAGGGGTCATTCTGTAGAAAAATAGGTGGTGGAACTCATTAGCAAAATTCATTAGCATATGCTCCCCCCCCCCACTGCCGCCAGCCAAAAGCAATCCAACTCAAGAAAAGAGAGCCCCGGAAGAGCGAAGCCTGCTTGGGCTGGCTAGAGATCCAGCCACCCCAAGCAGGCCTCACTCACCTGGGGCTCTCCTTGGCTGCCCCCCCACACAGTCAAAAGGCCAGCAAGCCACCCGCCATTCAAAATCACAGAAGAAGTGGAGATAGGGTGGTGTGGGCTTCTCCAGGGGTTAATGAGGGCTGCTGGGGGTGTGGCAAGTCCCTGGTGGCTGGCTGGCTGGCTGCCCGCTCTCCTAATCCAGGGATTGTTATGCAGCTGCACCTACTATTCAGTGGACAAGGGAGGGAGGGAGGAGGAGGGGGAACCATCAGAAAGGTTCAGGAGCTGTGAGCTCCTGCTGAATTCAAGGCCTGGTTGCCGTTCATTTCTTGGAGGCAGAGTTCAGCCTGTCAGTTGGGGGCAACACACACCGCAAAGAGAAACAGATTTGCTCTCTACTCCCGCACTGGTGGCCTAGAAAATGTTGCCAGACAGCTGATCTATTTTGCACGCTATGTAGCAAGGGCGAGAGACCTTTGTTGGCTCCTTGTTTTAATTGGTGGCTGTTTTAAAAATTGAATACACAGAAATGGTCTGATGAAGCTCTACTTAAAACCAAGTTTGGCTGGCAATCCATAGTTTGTTATGTGTGTTAACTCTTCATTTCTTATCTTCCCACAATCATAGGCTGTGATCACCCACACTAAATAATGCATTTTCATCCTCTTCCAGTGCACTTTCCAACTGGATTTTACTGTGTGAACTTGCAAAATCCAGTTGGAAAGTGGATTGAAAGTGCATTATTTAGTGTGTGTTATAAAACATTGATTTATTCATTGGATTTTTAGCCACCACTCTCCAAAAGGGTTGCATGGCAAATTACAACATTAAAACCATACAAATAAGGTAAAAATAACATAAAACAGATAACAAATGTAAGATATTCACATTTAAATGTTGAACTATTAAAATACATGGCTAGCACCATACCACTAATTAAAATAACCCAAACATGGGGATAACCCTCCAAAGGCCAACATAGACAATTTGGCGTTGCTTGTCCTGCAGAAACTAAACAAGTCAAACAAAGCAAAGGTTTCACCTGAGAGTGCATTCAATGGGGTCGGGGCCACAACTGAGAAGGCTGTTTCCTTGGTGACAGCTAACCAATCCATCTGGGGGAGAGGCACCTGCTGGAGGCCTCTAGAGCAGGGGTGTCAAATATGAGGCCCGAGGGACAAATCAGGCCTCCAGATGGCTCTATCAGGCCCACGAGCAACTCACTGTCCCATGGAAAGTGCACTGCAGTAATCTAATCTTGATGTAACCAGGGCATGCACCACAGTGGCCAGATCTTTCAGGAAAGGCTGCAGCTGGCTAACAAATAAAAGACAGCGTTGGCCACAGCTGCCACTGCTTATCCAGCATTAGGCCTGGTCCAAGTCTACAGACCTATTCCTTGAAGAAGATGATATTGGATTTATATCCCATCCTGGACTCTAAATCTCAGTCTCAGAGCAGCTCACAATCCCCTTTACCTCCCCCCCCCCCAACACACAACAGACACCCTGTGAGGTGGGTGGGGCTGAGAGAGCTCTCCCAGAAATTGCCCTTTCAAGGACAGCTCCGCCAGAGGTATGGCTGACCCAAGGCCATTCCAGCAGCTGCAGGTGGAGGAGTGGGGAATCAAACCTGGTTCTCCCAGACAAGAGTCCACACACTTAACCACTACACCAAACTGGCTCAGAGGGAGTACAGCCCCATCCAGAATGACAGGTGACAGCTTATATTCTGTGCCAGACCTTCTGCCTACCAGTGAAGCTTCTATCTTGTTTAAACTTCAGTTTATTCACCCACACCCACTCCAGAACGGCATCCAGGCACCAGTTCAGGGTTTTAGTAGCCTTCTGGGACCACCTGGAAGCATGAGATTGAGTTAATTACACCAAGAGATGGATTGGTCATGGCCTGGGGGACTATCCTGCCATCTGGATGGGGCCACCCCCACCGTGAGATTGTACCCTGCCATGAGCCGATGGACCCACCTCACATAGTTGCAGGCAGGTACAAGTGGCGTGTTGAGTGTATTGTTTCTCTTCAGAAGAAGAAGAACGCAGATTTATACCCCGCCCTTCTCTCTGAATCAGTCTCAGAGCAGCTTACAATCTCCTTTATCTTCTTTCCCCACAACAGACACCCTGGGTGGGTGGGGCTGAAAGAGCTCTCCCAGAAACTGCCCTTTCAAGGACAACTCTTTTGAGAACTATGGGGGGTGTGGAACTAGGATTGCTAGGTCCTACCTTGCAGCTGGGGGGGTGGTGTATGGGTCCTTTGCGTGTGGTACAATGATGTCATCCAGAAGCGACATCATCATGTCACCAACATTAGGGGATAATGCTCCGGTTTTGGAGCCTGTGGTTTTTAACCGATTTCACCATAGAGCAGACCAAATGTGAGAGAATTAGAGATAGGCTGTGAGGCTTTTGTGAAATATTTTGCAGATAAAATCACGTCACTCCGCCAGGACCTGCCTATCACATTGAATACAGTACAGGAACTTGAGGCTCCGTGCCTGTCTTCCAATTTCATTCTGGGTTGCTTCGACCCACTCAGCCTGGAGGAAGTTGACGAAATTCTCTCTTCCGCACGCCCAACAACTTGTGATTTGAACCCTTGCCCCTCCTGGCTGATTAAATCTTACCAAAGGGAGCTTAGATGTCCTTTACGGGACATCATAAATAGATCCCTCTCTGAGGGGCGCTTTCCAACACCCTTGAAAGAGGCCATGGTCCGCCCCCTCCTGAAAAGAAGTACAGCAGACCCGGCCGAATTGGCAAATTACCGACCGGTCTCTAATTTACCGTTTCTTGGTAAAATTATTGAGAGGGCAGTGGAGTTGCAGTTGCAGGGTTTTCTGGATGACGCTTCCATCCTAGACCCTTGCCAGTCCGGCTTTCGCCCAGGTCATGGGACGGAGACAGTGCTGGTCGCCTTGGTAGATGACCTCCAGCGGCATCTGGATCGAGGTGGCGCGGCAGTGCTGATGCTACTAGATCTGTCGGCCGCATTCGATACGATTGACCATCAGCTACTGACCCACTGCCTCACCGACATAGGGGTTAGGGGGCTAGCCCTACAATGGCTTTCCTCCTTCCTCAAGGGACGGGGACAAAGGGTGGCAATTGGGGGTGAGCTGTCCCAGAGGCACACACTTGAATTTGGGGTGCCGCAGGGAGCAGTTCTCTCCCCGATGCTATTTAATATCTATATGTGCCCCCTTGCCCAGATTGCCCGGAGGTATGGGCTTGGGTGTCACCAATATGCAGATGACACCCAGCTCTATCTGCTAATGGATGGCCGGCCTGACTGCGTTCCAGGGAATTTGGACCTGGCATTGCAGGCCGTGGCAACCTGGCTTAGGCTGAGTGGGCTGAAGCTGAAGCTGACAAAGACAGAGGTCCTTTGCGTGGGCCGCAGCGCCCTAGGGAGAGAAATACCTCTCCCGGTTTTTGACGGTGTGCCGCTGAAAGCGGCGCACCGGGTCAAGAGCTTGGGAGTTCTACTGGAGCCTTCATTAGCAATGGAGGCCCAGATAGCAGCCACTGCCAAGTCGGCGTTCTTTCACCTGAGGCGGGCAAGGCAGTTGGCTCCCTTTCTGGAGCGCTGGGACCTAGCAACAGTGATCCATGCAACGGTTACCTCAAGATTGGATTACTGTAATGCCCTCTACATGGGGCTGCCTCTGTGCCGAACCTGGAGGTTGCAGCTGGTGCAGAATGCGGCGGCTAGGCTGATATTGGGGCTCCCGAAGTGGGAGCACATACAGCCGGGGCTACGCGGACTGCACTGGTTGCCAGTTACTTACCGGGTTCGTTACAAAGTGCTGGTTATTACCTTTAAAGCCCTATATGGCCGAGGACCTGCCTACCTGAGGGACTGTCTTTCCCCATACGAACCCCAGAGAGCACTGAGGTCAGCAGGGAAGAACCAGCTGACTATCCCTGGACCAAAGGAGGCCAAACTCCAAAACACCCGTACACGGGCCTTCTCTATCGCAGCTCCACACCTATGGACCCAGCTCCCGGAAGAAGTGCAAGCCCTGCGGAGCCTTGACCAGTTCCGCAGGGCCCGCAAGACCACCCTTTTCAGGATGGCCTTTGCCTGTTGAGCGACTGATGTTGGGTGACTTCTGTCACTATTATCTTATGAATAGAATTAGCACCTGAAATTTATTGTATTGTATTTGGTTAAATTGGAATGTTTTAAAATTAATGTGATTTTAAACCTTGTATAACTATATGAATATGTTGTTAGCCACCCTGAGCCCGCTCCGGCAGGGAGGACGGGATATAAATAAAATATTATTATTATTATTATTATTATTATTATTATTATTATTATTATTATTATTATTATTATTATTATTATTATTGTGGAGAAACGCCATTTTAGTCAGTGGTGGTGCTTCATTTGGCAGGGGTCAGTAAATCCCTCAGCAGGCTTTGTAGCCTTCCCCTCACTCCCCCCCTCCCTTCCAGAGCCAAACCAACAACGCTAGGGGGAAAATCTCCTAGAGAGGCAGGAAGTGCTGGTGTTCTTTGCATGTGTTAGGCAGGAAGAGAGGCGAGAGTGGGAAGCCAGCGCTCGAGCGAGCATGTGGTGAGCAATGGAGGCTCCTGCCTGGGAGGGCCCAGGCAGGCAGACTAAGTAAGTAATTCACAAGACAGGGCAAGTTTAGATCAGGGCCAGCAGGATGCGTTTATAATCAACTTTTCTTTGTATGCTGTGTGCTGTACGGGTGCTGAGCTGTGCTGTGCTGTGCTAACTTTTTAAATGCAACTGTTTTTGTTTTGTTTTTGTTTTCCTATCTTTTTCTCTTTTTAAATAAATATATTTTTACTGTTTAAATGCTGGCAGTCAATCTCTGTACCACCTAGATCCCCAGACCGCTTTAGACCACGCTGTGTTGAGAAGGGGGCCCCAGGTGAAGGGGGGGAAGGCATGCAGTTGGATAAGGTGCCAATCCTCCAGGGGTACCCCAAAGAAGCGCTGAGGTCTCTGTGAAACCCAAGTGCAGGGTGGCAGAGGACCTGGAGGCCTAGCCTCACAGCTGGAGAGGGGGATTGGGAGTCCTGTTCCTCTCAATCGGAACCCCGGGACTGAGCAGGTGGTGGCAGCGCGCCCAAGGGGCAGGAGGAGAACTAGCTCCCTCCAGGAGTTGGCGACTCAATAGGGAGCTGACGGGACCGGGTCTGAAGGCAGAATCGGGCTGGTTCCGCCACACTTGGCGGCAGCGGTGGGATAAGAACAAACAGAGAACTTGATTGGCCAGGCATTTTTGGTTTTTGATACGTGCAAGCACCCAGAAGAAGCAACAGCGGTTTTGTTTTATTTTCGGGTCAACTGGAATAGGGAAAGTTCAGTTTAGTTAGGATGGAGCGTGCTAAGAGGCTGGAAATCCTGGAGATGACAAAGCCACAGCTCCAGGAAGAGTGTGCAAAGCACAAGCTGGAGTGTGACAACATGACTGTAGTAGATATGACAGACCTCCTGTTGGAGTATCATAAGCATGCAGGGGCACCTGCAAAAGTACCCCCTACCCAGTCAGAAGCAATTTTGCGGCTACAGATGGAACTGGAGAGAATGCGTATCGAGGCGGACCGAGACCGCAGACGGGAGGAAAGAGAGAAAGCTGAGATCCTCAGACAGGAGGAAAGAGAGAGAGAGCTGAGATCCGCAGACAGGAAGAAAGAGAGAAAGCTGAGATCCGCAGACAGGAAGAAAGAGAGAAAGCTGAAATCTACAGACGGGAGCAGGAAGAGCAACGTCGCCATGAGCTTGAGGTGCTACGTCTGGAAGCTGAACTAAGCAGAACGATCAAAGTCACCCCCAAAGACTTTGCAGTGTACAAGGAGGGAGAAGACCCCTCCACATACCTCTCCAACTTTGAGAGGGCAGCCAAACAGTGGGGGATTGCAGAGGAAGACTATATGTCTTACCTCTGTAGCATCCTGACTGGAGAACTCTCAGCCATCTATCACAGCATGCCTATGGAAGATGGGGGGATAACTTTTGCGGCCTATAAAGCCACTGTATTTAAAAGGTTTAAACTGGGGCCAGACCACTCCCGAAAGCAGTTCAGGGGTTTGGCTCCACAAGAAGGTAAATCCTATTCTAAATGTGGGGTAATGAAGGAACAAACAGTTCCAGTGTTATTGGGCCGGGATTTGTTGGTTGGCCAGTACTCTATCAATGCTGTAACCCGCAGCCAAACCCTCAGAGGAAAGTGGGAGGAGGAAGGCAACTTTAAGGAAGCCACCTCACCACCAACCAGGGAGGGGGAAATAGCCCAGGTTACTGAGGACAAAGAGAGGGCAGTCACCCAGGAGGGGGAGGACCAGCCTATCTCAAGCCCTGGAGTAGGGTGTTCCCAAGGGAAAGAGGGGAGTAGCTTTCCCCAAGTGCAGCAAGAGGCTGTCGATGTTCCTAGCAAGGAAAGGAACCTGTCTAGCATAAAGGATGCGCATGCTGAAGAGACCAAGGTGGAGAGTGGAGATTTCACAGGAGGTTCTGAGAGCAGCAAGGCTAATGTGGGCTCAGAGGAGCACATAGCTGAAGGCTTGGGGGAACGGGAGCGGTTCCAGGAGGGGGTCCGGAGTGGCCTTAGGTTGGAACCGGTTCACCAAGTAGCTGTGGATCAGGAAGTGGGATCGTCCGAGACGCTCTCAAAACAGGTCGTCTTGAAGCAGGGCAGACAGGAATCCTGGGAAGCTGTGGGACCTTCCAGGCAGGAAGGGGGTCAGTTGGGTAGTGCTGAAAAACCAACCGAGGGGACTGAGAACCCAAGCCAAACCCTCAGGGGAAGGTGGGGGGAGGAAGGCAACGTTAGGGAAGCCACCTCACCACCAACCAGGGAGGGGGAGGACCAGTCTGTCTCAAACCCTGCAGGAGGGTGTGCCCAATGGGAAGAGGGGTGCCAATTTCCGCAAGGGCAGCAGGATGCTGTGGAGCCTTCCAGGCAGGAAGGAGCTCAGTTGGCTGACACTGAAAAACCAACTGAGGGGGCGGAGAACCCAGATCAAACTTTGGCTGGGTGTTCTGGAAACAGTGGGACTAGGGGTGGCTTGAAGGAACAGATGATAGGAAGTCTGGGGGAGCCAGAAATGTTCCTGTCTGAGGTTCAAAGTGACCCTAGGCTGGAACCACTGTGTGAGGTGGCAAGGGACCAGAAAGTGGAGTTCTCAGAAGCTGAGACAGGGGATAGGGTGATGGTTTTCCTGCCACTTCATACTGGTGAACGGAAAGTGGAATGGGAGGGACCCCATGTGATTGTGGATGACCTGGACGATGCTACTTATGTGTTGGCTATGGAGAAGACGGGAAAGGCAGTTCAAGTGGTGCAGGTGAATATACCACAGCCATTCTCTGAGAGGTCCATGGGGTTGCATATAGGTAGGAAGGAAGGAGACAAAAAGAAGCTGGGACAGCAATTGTTTGGAGCCCCAGAGGTGGTTTTCTGGGAGGTCAGAGTGGACAGAGGGAATATTCCACCAATGAGGGATAAAGAAGAAGCAACTGTGTGGGAACTGGGCAGTTTCCAACCCCATATGTGGGGCCAGGAATTTCCTCCTTTGATGGACCACTCACCCCAGCAACAGCAGCAACGAAGGGAGAGCACCAAACTCCAGAGGTGGTCCTGGGAGATGGAGGAGTACATCTTAAAGACTGGACATTCCTTCTGAATGCAGCAATGCGACTTGTTGTCCAGAAGGGACATGGACACCTAGGGTGTGGGACTTCGTGTATTGTTGGGAAAATTCCTAATCGTGGTATATGTTCTGTTTTGGTTAATGGGTTTCTCCTTGTTTGGTTGGATTCTGCTATGGGGTCACCTCTGTAGGAGGCAACCCCTCCGGCTCAGAATTTAAGGAGGGGGACGTGTGGAGAAACGCCATTTTAGTCAGTGGTGGTGCTTCATTTGGCAGGGGTCAGTAAATCCCTCAGCAGGCTTTGTAGCCTTCCCCTCACTCCCCCCCTCCCTTCCAGAGCCAAACCAACAACGCTAGGGGGAAAATCTCCTAGAGAGGCAGGAAGTGCTGGTGTTCTTTGCATGTGTTAGGCAGGAAGAGAGGTGAGAGTGGGAAGCCAGCGCTTGAGCGAGCATGTGGTGAGCAATGGAGGCTCCTGCCTGGGAGGGCCCAGGCAGGCAGACTAAGTAAGTAATTCACAAGACAGGGCAAGTTTAGATCAGGGCCAGCAGGATGCGTTTATAATCAACTTTTCTTTGTATGCTGTGTGCTGTACGGGTGCTGAGCTGTGCTGTGCTGTGCTAACTTTTTAAATGCAACTGTTTTTGTTTTGTTTTTGTTTTCCTATCTTTTTCTCTTTTTAAATAAATATATTTTTACTGTTTAAATGCTGGCAGTCAATCTCTGTACCACCTAGATCCCCAGACCGCTTTAGACCACGCTGTGTTGAGAAGGGGGCCCCAGGTGAAGGGGGGGAAGGCATGCAGTTGGATAAGGTGCCAATCCTCCAGGGGTACCCCAAAGAAGCGCTGAGGTCTCTGTGAAACCCAAGTGCAGGGTGGCAGAGGACCTGGAGGCCTAGCCTCATAGACGGAGAGGGGGATTGGGAGTCCTGTTCCTCTCAATCGGAACCCCGAGACTGAGCAGGTGGTGGCAGCGAGCCCAAGGGGCAGGAGGAGAAATAGCTCCCTCCAGGAGTTGGCGACTCCATAGGGAGCTGACGGGACCGGGTCTGAAGGCAGAATCGGGCCGGTTCCGTCACAATTATTATTATTATTATTATTATTATTATTATTATTATTATTATTATTATTATTATTATTATTATTATTATTATTATTATTATATCCAAAAACTAGAGCGTCACTATACGACGTCGGCAACGCGATGACATCATCACATAACCTTTAGGTCTGATGAGAGTGGGATTTCCCCTTGCTGGCCAGCTAGTCTGGGGTGCCCCACAAATGCAACAGTTCCACAACCCTAGGAGGGACCCTTTCCCAAGCCGTTCTTCCCTTTCAGTCCTCCTCGAGTTACACAGTGAAGATAAGCATCTTATATAGACAAGGCTGGCCTCTCCTTCTGTTGATGGCAATCAGTGGAATCCAGTGACTACAACAGAAATAACAAATGGAGAGTGTCTGACCTTGGTTCCTCCCTCTGCTCCTGGTGTTTGTTCTTGTCCAATGGCAACTTTTCCTGGGATCCAAGATCACTGTGGATGGTGACTGTAGCCATGAAATTAAAAGATGTTTGCTCCTTGGGAGGACAGCTATGGCGAACCTGGGAAGTATAATAAAAAGTAGAGACATCAGCCTGCCAACAAAAGTCTATATAGTCAAAGCAATGGTATTCCCAGTAGTGATGTATGGCTGTGAGAGCTGGACCATAAGGAAGGCTGAGCGCAGAAGAATAGATGCTTTCAAGCTGTGGTGCTGGAGAAGACTCTTGAGAGTCCCTTGGAGTGCAAGGAGATCCAGTCAGTCAGTCCTAAGGGAAATCAACCCTGTCTGTTCCCTGGGAGGTCAGATGCTGAAGCTGAAGCTCAAATACTTCGGCCCCCAAATGAGAAGGGAGCACTCAGTGGAGATGGGAAAGACAGAAGGCAAAAGAAGAACGGGACGGCAAAAGAGGAGATGGCTGGACAGCATTACTGATATAACTAACACAAATTTGAGCAGACTTCAGAGGATGGTGGAAGACAGGAGAGCCTGGCATGACTTTGTCCATGGAGTCGCAGAGTCAGACTCGACTTTGTGACCAAACAACAAAAAATGGCAACTTGGCAGTGGCTGTCCTTGATCTCTCCTTTTGCTCCTGGCAGTTAGCATTCCTAAAGCCAGCAGTAGAAATGGCAAGCAAAGGGCTGGCAGATGCCCTACTAATAACAGGTATCAATTGGAATGATAATATTGATCTCTTGAGGCTGAACTATCAGCCCTCAAGCTATTACATGCCGGGTTCCCGGATCCATCTGAGGCAAAGAACTGCAAATGGCCTTAGAGGATTTCTCTGCAGGGGAAAAAAAGCTCCTGTTTTACCAGTGGAGAGGCAATTAAAGAGGGCTTGAAAAGCTTTCTTAGTTATTACAGATGGCAGATGAGTGGACTGGGTTGCTCTTTCACAGCCCCAACCTCTACCTGCTTTAGTTCAGAAGCCTTTAAAACTGGCAACTGGACTTGTTACTCTGCCTCCCGAAACGGTCCTTATCTGCTAGAGCATCTTCAAATTGTTTACTGCAATTAATTAGATGTTGTGATGCTCAGGTTTTAAGTGGGCACCAGGAAGCTGACCCTGAAGAGGAAGATTGAATGGCTCAAGAGGAGAGCAATGAGGATGATCAGGAGCCTGGAGACCAAGCCCGAGAAGGAAAGGCTGGGGGACTTGGGAATGTTCATTCTGGAGTCAAGAGGAGGTGGCGGGGAGACATGAAGGCTCTCTTGAAGTATGTGAAGGGCTCACTTAGAGGAGGAAGGCCGGGAGCTGTTCCTGTTGGCAACAGAAGAGAGGATTTGAAGAAGAAGAAGACTGCAGATTTATACCCCGCCCTTCTCTCTGAATCAGTCTCAGAGCGGCTTACAATCTCCTTTATCTCCTTCCCCCACAACAGAGACCCTGACCGATTTCGCACCCAGCTTATGCCATGGTCACATTCCTGTTCTCTGCGCAGCATCCGTCGGAATTCCCACTATCTGCGCCAGATTTACAGGAAGTGCCGCGGCTTTTGCGTAGCAAACGTAAACTGAGTTTTAGCGGTTTATGTTTCCTACGCGAAAGCCACGACACTTCCCGTAACTCCGGTGCAGATAGTAGGAAATCCAACGGACGCTGCACAGAGAACAGAAATGTGACCATGTGGTAAACTGTGTGTGAAATCGGTACCTGTGAGGTGGGCAAGGCTGAGAAAGCTCCTCCAGAAGCTGCCCTTTCAAGGACAACTCCTAGGAGAACTATGGCTGACCCAAGGCCATTCCAGCAGCTGCAAGTGGAGGAGTGGGGAATCAAATCCGGCTCTCCCAGATAAGAGACCGCGCACTTAACCACTACTCCAAAGTTGCAAGAATGGGTCTAAATTTAGGGTAGGAAGGTACCTGCTGGATATTGGGAAGAACTTCTTTTCATTCAGAGTTGCTCAGCAGTGGAATCAGCTACTGAGGGAGGTGGTGAGCTCCCCCTCCCTGGCAGTCTTGAAGCAGCAGCTGGACAAACAGATGCTCTGGCTGATCCTTCATTGAGTATGTGGTTAGACTAGATGGCCTCTATGACCCCTTCCAACTCTGTCATTTTATTATTCTATTAGATGTTTTCAGGTAGTTCATGATCTTGAGTAGTCAGACATGACCCAAACAGAGATAATTGGGCTTTTTCACCAAAAGTGCGAAGCAACATAAGATTGTTTTAGTATCTCTTTAACCACACACAAAAAATTTAAATGAATATATCATACACCTTTTGGGGTCAGAGCAGGGATTTACAACTATGCAAGAGTTTCCGTTGTTTAATTTGCAAACATGATTGAGATCTGAGAAGGTAGGCTACGGTTGCACAGTTAAGGAAAGCATGTTTCACACGCCTGGGGGCAATCTTCTCTATTGCACACGTCCCCGTTGTTGGAAAAGGCTTCTAAACTTGAGCCCCGTCTCGAATGCAAAATTTGCTGGTGGGATTAGGTTCTCGGCAGGTAAACTGAGAAATACAACATCTGTTCAACGTCAGGAGGGAAAAGAAATCCACGGAGACATACCGTGCAAGGGAGAGAGAGAAAAATCCCCAGGCGAAAATGTAACAAGTAAACAAGAGCTTGGCATGCAAACAATCTAATCTTCCATATCATAATCTTTCTCTCAACAATTTTTATTTTATTTTACAGATGGGGAAAATTTGCTGGCCATTGGACCTTGTTGGCGCCATATAGTTTATAACTTTGTGCATTGAGTTAAGTTCCAGGGCTCTTTTTGTAGCAGGAACTCCTTTGCATATTAAGCCACACACCCTGATGTAGCCAATCCTCCTGGAGTTTACAGGACTCTTCATACAGGGCCTACTGTACTGAGAGAGCCAGTTTGGTGTAGTGGTGAAGTGTGAGGACTCATATCTGGGAGAACCAGGTTTGATTCCTCATTCCTCCACTTGAACCTGCTGGAATGGCCTTGGGTCAGCAATAGTTATCACAGAGCTTGTCATTGAAAGGGCAGCTTCTGGGAGAGCTCTCTCAGCCCCACCCACCTCACAGGGTGTTTGTTGTGGCGGATATTGTGAGCCGCTCTGAGAGTCTTGAGTGGAGGGCAGAATATAAATCCAATGTTGTCTTCTTCTTCTACTGTAAACTCTAAGAGGATTGGCTATATCAGGGATGTGTGGCCTAATATGCAAAGGAGTTCCTGCTACAAAAAAAGCTCTGCTGATTAATACTTTAAAAAGGCCTTGAAGGCCTGATTCTTCTGTCCAGAGGATCTTGTTATCAGAAGCCCAAGTGTGAAGGACAAGCCATGGATTCAGATTTGAAGAGCCTCTAGGAACCTGGAAAAGCAGATGGTTTCAACCCCAATATAATTCCGGAAATAATTCTGGCAAGGTTGCCGGGATTTTTTTCACTGTGAAAAGGGCATGTTTAATGCAATTGGAAATATCTGCCCGAGGCTGTGAATGAAGTTAATTGTGGACTCAGAGGCCACCTTGTCTGACTCCTCTTCCAACCAACAGAAATTTTTTACAGTCAGAATGGTTCAGAGGTGGAAGCAGCTGCCTAGGGAGGCGATGTGCTCCCCTTCATCGGCAGTCTTCAAGACGTGGCTGGATGATTATTTGTCAGAGATGCTTTAGGCTGATCCTGCATGGCGCAGGGGTTGGACTAGATGGTCTGTATGGCCCCTTCCAACTCTATGGTTCTATGAAGTACTAATTTCATTGAGTGCCCACAAGGTCTTGTATTGTGAGAAAGGGAGAAAATTCAGATGGCTACCTCAGTGAAGCACTTCCATGGTGGGTTTCTGGCCATCTGATTGCCCCGATGTGCCATGGAAACACATGAGTGGTGTGACAGTTCTACTCAGTTTCTTGTGCATCTTTTTTGCCCCTAACCCCACTCCAACGTGCACTTCAGCGCTCTCATAGAATGCAGCCAGGAGTGCATGTGAACGTGTCCGCATCAGGAGTATGTGACCTAATATGCAAAGGAGTTCCTGCTACCAAAAAAGCCCTGATCAGGATAATGGCAAGTAAAGGTAAAAGGTAAAGGTAGTCCCCTGTGCAAGCACCAGTCGTTTCCGACTCTGGGGTGACGTCGCATCACGATGTTTTCACGGCAGACTTTTTACGGGGTGGTTTGCCATTGCCTTCCCCAGTCATCTACACTTTCCCCCCATCAAGATGGGTACTCATTTTACCGACCTCAGAAGGATGGAAGGCTGAATCGACCTTGAGCCGGCTACCTGAAACCAGCTTCTGCCAGGATCAAACTCAGGTCGTGAGCAAAGCTAGGACTGCAGTACTGCAGCTTTACCACTCTGCGCCACGGAGCTCTTTTAATGGCAGGTACCTGCTGCCAGATCAGGATGCGGCAGGTGGCAGAGGTGCCGGGGGGGAGGTCGAGGGATCGAGCTAGCTGCCACGTCCTGGATTTCATTGGTTATTTACTTAATTGTTTGTCAGTATCCATTATTCCTCCTCGGCGGCTAGTCCACATGATGCTTCAGGGGACAGTTTATCTGCAGAACAGAGCAGCGACGACTGCCAAGAACCGCAGACGCTGCTAACGTTTATGTTCGTACAACACCGAACCTTTTATTTTGCAACCTGGCAAAACCGTTCCGTTTGTTCAGGGACAAAGCCGTGTCCTGCCTTAGCATTGCGGATCAACATCTGAAAGGGAAAAAAATCTCTGCCAGGCATCTGGTTCAGATTATTTCTCCTGCCCTTGTCTCTTGATCCTTCGACCTCTCCCCCCTTCTGCCACCTGCCGCATCCCGATCTGGCAGCGGGTACTTGCCGTTATCCCCATCATGGCAGATGAAATCCATTCAGCTGTGTGAATGTGCGTTTGCACTGCCAAGGAGTGAATGATTGGTATCAAGCAAAGGGAACCTTTTTTTCTCTCTTTAGAAGATTCTGGCCTGTCATTCTCTGCTTATTCACTTCGAGTGAGTGTCAGTCAAGTCTACTCAGTGTGACTCTAATGGATGTGCCCCATCCACGGCAGAGAGCAGCTCCGTGCTTGATGCCGATCCGTTTTGTCAGCGATGCACCCGAGATTCGTACAAATCAACGACTGTGATGAATCGACCACGATTTGTAATTAAAAACAGTCACCACTCAGTGGCATGAAATGAGCAAGCAGGGAAGGAAAACATTACAGTCACGGAGTTTTGCAAGTCAATTTTTTTTATTAAAAAAAAAAATTCCTGCTCGTGTGGGAGAATTTCATTAATTTGCCTGCAGTCGGATTCCGCTTTGGGATTGAATGAGCCACAGGATCTGCTTCGGTGCAATGAGTAGCAATGATCGCAAGAATATACAAAGGCATTTAAAGAAACCCACAGCTGAGTTAATGGAACCTTTATTGGCAGAGGCAAACTCTCTCTGAATACCAGCGCTGGGAGGCAACTTTAGAGGAGGAGGAGGAAGAAAAACACCATAGATTTATATCCCACCCTTCTCTCTGAATCAGAGTTTCAGAGTGGCTTACAATCTCCTTTATCTTCTCCCCCACAACAGACACCCTGTGAGGTGGGTGAGCTGAGAGAGCTCTCCCAGAAGCTGCCTTTTCAAGTACAACTCTTGCAAGAGCCATGGCTAACCCAAGGCCATTCCAGAAGGTTTAAGTGGAAAAGTAGGGAACTAAACCCGGTTCTCCCAGATAAGATCCCGCACACTTAAGCAGTACACCAAACTGGCTCTCCAGGAAAAAGAAGAAGTAGTAGAAGAAGAAGACAAAATTGGATTTATATCCCACCCTCCACTCTGAATCTCAGAGCAGCTCACAGTTGCCTTGACCTTCCTCCCTCACAATAAACACCCTGCAAGATAGGTGGGGCTAAGAGAGCTCTTTCAGAGCTGTGGCTGATCTGTGAGAGCTATGGCTGATCCAAGGCCATTCCAGCGGCTGCAAGTGGAGGAGGGGGAATATCTCCCAGATAAGAGTTGGTGCACTTAACCACTACACCAAACTGGCTTTGGCCTCCATGCCTTATTGCCCTGGACTGGATAGACCATTGGTCTGATCCAGCAGAGCTTCCTTATGCAGAAAGTGCTTCTCTGCATACAAAGGAGAATTACTAATTTTCTTTTCTGGATGCAGCATCTGAGAGCACCCTTTTCTGCTTAGCAGAGTTTTATCCTGGCTTTCCTCCAACACGCTCACAACAGCATACATCCTTCCCTGTTTTATGTTTTCAAAATTCTATCAAGGTAGGTTTGGGGGCGGGGAATGGCCCAAGTAGGGTTGTCAAGTTCCCTACGGCCTCCTATTGGTAATACAGTAGCTATTGTACCATAGAGTTTTCCCTCCCAAAATGCTAGAGCGTCTGGGGAAACCATAGAGTTTCCTCAGAAATGCCTACAGTGGCCAGCACGAGCCAGCGTGATGGCATCACTCACAGGTGACATCATCGTACCGGCGACATCTTGGGAGGTCCCCCCCCCCACCAGCCCAATGTGGGCCGGCAGGTTGGGAACCTCCTGGGTGGGAGAAGCCCTGCCAAGCCTGGGGGGTTGGCAGCCCTAGGCCCAGGGTCCTTTAGTAACCTTAATAGCAGAGTGTGAAAAAACCTAGATCTTAGTTCAAAAGCTCTAACCACTACACACACTGGTGTGTTAGCTCTTTTTGAGTTAGCATGAAGGGTTGCAACTAAGTAAGGGAACCATGTGGGAACAGCTGTCTTTCTTGGCTGTCGAGAGCCTGGGTGTGGTTCTGGATGCCTCCCTATCAACGGAAGCCCAGATCACAAATGTTGCCAGGCTGGTGTTTTTCCAGCTCTGCTGGGTGAGGCAACTGGCTCCTCACCTGTCTCGCCCTGACCTAGCTACAGTAATCCGTGCAATGGTCACCTCCAGACTAGACTACTGTAACTTGCTTTACACAGGGCTACCCTTGAGACTACCCAGAACCTCCAACTCAGGGATGTCAAACATGTGGCCTGGGAGCCAAATCAGGCCCCCAAGCAACTGGCTGTCATCTGCTTCTTTCTCCCTCTCTTTTACTTCCTTCTGCATCACAGCTGGCTTTGCCAGGATTGCTCAATTGCACAGCAAGGCTACAGAACAAAGCTTTTATTTTCTCCATTGGCTGAGGCTCCTCCCTTGGGGAGGAAGGGGGGGAGACAGAGCTTACTTTGCCAGGCTGTCTCCATCGCACAGCAGTGCTACTGAGCCAAGCCTCTCTTCCTTCTATTGGCTGAGGCTCCTGTCAAGTCTGAATATAACTCTGGCTCAACCAAAGAGCATGCTGTGTAGAACCAAAGTAGAACCAAATGCTGCTAGTGCCGCTCTACTGTTCCCTCTCCCTTTCTTAGTCTAACTTCTGGAGCCTCCCCCCCCCCCCGAATATGTCACTGAGTCACATGGAGGGGCACCCAATTTGGTGCCTCCCGTTGGCCAATGCCCTAGTCCAGGGGTGTCGAATTCATTTGTTATGAGGGCCGGATGTGACATAAATGAGACCTTGAGGGGCCGGGCCATGTCAGGTTGGGTCAAGCCATGTCGGGCCAGGCCATGGGTGTTCCTCTTTAAGATTAGGTAGCAGAGATATAAATTTTATAAAGAACACAAGTATAAATACATATTTTTAAAAAAACTTAAAACATGCTTAAAACGTTAGCACTCCTTGGTCTTAAAGGTGCTTTCTTTGTATTTCTCCCATAGGAGCCAGGGAACTGGGCAAAGGAAGCTCTGGCTCTTTCCTTCCTTTCCCAGAGACGGGGGGGGGGGGGGAGCCTCAGTCAATAGAAGGAAGAGAGGCTTGGCTCAGTAGCTCTGTTGTGCAATTGAGAGAGCCTGGCAAAGCAAGCTCTCCCTCCCTCCCTTCCTCCCCAAAGGAGGAGCCTCAGCCAATGAAGAAAATGGAGGTTTTGCTCTGTAGCTCCTGCACGATTGAGCAAGCCTGGCAAAGCAAGCTGTGACGCAGAAGGAAGCAAGAGAGAGGGAGAAGGAAGCAGACAAGAGCCAGTTGCTTGGGGGCCCGATAAGAGCCCTCCGGGGCTTGATTCGGCCCCCGAACTGCACGTTTGACACCCCTGCCCTAGTTTGCCTAGTGGCAGAGCCAACCCTGTACACACATGGCCCGCCCCAACCCAACATGGTCCATCCCAATAAGGTCTCATTTACTGTCAGATCTGGCCCTCATAACAAATGAGCTCGACATCCCTGGATTACAGGAATGAGAAAAGCAATGGGAAGCCAATAGTTACTCAAGAGCTGTACAAAAGTCTTCTTAGAAGAAGAGATTGTGCTGGGACCAGGATAACTGTGGATAACGAAGGGCTTCATGCTGATGTGAGCAGCTTCATGGCCTCCGTTTGTAAGCAGTATCCAACGATGGGCATTATCGAATTGTTTACAACAGAGAGGGGAAAACAAAGGATCGTCTGCGAATGCTTGGGAAAAGGAACTGACTCACCGGTGATTGTTCACTTGAATAATAATATCGAAGCAGACTGGAGGAGCGAGCCTGTAAACAGAACATTTCCTGACAGGAATCAGCCATCAAAGAGGCAACCCTGCCCTGCCCTGGACAGCTCAGGCAAACCAGATCTTGTCAGATCTCAGAAGCTAAACAAGGCCAACTCTGGCAAGTACCTGGAATGGAAACTTCCTCGGAATACCAGAGTCGGGAAGCAGAGGCAGGCTGTCAAGCCTCTTCTGAGAGCCAGTTTGGTGTAGTGGTTAAGTGCGCGGACTCTTATCTGGGAGAACCAGGTTTGATTCCCCACTCCTCCACTTGCAGCTGCTGGAATGGCCTTGGGTCAGCTACAGCTCTCACAGAGGTTGTCCTTGAAAGGGCAGCTTCTGTCAGAGCTCTCGCAGTCCTACCTACAGAGTGTCTGTTGCGGGGGAAGAAGATAAAGAAGATTGTAAGCCGCTCTGGGACTCTGATTTGGAGTGGAGGGCAGGATATAAATCTACGGTCTTCTGCTTCTCTGAATGTCCTCCATGGCATAGTAGGAGTTACTGGAGGTCGCTTGCCATTACTTCCAAGCACAGGGGCACAAACACACACATGCACATACACACAAACACACATACACACAAATGAGAAAAAAAGAAACCAAAAATGCAGAAGCAATCCTCCTTCCTTACCTAGAGTTTATATAGATCAAAATGGAATTATCAGCAGGGGGCAGAAGTCAACTCCCACTCTACTCTTTATTGTGTTAAATATGTCAAACATGCTTGCGGGCCTGATAGGAGCCCTCCGGGGGCCCAATTCAGCCCCCGGGTCACATGTGCACTTTGTGCGCATGGCAAGCTTGCCACTCTGCACCACAGGGCTCTTTAATACTCCCCCCCCCCAGATCTCCCATACCAAATCACAGCAGTGAAGTTTCACGCCAAGACTGCTCATTGATTACTGCTTAGTGTCCAGATCTCAAAATGTATCATAGCGTCTCTAGCACTCCTGCTGCTGCCTGGGTGCACGAAAGCTTCCTGTCAAACATAAAATCCAGTACATAACAGCAGCCGGGGGGGGGGGGGGGGAGACCCGGCTTGTAGAAAACAGGCCAGGTATGTGATTTGCTAGAGAGAGCTGGAGCAGAAAGGGTACATTTGACTGACCGAGCTTACAAAAAAATGAGCCTCTTTTTGCAAACCTCAGTATGCCATAAATGGTGGGTTGGTAAGACACACTCCTTCATGGGCAAGCATCAATCTTAAGCTCCTTTTATCCACACCCCATGTTTGAAAGAGTTTATCTAAATGAAGGATGGCTACGTAGACGACACTGTAAGAAACGTTTTCAAGCTGAGCTATAAAGACTTTGGAGCCATTATGCTTATAAGTGTTCTGGAAGGCAAGGCTTAGAGTAACTTTAATGATGTGTAAACCCTTTTTGTCTTCTTTAGAGAAGGGGAAAAGAAAGTGTTCTCTGAGGTGAAGCTCATGCAGCTTTAGAAAGCTTCAGGGGGGGAAAGATACAGAAAAATTAATAACATCACATTTATGTCCAAAGATACACCAAAAAGTCATGTGATACATCCTTTTCACCGCTGAGATCAAGTCTACCCATGCAGCCAGGGCCGGTGCATGGGAGCAGGCAAACTAGGCTAATGCCTAGGGCAGGGGTAGGGAACTTTGGCTCTCCAGATGTTTTTTGCCTGCAACTCCCATCAGCCCCAGCCAGCTTGGCCAATGGCCGGGGCTGATGGGAGTTGTAGGCAAAAAACTTCTGGCGAGCCAACATTCCCTACCTCTGGCTTAGGGCACCAGCTCACAGCAGGGGCAGGGGGCGAGCACCCCCTACCCACTCTCGCCATCCCTGAGCCTTGGATTCGCTTCCCGTCTACAGCACCCTCCAAATTAGCCGAGTGCTGAGGAGGGGAAGTGTAGAGTGGTTTTTCTTGGCTTTAAGGTGTTGGGGGAGCACCCCCGACGCCTTAAAGACAAGAAAAAACGTCACTTCCCATCCACAGCGCCCACCAGATTTGCACTGTGGAGGGGATACGCTGAGCGCCCAGCAAGATGATGTCACCTTTGGTTGACATCACGCGGCACACGCACTTTATCTACTGGTGGGGCGCATGTTGCGGTTCTGCCTTGGGCGACAACCCCATGTGCCGGGCCTGCATGCAGCAGAATGAGGGGTGGACTCCAGAGTTGGTAAAATGGACTGTACCTCTTAAAGTCAAAATGAATTACCTGGCTACTCTCCCTGATTTGCTTGTTTTAAACCAGGGGTGGCCGGACTTTCTTAACATAAGAGCCACATAGAATAAGGAAGGAAGGAAGGAAGGAAGGAAGGAAGGAAGGAAGGAAGGAAGGAAGGAAGGAAGGAAGGAAGGAAGGAAGGAAGGAAGGAAGGAAGGAAGGAAGGAAGGAAGGAAAAGAGATTGGGGAGAGGAGAGAGAGGGAGAGGTGGAAAGTGTTATGTACCAGTCTGAGAGACGCACGTAGGGCAACATAGTTTATTGCATGGTACAAACACGAGGTAAGAGCGAGAACACGCGGGCCGGGTCCCGCATATATACAGGTCCGGAACTATTCACCCTGCTGGCCAGTCCAATGCTGGCCAGCCATATTTCCCGCCACTCGCTGTGATTGGCGGATGACCAGCGCTCTTCGCGGAGGCGTCGGGTTGTCATCTTTGCCTCCACGGCTTTAGCGGACTAACGCTTTATCGATGGTACGTTATAACGAAATGGTTGCGCTGTCAGGAATGATGGCGTTCTACGAACGCCATACACTACACCCCTCCCCCCTTAGTTAGTAACATAGTCCTGTAGGTAGGTGGGAGGCCGGCGCTCTCGAGTCGAACGTCGTGGGGTGGCTTGCGGAGTCGTGATGACTTCGGGCCCCGGCGTCTCCTCGGGAGCCTGAGCATCCGAGGGTTGCGGGGCGAGTTCGGGGGCTTGGTTGGCCCCTGTAGGAGGTGGCAGCGTCATGGATGGCGGCGGGGTTGTGGTAGGCTCCTCGGGTTGGGCTGCCCCTCTTGTTTCTGTGGGTGCTTCGGGTAGGGTTCTGCGGCGCATCTGGTCGATGTGCCGGCGCAGGATCAGGCCCCCCTCAGTGGATACTTCATAGTGACGGGAGCCCACGACTCGTAGCACCCGCCCAGCCACCCATTCGGGTCCCGCGGCGTAGTTGCGGGCGAACACTGGATCCCCGGCAAAGAACCCCCTGGCTGCCTCGCGGACCTCGGGGGACCCTCTTGTGTCAGCTGCACGGTCGGGGTGCAGCCTGTCAAGCCTTGTGGTGAGCTTGCGCCCCATGAGGAGCTCAGCTGGACTGACCCCTGTGGCTGGGTTTGGGATGACCCTGTTGTCAAAAAGGAATGCGGCCAGCCTGTGATCCCAGTCACCCTGCACGATCCTGCCCAGGGCCTCTTTGGTGGTGCGGACCATCCGCTCGGCCTGGCCGTTGGTGGCGGGGTGAAAGGGGGCCGACCTGATGTGCCTTATGAGGTACCTCTGAAGGAAAGCCTGGAACTCTCCCGAGGTGAAGGCGGCCCCGTTGTCCGAGACCAGGGTGTCTGGGATGCCGTGGGTGCATAGGACCCGGCGCAGGGCTCGGATGGCGGCTGCTGAGGAGGTGGATGCTACAGGGAGGACCTCCAACCATTTCGTGTATGCATCCACGATTATAAGGAATATCTGCCCCTGGAACGGCCCCGCGAAGTCTATGTGGAGCCTGGACCAGGGTTTCCTAGTGGTTTCCCACCTTGTGGCCGGGGCGCTGGGTGGGTCCGGCCGCGATTCCTGGCACGCACTGCATCTCCGGACCCAGTCCTCTATTTCTCCGTCCATTCCCGGCCACCACACATAGCTCCTGGCTAGTGCCTTCATCCTCACCATACCCGGGTGCGTTTCATGTAGTGATGCAAGGACCCTTTTCTGAAGGGGAGGGGGAACCACCACCCGGCTCCCCCATAGCAGGCACCCCTTGTGGGCCGCGAGTTCCTCCCGCCTCATTTTGTACGGTTTGAACTCTCCCCCCAGGTCCCTCTCTGGCCACCCCCTCACCACCCAGTCGAGCACCCTCGCTAGGGTTTTGTCTTTCCCTGTGGCCTTTGCCACTTCGGCAGCGTGTATGGACTGGTCAGGGAGTGCCTCTATTGACATCACCTGGTGGGCTGGTGCTGGGTCGGGCCCCGTGTCTGGCAGCGGTAAACGACTGAGTGCATCGGCGTGGCCCATTGCCTTGCCCGCCCTGTGTACCAGTGTGTAGGTGTATGAATTTAAAAATTGGTTCCATCTCAGCACCCTCTGAGACAGGATTTGGGGGGTTTGCCGGTCGGGGGCTAGCAGACCCAAGAGAGGCTTGTGGTCGGTCGCTATCGTGAACTTGCGACCGTACAAATAATCGTTAAATTTGTGAACCCCCGCTACGATCGCCAGGGCTTCCTTATCTATTTGAGCGTAATTACGCTCCGCTGACGTTAAGGTGCAGGAATAGTAGGCGACCGGTACCTCCCGGCCGTCCGATAGTTGGTGCCCCAGAACAGCGCCCACCCCGTACGGCGATGCATCGCATGCCAGAATGACTGGAAGGCGCTCATCAAAGTGGTGAAGCACCGCGTTAGAGACCAGGACGTCCTTCACTGCCTGAAACGCAGCGGCTTGCTTCTTCCCCCACACCCAAGGAGCTTTTTTGTCCAGTAACCGGTGTAGGGGTTCCGCGATGGCCGCTTTGTGGGGTATGAATGTGTGATAAAAGTTGAGCACCCCCAGGAAGCTCTGTAGCTCCGCTTTACTCGTGGGGGCTGGGGCTTGTACGATGGCCCTGGTTTTCTCCTCGGTCGGGTGGATTCCCTCTGCGTCCACGGCGAATCCTAGGAACTCCACCCGCGGTACCCCCAGCAAACACTTCTCCCTCTTCACCTTGAGTCCAGCGGTTTGGAAACGACGGAGCACCTCCCTGAGACGGTTGCTGAACTCCTCAGGGTTCGGGGCGGCGATTAAAACGTCGTCGAAAAAGGGCTGGACTCCTGGGATCCCTTTGAGGAGAGCGTCCATTATACTTTGGAAGATCCCCGGAGCTACGCTGACCCCAAACTGTAGCCGGTTCACCTTGAACGCCCCCCTATGGGTCACTATCGTCTGTGCCTCGGCCGTTTTGGCGTCCACCGGAAGCTGCTGGTAGGCTTGTGCCAAGTCCAGCTTCCCGAAAATTTTGGACCCCGCAAGGGCGGCCAGGACGTGGCTGACAACCGGCACCGGGTAGGGGTTATCCTGGAGCGCCTTGTTGATTGTGCACTTGTAGTCGGCACAAATCCTCACGTCCCCATTCGGTTTGACCGGAGTCACTATGGGGGTTTCCCACATGGCGTAATCGACCGGCTCTAGGACCCCTTGTGCTACTAGGCGGTCCAGCTCAGCCTCGATTTTAGGTTTTAGGGCGAAGGGGACTCTCCTTGCCTTAAGCCGGGTTGGTATGACCGTGGGGTCGAGCGGCAGGGAGATGGCCGGGCCCTTGTAGCTACCCAACAACCCGTCAAAAACCTCTGGGAATTCTCGGCACACCTCCCCGAACCCCCCGGCCATGGTCGTTTGTGACACCTCAACTCTGATTCCTAAGGGGCCGAACCACGTGAGGCCCAACAGGGTCGCCAGTGGTCGCTTGACTACCAGGATATCTAGCGGGCCTCTGAAAGACCCTCGCTCCACGCGCACCCTCGCCCACCCCGCGATCTGGACCGGGTTTTTCTGGAAGTCCCGCAGTACAAAGTCGGCCGGCCGCAGCAGTCTCTTGTAGCCGGGGTGTAACCGCCTCAGGGTCTCCTCCGCAATTATGGAGATGGAGGAGCCCGAGTCCACCTCCATGAGGCAGGGGGCCCCCTCTATGCGGACCGACACTTTAATCTTGTTGGGGGTGGCTAGGGGCAGGTTCAGTACCTGTAGCATGGTGGAGGCCGTGGAGGGGAACTCAGCGGCCTCGTGGTGCGTGGTTGGCCGCGGGCGGTGGGGCTTGGCTCGGCAAGCCCGCGCTATGTGACCGGTCTTCCCGCAGCTCCTGCAGTCCCAGGTCCTGTACTTGCAGTCCCGCCGGTCGTGGGGGTCGCCGCAACTGGCGCAGTTCGCTCCTTCGTTGTTGCGTTGGTTCGATCTTTCGTTCGCCCGGGGCCGCTGTGGGGCTTGGGAGGCTGGTCTTGCAGAGCGGTGCCTCTGGAGCGCTTCTCCTTCGTCCGGGTGATGGGGGTCCAGCTCCTCGTGGTGGACGGCTTCCGACTTGGCCCTGGAGAATGTCCGGGAGGCGCGCTCGAAGGCCACGGCCTCGCTGAAAGCGCCCTGAAGCGTGAGCTCTTCCTTTGCGAAGAGCTTTTGCTGGAGCCTCTCGTCGCGGAGGCCCCAAGCGAACCGGTCGGCCAAGGTCTCTTCCAAATTCGGGAAGTTGCAGCTTCCGGCGATCTGGCGCAGGGCGGCCAGGTAGTCTGCAGCAGATTCTCCCTGGGCCTGGTCCCTCTTGTGGAAGAGGAACCGTCGGGCCACCCGCGACGGCTGCGGCAGGAAATGGCCCGTGAGGAGGCGGACGACCTCCGTGTACGTTTTCTCCGTGAGGCGGGCGGGCGCCGAGAGACCCTTTGCGATCTCAAAGGTGGCGGCCCCGCAGACGCTCAGGAGCACGTCCCGCTTCATGCTGTCCTCGGTTACTTGATTCGCCCTCAGGTAGCAATCGACTCTCTCCGAATAGGATTCCCATCCCTCGGGTTTCGTGTGGTCGAAAGCTTCGATGTGACCGGTGTTCCCGCTGGTACTGGCCATGGCGGCGGTCGTTGCGAAGTAGCGATACAGCGATGAAGCGAGGGGACGACGAGTTGCCCGGGCGTCTCCTTCGTAGCCCTTGTCGAAGGACTAAGATCCCATCCTCGTCGCCACTGTTATGTACCAGTCTGAGAGACGCACGTAGGGCAACATAGTTTATTGCATGGTACAAACACGAGGTAAGAGCGAGAACACGCGGGCCGGGTCCCGCATATATACAGGTCCGGAACTATTCACCCTGCTGGCCAGTCCAATGCTGGCCAGCCATATTTCCCGCCACTCGCTGTGATTGGCGGATGACCAGCGCTCTTCGCGGAGGCGTCGGGTTGTCATCTTTGCCTCCGCGGCTTTAGCGGACTAACGCTTTATCGATGGTACGTTATAACGAAATGGTTGCGCTGTCAGGAATGATGGCGTTCTACGAACGCCATACACTACAGAAAGAAAGCAACTTTAGATGCATTCTCCAAGCCACCAGCTGACTTGGCTTGGAGAAGTGATTTAAAGAGACAAATACCTTCTCCAAGCTGGCCAAGGGGGGTGGGGAGAGCCACACAATGTGTGGGAAAGAGCTGGCCAGCCCTGTTTTAAGCCATCCTGAGCCCACTTGCAGGGCAGGGCTGGGTAAAAATCCCAAAATCAAGAAAATAAATAAAAATGGGGCTTTGTTACTGGTAGGAGTGCCTTGCCTTTGGCATGTCTTCTGATGGGACTCCCTGGGCACCAGCCTTACTTTCTTTTACACAACAGGTTCAAGCATTCCTTTGAAGCCAAGGGGTTTTATGTTTTAAACATGCCATGTTGCTTGCCTGAGGATGTTTTATTAGCATCATTTTAAGGCTGTTCATTGTGCATTTTTAGTTGTTATTGTTCCCTGCCTTGTTTTAGTGGTGCCAGCTTATTTTGCTGACTTCTTTTAATGGTGTTGGTCTACTTTTTAATGGCTATATTTTCAAAGCTATGTTTTTAGGGCTGCCGAGCCCCTGGTCTGGGCGGGTTTTCTCTGCCTGGGAGGCTCCCAACCCGCCGCCCACATTGAGCCAGTGGGAGGAACCTCCCCCTACGTCGCCAACATGATGACATCACCCAGAAGTGACGTCATCATGCCACCGATGTTGCACGGCAGCCACTTTAGGCGTTTCCAGGAAAACTCTATGGTTTTCCCAGACGCTCTAGCCATTTGGGAGAGGAAACTCTATGGTGCAATAGGCACAGAGGACTTGGCAACCCTATATGTTCTATTGTTTCATATCTTAGTGGTAAGCCACCTTAAGTCTCTGGTGGGCATATTAAATTTCTAAATATATATGGCCCAGACCATTCCCGTATATATTTTTTTCGCAATGACAGCTACTTCTTCCTCCATGAGTAGAACCTATTTGCAGTTGCCTGGCTTGGAGATAGGTATGCCAATGTTCAGGATGGCAAAAAAAACAATAAGACCAGAGCTTTTTTTGTAGCAGGAACTCCTGTAAGGCTCTGTAACAAGAGCCCTGTTAAGCTTTCGGAGGACTGGCTACATCAGGGGTGTGTGGCCTAATATGCAAAGGAGTTCCTGCTACCAAAAAAAGCCCTGAATAGGACCATGATGTATGAAGTGTTAAACATAGAAAAAAACACCGCATTCAAGGTCACACCACTACATGAAGAACATTAACAGAACTTTATATCGCAAACTGATATTAAATATTTTCAATTCATGTAATTGGCATTTACAAAAGTACCTACTCCTACAATTCCAGGAAACATAGACATCCCAACATGTAAAAACAACTCAACACAACACTCTCGCAGCAAGGCGCATAGAGTACTATTGACAAAGCCGTTAACCAACTTCAAAAAGGAACAAGACTACAGTGAAGAAATCCCAATCTTACATCACCCCAATATTCCATATTCCAGACTGGAAATTGTAGAACCTTAGTGTTTCCACAGTGTCAAAAGTCCAATTCACATGGGATACACTTTCCAGGGGTGTCAAACTCATTTGTTAGGAGGGCCAGATCTGACACAAATGGGACTTCGTGGGACTGGGCCGTGTGTGTCGTAATATGTAATATGAGGTAGCGGAGATATAAACTTTATAAAAGACACAGACAAACGCTATTAAAGATATTATTTTTTAATTTAAAATACAAGCATGCTTAATACTCTTGCAATATTTTGTTTAAAATGGAAAGGTGGGGGAATAGTGGGATTTGGCAATGCAATTTTTAAAAACAAGACATCAAGTAAAAGCACAAGGATTACAGCAGAAACTAAAAATATAAAATGTTCTGAGCATGGGAAAATATTTAATGGCTGGGCATTCCAAGCTCCCCCCTACCAGCATCTACAACAACAACAACAAATTTTATTTGTATCCCGCCCTCCCCGCCGGAGCAGGCTCAGGGCGGCTAACAACATGGTTCAGAGTTAAATTATACAAGTAAATAAAACTACATTAAACATTATCAGCATTTAGTTAAAATCTGGTTAAGCTTTAAAATTAAATTAGTTAATTTTTAAAAGTGCTAGTGCTATGTTTGCTTTTTCTAATGGCGGTTTCCTTCGCAATTTCCATTTTCATCAGGGAAGGCCAGTCTGAAGAGGAGGGTCTTGCAGGCCCTGCGGAACTGTTCTAGGGCCTGCAGGGCCCGCATTTCCTCTGGAAGTTGGTTCCATAGGCTCGGGGCTATAGAGGAGAAGGCCCGGTTACGGGTGCTTTGCAGCTTCACCTCTCTCGGTCCGGGGATAGTCAGCAGGTTTTTCCCGGCTGACCTCAGTGCTCTCTGGGGTTCATATGAGGAGAGACGGTCCCTAAGGTAGACAGGTCCTCGACCATATAGGGCTTTAAAGGTAATGACCAGCACTTTGTAACGAACCCGGTATGTAACCAGCAGCCAGTGCAGTTCGCGCAGCCCAGGCTGTATGTGCTCCCATTTAGGGAGTCCCAGCAACAGTCTAGCCACTGCGTTCTGCACCAGCTGCAGCTTCCGGGTTCGGCACAGAGGCAGCCCCATGTAGAGGGCATTACAGTAATCCAGTCTCGAGGTGACCGTTGCATGAAGCACCATTGCCAGATCTTGGCGCTCTAGGAAGGGAGCCAACTGCTTTGCCCGCCTTAGATGGAAAAAGGCTGACTTGGCAGTGGCTGCAATCTGGGCCTCCATTGATAATGCAGGCTCCAGTAAAACTCCCAGGCTCTTAACTCGGTGCGCCGCTTTCAACGGCGCCCCGTCGAAGACCGGGAGAGGTATTTCCCCTCCCCGAGCGCCCCGACCCAGACAAAGGACTTCTGTCTTCGCTGGATTCAGTTTCAGCCCGCTGTTCCTCAACCAGGTTGCCAAATCCTGCAGGGCCCGGTCTAAATTCTCTGGGACGCAGTCAGGCCGGCCGTCCATTAGCAGATAGAGTTGGGTGTCATCTGCATATTGATGGCACCCAAGTCCATGTCTCCTGGCAATCTGGGCAAGGGGGCGCATGTAGATATTAAATAGCATTGGTGAGAGAACTGCCCCCTGAGGCACTCCACAATCCAGTGTGCGCCTCTGGGACAGCTCGCCCCCAATTGCCACCCTTTGTCCCCGATCCTCGAGGAAGGAGGCAAGCCATTGTAAGGCAGACCCCCTCACCCCTACATCGGCGAGGCGGCGGGTCAGTAGCCGATGGTCGACCGTGTCGAACGCAGCCGACAGGTCCAACAACATCAGCACCGCCACACCGCCCCGATCCAGGTGCCGTTGGAGATCATCTACCAGGGCGACCAGTACTGTCTCCGTCCCGTAACCCGGGCGAAAGCCGGACTGGCAAGGGTCTAGGATGGAAGCGTCATCCAGAAAGCTCTGCAACTGTGACGCCACTGCCCTCTCTATAATTTTACCTAAAAATGGTAAATTAGAGACCGGTCGGTAGTTTGCCAATTCGGCCGGATCCGCTGTACTTTTTTTCAAGAGGGGACGGACCAAAGCCTCTTTTAGAGATGATGGAAAGCGCCCCTCCGAGAGGGATCTATTTATGATGTCCCGTAAAGGACATTCAAGCTCCCTCAGGCAGGATTTAATTAGCCAGGAGGGGCATGGGTCCAAATCGCAAGTTGTAGGGCGTGCAGAGGAGAGAATTCCGTCAACTTCCTCCAGGCTGAGCGGGCTGAAGTGATCCAGGATTAAATCCGAAGACAGGCACGGGGCCTCGGGCTCACATACTGTATCCAAGGTGATGGGCAGGTCCTGGCGGAGCGACGTGATTTTGTCTGCAAAAAAATTCGCAAAAGCCTCACAGCCTATTTCCAATTCTCTAACGTTTGGTCTGCCTTGGGGCAGTGTGGTTAACTGTCCAATTATTTTAAACAATTGTGCTGGGCGCGAATTTGCAGACGCAATCTTGGCCGCGAAGTACTTCTTCTTCGCGGCCTTGACTGCCACCTCATAAGACCTCATAAACGTTCTATAGGATGTTCTCGCCGCTTCGTCACGGGTGCGCCACCACTGCCTCTCTAGTCGTCGGAGTCCTTGTTTCAACCGGCGTAGCTCCAAGGTATACCAAGGAGCCAGCCTTGAACGAGGGCGCAGAGGACGTCGAGGTGCGATCTCGTTGATTGCCCCGGATAGCCGATCTTGCCAGGCATCAACCAGGGCATCAAGAGAATCGCCAGGGGGCCAAGGATCCCGAAGAGCCATTTGGAACCGTTCCGGGTCCATCAGGCTCCGCGGGCGAGCCAAAATAGGCTCTCCGCCCTTACAGGGTTGTGGTAGCGTCTCCATACGAGCCTTGAGGGCTAAGTGATCCGACCATGGTATCGTCTCCGTTGCGATTTCGTTCACTTGAATCCCGGTCGCAAAGATCAGATCTAATGTGTGCCCAGCCTGATGCGTGGGAGTCGTAACAAATTGGGAGAGTCCCAGTGTCGCCATGGAAGACACTAGGTCCATCGCCTGAGTAGAGGCCGCGTCATCGGCATGGACATTGAAGTCGCCCAGGACCAGAAGCCCTGGGTACTCCAGCGCCCAGCCGGACACCGCCTCCATCAGGGATGGTAAGGCGCTGGCCGGTGCATTAGGCGGACGGTACACCAGCCAGATCGCCAACCTCTCCCCGACATCCCACGCAAGGCCAACACACTCAATACCGTTGATCTTTGGGGCCGGGAGAGCCCGGAAGGAGTACCCCTCCCGTATGAGTACCGCCCCCCCCGCCCGCTAATCCGGGACTGGTGAAAGACCGAGTAATCTACTCAGATTAGCAATGGCTTTTTTGTTTGCAAGATTGAATATTATACCTACAATGGTTTTACAGGGGAGATTTTTGAATTGGTCCTATTCTGACAGAATCTGCCCCTGTGGCCTTAATACATCCTTCCTTGTCCCACTTGAATGCAGGTTCTTTGAGAAAATAAGGGGTCACTGTATTAAGCCTTTAATCAACCAACCATCCCCCGGCACTCTGGAAACCCTGGTTCTTTTGCTCAGCTACAAGGACCCTAAGTTCACTCTAGCAACAGCAAAATTTGTCTCAGTCAACGAAGAAGTTGTTGAAGCTGAAACTTAAGTCATTATCTTCTGCTGCTCAAGACTGACAGATCAATGAACTTCTAAGGGCATAACATGGAAGGAAAGGAAAGGAAAATTTAAAAAGTGTGAGCCAAGCTTTGGGTGGTTTCACACAAGAGAATTGGCACGACCTAGCCCTGTCAGCGAAGGTTCATTGAAGTTTCCAAATGAGCAAACTTGTTGTTTGAAACAAAATTGCATTTATTGTATACTCCAAAGTTACTCCAGCATGATAGGTATTGGAACTGATAGCGAGCATTGGTATTTAACATCTAACATCAAAGCAATAGTCTCTACACCCCAATTCCCATAACAAAGGCTGCTTTTGCCTGTGAGAGTTTCACACGGCTCCCCCCTTATCTTTTCAGTTGGTGGTTACAATTCCCGGCGGCAATGTCCTTGCTGCCTCTAGGGAGGAGGTGAGAGTCTGGCAGACACTCTCTACTTCAAAGCAGGCCTGGCAACCTTTGATATTCCTGGGAAGCTACTCTCTACATTGCTCCCCCCCCCCTACTGTTCTATGACTACGGGTTAGTGGGCATATATGCATATTGACCAATATAGTTAGTAGTCAGCGGTTAGCAATAACATCAATGAACAGAGCCTGACAAGCTCCGCCTCCCATTTGGATTAAACACGCACAATCTCACAAGCACATCTGCCCTCGAATCCACTCATGTTCTCACCCCATCTCCAGATGCCTCCTATCAGGACCAAAAAAGCCACCTGGATTTTCCCAATAGTTTCCCCCTGAACCGTATCTAGATCACATAATCGGCGGCTGTCTAAACACCTTGGTGTGACTCATAAGCGGAAGAGCTGTGTGATCACACCAAGCCATTTCCAGCACGGTTAGGGGTCCCCCCCAAAAAAAATCCCTCTCCGTGTAGTGCTTGTGCACTTCTCTGCTTGAGTGCATACACCGGGGGAGTTTTTAAAGAAACAACAACAACCCTTGCCACTGCGGGTCCATGGTTGAGCCACGCTGGCAGTGTGAACGGGCAACCAAGGACCGCTGTCGGGATCCTGCCACTTCAACGGTGGCTGTCTAGAAGGCCAGAAACTGACCAAACTCAAGCAGGTTTTTTTGGCAATGGGATAATATCACGTCAATTTCACTGTGTGAAACCACCCTTTCTTTCCCATGCACTTACCCTGATATCATGAATAAGTCTTCCTTGGATCCTCTTCACTATCGCCATTTTTTTAAAAATCCTTTTTTTATTCAATACAGCTTGTCCTGAAATCCTAACACACACACACACACACACACAATGACAGACGGTGACAGTTCTCGAAGATTCCGGGCCTTTTGTGAACACCTTTGAATATGCCACTTAACTGGAGTGCTGAACAACTGTTGTTGCCGCAGATTAGATGTCGTGGTGATAGCAGCTATTTTAAAAGAAAATCTTCAAATGGTATATAGATTAAGCAGACAATAGCGCCCTGTGTGGAAAAGTCTTTAGCTTTTCCTTTTTTCTTGAGCAGGTAGAGTCTATTCTTATGAACTGCTTTAGATATTTCTCAGGATGCGTGGCACTTGATAGACTGTAACAGAACAACGCATGCATTACGATGTCGGGTGCAGAGCCTCAACACAGATGCTGATAACAAAGCAGAACCAAAACAACAACAACAACAAAACGGTTGCAGCCTAAGCATCACACTAGCACCAGTGTGCCCATGCTCACAGGCAAGCATCATGAGCTCCAGATTTTCCCTGCCACCCTGGATGAGCTTAACTCTAAAACCCCATCCTCCCTCATGTCTCTTTCCATGGTGAGAAAGATAATGACAGCACATTAAACGATCAAGGGTCCAGCAGGATAATCTTTTCTTATGTTCACTTTTGAACGTTTGCCCCTTTTAAAACTTCCTCCCCTTTCTGCAAGTTTGCGGATGAGTTCAATTTGGTGTTTGAATGCTGTGGTTGGGGTCATCACTGCCTGCGGTCTAAAGGGGGGGGGGTGTTTCTCTCCTAAATACGTTGACCAGACCAATCAAGAAGAATGTGTCTTGCCCTGACCTGGATAGCCCAGGCAAGCCCGATCTCATCAGATCTCAGAAGCTAAGCAGGGCCAACTCTGGCAAGCGCTTGGATGGGAGACCTCCTTGGAATACCAGCAGTCGGGAGGCAGAGGCAGGCTTTATTCAGCCACCTCCTTGAATATCCTCCAGGCCCCCAGTTGGGGCCAGTCACTAGAGGTCGCTAGAACTTCTAGGTTCTTCTCTGACAAGTACTTGGAATGGAGACCTCCTTGGAATACCAGCAGTGGGGAGGGCAGGGGCAGGCTCTATTCAGCCTCCTTTCTGAATATCCTCCAGGCCCCCAGTAGGGATCAGTCACTAGAGGTCACCAGGACTTCCAAGTTCTTCTCTGGCAAGCGCTTGGATGGGAGACCTCCTTGGAATGCCAGCAGTCAGGAGGGCAGAGGCAGGCTTCATTCAGCCACCACTCTGAATATCCTCCGGGCCTCCAAAAGGGGTCAATCACTAGAGGTTGCCATGGTTTGCAGGTGCACACACAGAAGGAGGAGGAGATTGGATTTATACCCCGCCTTTCGCTACCTGAAGGAGTCTCCTTTTGTAGTTCACTCTAATTGCACAGCAAGCAAGGGTGTTTGTTGCTCTCAACAAGGATTGTTTCCATTAAAGAAAGAGATCTGCATTGTAGGGAAAGCACCACTGAGAAACATGTATCAATTACAGAATTTCAACATACAAAGGTGCTTGGTTTTTTTTTTTTATCTTTTCACAATTACAATAGTGGAGCTGTCTCAAGAACTGCTAGAGCCTTTGGGCCCAGAGAAGAGGGACGCTGAGTCAAGGCCCAGGATGTGGAACTGAAACTGAGATGAGGAAGAAGAGGAGGAGGAAGAAGAACAGGAGGAGGAGATGGAGGAGGAGGAGGAGAAAAGAAGGAGGAGGAGGAAGAAGAAGAGGAGGAGGAGAAAAGGAGATGAAGAAGAAAAGGGGGAGGAGGAGGAGGCGTGTCCTAAGAATATCAGTAAAGGCTTTCTGGATCAGACCAGCATTCCATCTAGTCCAACTTCCTATTTCAATCCCTTCATCCGTTTTCTTGCTCTCTTCTGTGCTTTCTTCCAAGTAAAGCTGAACCATAGACCTATGAAGGGGCAAAACAACATTGGCTGCCAGAATGGGCGTCTTTGCTGCGTTCTCTTCTGTTAATGGGAAGAAGTGGAGGAAACAAATACCAGAGCATGTTAGATACTTTAAAACATGCCAGTAATGGCAAAAGTGCTTTTTAAGTTATATGCATCTTTGAAGCATGAAAACACCAATTAAAATTGCATAGGAAACATGCAGCTCTGTGTACACAAGCGGAGGAAACAAGCTCTGGGGTTTGGAAGAGGAAAGCACTTTGAAAGTGGTTTGTCCCCAGACATCTGGCATTTCCTTTTTTAATAATGCGACCAGGGCTTTTTTTGTAGCAGGAACTCCTTTGCATATTAGGCCACACACCCCTGATGTAGCCAATCCTCCAAGATCTTACGGGGCTCTTCTTACAGGGTCTACTGTAAGGTCTTGGAGGATTGGCTACATCAAGGGGGTGTGGCCTAATATGCAAATGAGTTCCTGCTACACAAAAGGCCCTGCTTATGTGACAATGACCAGTGCTCTATTTATTATAATGCCACACCAGAACAATGGTGTTTCCATAGCACCAGAGGACTCAGCTAAGAACAGAGACCCTCTAACTTCCCCACTGCTACGAACTCACCAGGATCGCAGAACAGTGGGAAACAAAGTAGGCGCAACGTAGCAGCTCAAGTCCATGGAGTACAAGGTGGAGAAATGTTGAAGCCCCTTAAATGCTGGCCTTTTGGGAAGCATGACTGAGGGGGGGTTACATTCAGTTTGATCCAGAGTTTTAGAGTCTTCAAATCACCTGCCACTGTTCTTCTTTAATTATTTTCCTTTTACATTTAAGCGTTTCAATTGGGGGGGGGGTGTCTCTGATCAGAGGACAGCTGGAATACCAGTGCTTAGTTAAATGTATACGATTGCTTGGAAATCGTGTCAACACTGCAAAAACAATACAAATTTAAATTACTAGATGAGGCAAGCAATGATATGTAAAAATTTCAAGTGCTGTCAATTCTCATGCAAATTACTGCACCTTGGGGTGGCTTTTGGAGGAGTCTTTTAAAACGCATGAAAACTTCTACAATACAAGTTTGAAATGCCTGTCGAGAAAAGTCCAAATCAAAACTAGTGTGGAGAAAAACGTTGCAGCAGCATCTCCAAAACTCATCTCAATGAAACAAATGTAGATGCTTTGGGCAGCAACGATGCAAAACAGTTGTGAGAACGTTAGGTAATGTAAAAGGTGAGTTTCCAATGCGGTGATAGAAAGTCACAGACTGCCAGTGTAAAAACACCCTGAGGGGGGTGGCCCCTAACTGGGTTAAGGATGCATAAAAAAACTGCAGCTTTTGTTTCGGGGAGGAAAATAAAGCCATCCCTGTTTGCAGAGGAGTGTTCCTGAACAGATTTTGGATGAGGTTCTGAGGTGACGTGGTTGAGCCGGCGACGTCGGGGGAGGTTCCTCCCGCCAGCCCAGTGTGGCCCAGCAGGCTGGAAACCTCCCAGGTGAAAAAAAACCCCACCCGGACCAGACACTTGGCAGCCCCACCACCCCTGATGTAGCCAATCCTCCAAGAGCTTACAAAAAAGAGACTTGTAAGCTCCAGGAGGATTGGCTACATCAGGGATGTGTGGCCTAATATGCAAAGGAGCTCCTGCTAGAATTCCACCCTGGGCATTACCTTTGACACATCAGAGACTGCAAAAAATTAGGATGCTGAATGATCTAAAATTGTTTGTCCTCCTTGCAATCTTCTTGTTAAACTGGACCAAAGTTAACTAACCCTGCAACTAATGTCAAGATGGACTCTTCCTTTACTACTGAGCCAAGCAACCATCATTTTTTATATCTCATTCTCTTCGTAAAAACATGCTGGATGCAGGTTAGCAGGTTGTTTGGTTTTGGTTTTCTTTCAAGTACATAGCTTGGTACTAGGCCCAGTGCTTTTTAACTTGTCCATTAATGACCTCTGATAATATGTGTGTTGTACGGGTTGGATCCTGTGGATGTGCTCCGCTAAAAAAGTTGCTTTCTTCTCTCACAAGGAATTTCCCAGCAGGGGAAGAGACTCTGGTGTCAGCAAAAGTTTCCTTTTGTCAGAAGGTGCCTCTGTTGGCAGAACAGATCGCAGAGTTAAGCCTGTTGCTTTTTAATTTCTTGTGCAATGTTTTCTGTGTTCATGTGGACAGGGGCAGTATATGTGCGCGCGCACACGCGCTCAGGATTTCCTTGCTGGGGGAATGCAGGGGAACAGAGTTCTGGAACCTCTTTGTGGAAACATATTTTTCAAAAAAAATGTTTCATAGTTCATGAGAGGCACCCATGTGTGTCTCCTTCATTTCCCTCTCGAGTTCTGGCCAGGGCTGGCCCGCCCACTAGGCAAACTAGGCATTTGCCTAGGGTGCCGGTAGGGTGGGGGCCCCGAATTTGGCCCCTGTCCCACCCCATAGGCAAATCCCTATTTGCATCCCCCTCCCTCCCTTCCTCACAATTCTAATGCCCACGGGATCCAGGAAGGAAGTGGGGAGGAGTTGGCGGTGGCAGCTCACTCATTCAGTGGCTCACTCACCTGAGGGCCACCTCTGGCACAGTTTTACCTGCTGTTCGGCAGGGGGGCAGCATTTCAAGAGCCTGGGAGTGTGGCACTTCACTGCCCATTCCCGGGCATTAAAACTGTGAGGAAGAGGGAGGAGGAGGATATGCTGTACATGGAGGGCCAGCTCTGGTTCTGGCACCTCTTTTTCCAGAAAAAAAGATACCTCTCTCTCTCTTTCTCTCTCTCTCTCTGTGCATGCAGGCATGCATGTGTAGGAGGGGAAGAAAAAGGAGAATAGGGTAGGCTGGAAAAAGGCAGCATACTACACTCAGCAACTCTGAATCATTTAATTATTCTCTTTGTTACTCTGAGAATTAAGGAGCAATGGAGCTCTGCATAGAGTGAACTTCAGCAAGAGTAAAAGAATGGCCACTGGGAAAACCATTGACGTCATCATTGATATCATTGGGTGCCCGCACACAAAATGAGCGCGAATATGATACTGGGGGTGGGGGCGGTGGAGGGCGGTTCTGCCTCAGGGGCAGGAAAGCCTAGCGCCGGTCCTGATAGAAGGCAATGGGTCTTGGCTCCTTCTCTGTCTAAAAGTAAGAGAGATATAAGACTCCTTTGCTGCTCTGTCTGCACTGTTCACCACTGAGCAAAACGGACAAGCTAATAGCCTGCCTGGCAGTTAACGGCCCCTCAGCCTGAGATTGTGTGCGCGCAATTGCACACCGAGTACCTTCCTGCTCGGCCTGGCTTTAATACAGCTGCCATCTGGCACCACATCACTTTCCCCCCTCCCGGCCCCCCAAAAAAGTGTGGCACGCCACATGAGTCTGGCATGCCTTATTATCTATGTGCGCAACAGTAATGTAATTACACTTCCGTTTTGCCCAGCAAATGTAGCACAAATACCTCGGCCTTAAAATGTTGCCTATTCATTTCTCTCTCTTTTTTAGCCAGGAGGGATCATTCCGGGGGGGTGGGGGGGAAAGGATGCAGAATTCGGGGCGGGGGGAGAGAGAAGGCCTTTTGGGTACCAGGAACTCCTTTGCGTATTAGGCCACACCTCCCTTATGTAGCCGATCCTCTTGGAGCTTACAGTCAGTGGCGGACTGGCCAGGGTGTCAGCTTGCCCAATGGCAAGTGAGCCCTGTGGGCCCCTGATGAAGTGACCCCCCTTAAACTTTAGACAATATGTTTAAAATGTTAATGGCCTTTTAAATAGCTTGAAAATATGTTCCAATATAATAGAAGTTCTTCATCTCCTGGCAACCAATATTTTTAGACCCAGTCTGCCACTGCTTCCAGTAGGCCCTGTAAGAAGAGCCCTGTGAGCTCTTGGAGGGGTACGTGACCTAAAATGCAACGGAGTTCCTGCTACAAAAAAGCCCCGGAGGGGGAGAGGGGGAAACATGGTGGCAGGAGAGTTGGAGAGTTGTACTAGAGCTGGTCAGATCCCGGGTTCAAATTCCCAGTCATTTTACTGGGTAGATGGATCAGTAATTCTCTTTCAGCCTAACCTGCTTCTTTTTTTATGTGTGTGCGACAAAAAATGGAGGAAGGTGCCGTGTGCCCCATCCTGGTGGCCTTGGATGACAAACAGATGTGATAGAGAACATCTCAATTGGATGCTGTCCCATGTAGTCCGAGCTGAAATAATGTTTACGTCAAATCAAAGATAACCCTTTGTTGAATTCACTGGTTGTATATACAAAAAAAGAGCAGAATTTGCATTCTACAGAATGCAAACTATTCGGTTTTTGTGACTCAATGCTTGGAGGACTTTATTGTGGATGAAAGAAAGAACATTTGTGTCTATTTCCCCCCCCCCCCTGAAAATACCATGATTCTCTAACATTCTTTGGACTGATGTACGGCATAAATGGAATGCAGCTGGCAGCTAGAAAATCGATAGCTGACTTCACTGGTTGTTCAAGCAGCACACTGTTTCTCTGCCATGCATAGGTTTTGATTGCCTCTAAGCACCAGTTTTCCACCGCCAAATGAAGACCAGTTGATCGATTGAGGTTTTTATTCGACATCCCTAATGAATCACCTATTTTTAAACTGACAGGTGGCCTCTCTCAAGTACTGGCGCTGTGGGCAAACCTTGGTCTCAAAGTTGGGCACTGACTTCTCCTCACCCATTCTGCCTGTCCCACCCTGTTCATCCATCTAAACTGTGCCTAAAGGTCTTCACCCTCATCAGCCTAGATTACAGTCAGGGATCATTCCATAGCAAAAGAGATGCCGGAGCTCATTAGCGCAGCTCATTTGCATATGCCACACACCCCTGACATCACCGGAAGGTGTACTCAATTACATCAGCTCAGCATCTACCTGAAAATGCTTCTTGCATTACAATTGTCATGATCAAACCTTACTCTCATCATAGGCCGTTTTCGCACTAGCGTTTGCTCCAGCGTAGCGCCCCATTTACCTCCGGATCTTCTCTTGGATTTCGCACATGTTGCTCCGGCGCTGCGCTTTGCTCCGGCGCTTCAGGGATTTTACGCCGGATTATGTTTTTCAGCAAGGCCGTTTTCGCACTCACGTTTTACTGGCGCCACGACCCTCCTGACGCCGGCGAATCTGCATGGATTTCGCACCAGAAGCGCCGGCGCACCCAGAAGCGCCGGCTACTTCCGTCGCTAAGCCAGCGCAAACGGAAATCGCAAAGATGCAGGAAAACGTTTGCGCTGGCTTAGCGACGGAAGTAGCCGGCACTTCTGGGTGCGCCGGCGCTTCTGGTGCGAAATCCATGCAGATTCGCCGGCGTCAGGAGGGTCGTGGCGCCAGTAAAACGTGAGTGCGAAAACACCCCAAGTTGCCGGAGTTTCCGAAAACCTCCGGATCCACTCAGCGGAGTTTCCTGTGCGAAATCCATCCACGCCGGATCAACTGCTTTGGGGGCGTCACCCTCTCCCTTTCCGTCCTCCCACCCCATCCACCCGCTTGGCCAATCATCAGCCTTTCGTGGCGCTTCCCCAAAGTGCCGGCACGGCCATTTTTTTTAAAAAAACTTCACAGTTTTGCGTAATAGCGATATTTCGAAATTAACAAATAGAAAAAAAAAACCCTCCTGGAATAGCCTCAATTGGCACTTCAATTGGTTTCGTTAGATTTTTTTTTTATTATTGACTTTAGTTGCGTTATTCCGCTGTTGCGTTATCTCGATAATGCGAAAACGACCATTGCTGGGGGGGGGGGGAATGTAGTGCCGGTGCGGGCCAAAGCGTCCATGTGTGTGTGTTTTAAGAAGGGAATGCCTCCCTCAGCTGTGCCACCAGGATTTCTGGACCTGCACAAAATCACCATGTATAAAATGGGAAGTTGGAGTCCTGCATTCTTCTCCCTGGCTACATTCCGCTCGGTTAGAAAGTAGACGCGAGCGAGCTCCTCACACGCGCCACAGAAGGGGAAGGAGAGAATGGAGCGGGGGGGGAGCTCTGGCAGCAGGAATCAGTCAGGTCCCCGTTGCAAGCGCCAGCCGGGGAGGGGAAAGAGAGCGGAGGAAATTTGGGGGGGGGATCTAGTGCTTCAGAATTTGGGGGGGGGGGAATCTAGTGCTAGGATTCTCCACTGTGAATGCTTCCGTTAATACATAAAGGGCTGTGGAGGATTCTACAGCTGCAGCCAATCCATAAGCAGCAGCAGCACACGTGATGCGGTTTGTCCACGAAAAGAAGGGGAGGCAGCAGCTCGATGTTACGTTAGTACGTTAGTACGTTAGTACGTCATTACGCAACCAGACTTGCGCTTAAAAAAAAAAGATTGACAGGGCATCGAACTCAAGCCGATGCCAGTGCGAAAACGATTTGAGCCGGGGCTTCAGGGGGGGGCGACTCCGCAAAGAGTCACTAGTGGGAAAACGAGAAAAATGATCCAGAGATAATTGCGCCGCGGAAAAAGGGGAGCAAACGCTAAGTGCGAAAACGGCCATACTTTTAAAATTACCTTCTCCTCTGTGGCCACAGTGGCAAGACAGACCATCTGTCTGCTTGATATGTTTTGGTTATTTTCCCTTTTTTTCTTTTTGTGGGGAAAAATATTAAGAAAGTTTGTCCAGTCTTAGAGTTCAGCAAAATTATCACAGGGGAGATTGAACGATGGAGCCCAGAAGCAGGTATTTCTCTTTTGGGGGGGGGCGGGGGGGAGAAAGAAAGAGCACAATAAAATTTAGAGGTTCTGGAGCTTTGCTCCTGTAAGCTCCTGCCCAAAATGAGGCCTGATTATGTTGATGGACCCTGAATGGTGAGAATGTACCTAAACATTTTTGTCTCTAATGTCAGCACAAGGCACACAGGACCAGAAAGCCCTGCCTTGAGTCACTGAGATTTCTTATAATCAAGTAACTCATGAGATCTCTTTAACACATCTTATGAGTATCTTTTAAATTAATTTCTAAAAGCATATTGAGAAGGGTTTTTTTCTCCACTCTCCCCCAGAAAATTTTTTAATTGGTCCTAATTATAGTATTTATTATTTGGAACTAATTTGCAAAATATATTTGACCATTGAGGAAGGCCAAATTGGCCAAAACGCAGGTGGTCTTGGCCACACATGTTTTCTGTTTGAGATCTATATATGCTTTTATTCTGTTTTGAGGCTACTATGGGACCTATATCTGTTTTTATCTATTTTATAATATATAAGTGCCTTTTCATACATTCAATAATATTGATTGCTATAGGTTTTCTGATAGTATTTTGCCCTTGTATTTGTGGTGATTAGCCTCTTGGTTCCTTAATTGAACATATGAATCTGCCTTATATTGAATCAGACCCTCGGTCCATCAAAGTCAGTATTGACTACTCAGGCTGGCAGTGGCTCTCCAGGGTGTCAAACTGAGGTTTTTCACACCTATTTGCCTGGACCTTTTTTAGTTGGAGATGCCGGGGATTGAACCTGGGACCTTCTGCTTACCAAGAAGATGGTCTACCACTGAGCAACCGTCCCTTCCCTTAGCACTTGGCACACTCCAGGGAATCATTGCAGAAGTATGCAGCTTCAGAACAGAGAGAGAGAGAGAGAGAGAGGGAGGGAGAGAGGGGGAGAGAGAGAGAGAGCGTGATTCCTCATTAGCCTTTGTCCCGGTCTCATTCTCAGCTCTCGAGTTTGTGAAGGGAAGGGAACACACAGCCCCGCTTCAGAGATGCCAATGCAGAATGTTGGGAAAAGAGCTGCAATGATGCACCCCGCACAGAAGGGAGGCAAGTGCTAAGTGCGGAATTGAAGAAGACTACAGATTTATACCCCATCCTTCTTTCTGAATCAGAGACTGAGAGCGGCTTACAATCTCCTGGAGAGCCAGTTTGGTGTAGTGGTTAAGTGTGCGGACTCTTATCTGGGAGAACCGGGTTTGATTCCCCACTCCTCCACTTGCAGCTGCTAGCATGGCCTTGGGTCAGCCATAGCTCTGGAAGAGGTTGTCCTTGAAAGGGCAGCTGCTGTGAGAGCCCTCTCCAGCCCCACCCACCTCACAGGGTGTCTGTTGTGGGGGGGGGGAAGTAAAGGAGATTGTGAGCCGCTCTGAGACTCTTCGGAGTGGAGGGCGGGATATAAAGCCAATATCTTCATCTACCTCACAGGGTGTCTGTTGTTGGGGAGGAAGGTAAAGGAGATTGTGAGCCGCTCTGAGACTCTTCGGAGTGGAGGGCGGGATATAAATCCAATATCTTCTTCTTCTTCTTCTTCTCCTATATCTTCTCCCCCCACAACAGACATCCTGTGAGGTGGGTGGGGCTGAGAGGGCTCTCACAGCAGCTGCCCTTTCAAGGACAACTCCTGCAATAGCTATGGCTAATTCAAGGCCATTCCAGCAGCTGCAAGTGGAGGAGTGGAGAATCCAGGGCTGGCTCGCCCACTAGGCAAACTAGCTGGTTGCCTAGGGTGCCGGCAGGGTGGGGGCGCCAAATTCGGCCTTCCCCCCCCCCCCCTCTCACCTAGGCAAACGCCTAGGTACTGCAGCAGTGAAAAACTCCTTCATTAGCGTTAGGGCAGCCAGTAACAAGCCCCGCCTTACAATGGGCTGCCATCTGCCCACTTTCGGAAATGATTTGCAGGTGCCCAGGAAGGAGTGGTGGCACCACGTACAAGGGGAGGAGATACCTTGGGGTTGAGCCTGAGGCTCCTTCTGGGCTTGTTCGTATATCAAGAATGCCATCGTTTGAAATTAGATCAGAATCAAGTCTGAGAGCCAGTGTGGGCCAGAGCAGTGGACTCTAATCTGGGAGAACCAGGTTTGCGTACCCACTCCTCCCCATGCAACTGAGGGACTTTGAGTCAATCACAATTATCTCAGCGCTCTCTCAGCTTCACCTACCTCACTGGGTGTCTGTTGTGAGGAGAAGGAGGGAAGGAAATTGTTAGCCGCTCTGAGACTCCCAAGTGAAGGGTGCAGTATCCTTCTTCTTCCCCACTTCTTCTTCTTCTTCCACCACTTCTGTTTCTTCTTCATCTCAGTTTCAGCTCCACATCTGGGTATTGATGCACTGGGCCTTGGCGCAGCGTCACTCTTCCCTGGGCACAAAAGCTCTAGCTGTTCTCAAGACAGCCCCACCATTACAATTGTGAAAAGATAAAAGTGAAAAGATAAAAAAAAAGATCAAGCTCCTTTGTATGTTGAAATTCTATAATTGATACATGTTTCTCAGTGGTGCTTTCCCTACACTACAGATCTCTTTTTTTAATGGAAAGAATCCTTGTTGAGAGCAACAAACACCCTTGCTTGCTGTGCAATTAGAGTGAACTACAAAAGGAGACGCACAAAAGGAGTGTGTGCGGAATGGGCAATATTATCCTGAGATTTGGGGGGGGGGGGGAGTGGCCTCCAGCTGATTTTAAGGAAGCATAAACATATGTTGTTGCTCATTTCCGAATGTATCATTTTCCCCCTATTGGGGGTTGGAATGATTCACTGTTCACTTTGCGCTCAAACCAAGACTCAAGTTGATCGTGCCGCTTTTTAAAAAGAGTGCCCTTGCACTTTGCCTCCCCTGAGCAGTAGGCATTTTTCCAGTCTCTTTGGAGACGTGCGGGATCTTTGGGAAGGCTTGCTCATTTCCAAATTTGCCATCTTAGCAAGAGCACACCACTTGCCTTGAAAGTGCCATTGCGAGCCCATCTTCATCCGACCCAGCCATGAAGCCAGGCAAGTTTGCCAGTACCAAATTTCAGGTGCCTTAAGAAGAGCCCTGTTGGATCAGAGCGGTGGTCCATCTAATCCAGCATCCTGGCTCACACAGCCACCAATCAGTTCTTCCGGAGGGCCAACCAGGGCCGGCTTGCTCACTAGGCAAATTAGGCATTTGCCTAGGGTGCTAGGTGGAGGGTGCCAAATTGGGATCTCCCCCCCCTCCCAGCACCCAAGACAAATGCCTAATTGCCACGAGGCAGGCCACCTCTTCCCTCCCCCCCCCCGCCCCCCCCGGCACACTCAGACGCCAGCCTCGTGCTTACCAACTTCGGCAGACATCAGAATAGCGCTCTCTCTTAATAGAGAGCAGAATGAAGCTTCTCCCCCCCCCCTTCCTTCCTGTTCCACCTTCCCCCCCCCCCCTCCCTGGCTCACTCAGAGTAACGAGCTAGTCTCATGCTTACCCACTTTGGCCAGCATCGCAATAGACCCTTCTCTTAATAGAAAGCAGGAAGAAACTTTGCTCTCATCTCTCCCTTCCAGAACAGGAAGGGAGGGGGAAGCGAAGCCTCGTTCTGCTCTCTATTAAGAGAGAGCACTATTCTGATGCCCACCGAAGCAGGTAAACATGAGACTGGAGTCTGAGTGAACTGGGGGAGGGGTGGAAAGTCTGCCTGGGGTGCCGTGCACCCTAGGGCTGGCCCTGGGGCCAACAACAGGGCATCAAGGCCAAAGCCCTCCCCTGCTAAGAACATCAGAAGAACCCTGCTGGATCAGACCAGTGAAGGTCCATCTAGTCCAGCATCTTGTCTCACATAGTGGCCAACCAGTTCCTCTGGAGGGCCAACAACAGGGCATGGAGGCAGAGGCCTTTGTAAAAACATCAGAAGAGCCCTGCTGGATCAGACCAGTGAAGGTTCATCTAGTCCAGCATCTTGTCTCACACAGTGGCCAACCAGTTCCTCTGGAGGGCCAACAACAGGGCATGGAGGCAGAGGCCTTTGTAAAAACATCAGAAGAACCCTGCTGGATCAGACCAGTGAAGGTTCATCTAGTTCAGCATCTTGTGTCATATAGTGGCCAATCATTTCCTCTGGAGGGCCAACAACAGGGCAGAGAGGCTGAGGCCTTCCCCTGCTGTTGTCTCGTGGCTCTGGGATTCAGAGGCTTAGTGCCTCTGACCATGTAAGTTCCCCTTAGTCACCATTGCTAGTAGCCACTGATAGACAAATCCTCCAGCCAGGCATCTCTGACCTGGAAGGCATATTGTGAAGGAATGCTCTTGAGCACACAAAAGTTTACATTCTGAATAAAAACTTCGTTGGTCTTAAAGGTGCTACTGGACTCCAGCTTTCTTCTGTTGCTTCAGATCAACGCCTGGATCCACCGGAAGGAACAGAATACAGCCCAAATCGCGGCATGGCTCTGACGCTGTGGATGCCTGGGTTATATGCAGGGCTTTTTTTTGAGCAGGAACGCACAGGAAAGCAGTTCCAGCTGGCTTGATGTCATGGGGTGTGGCCTAATATGCGAACAAGTTCCTGCTGTGCAATTTCTACAAAAAGTCTTATGCGTAACAATGGTGATGTTGGGGGGGTGGCCTAATATGCAAATGAGTTCCTGCTTGGGGTTTTCTACCAAAAAAGCCCTGGTTATATCTGCAAGATTGACTGTACATTCTGAAATGATGTGTGTTGGATTTGGCCCCCTTATGCCTTTGTTCGGTTAGCCAGTGGGCATTGGAGGCAACAATGCCGTCCTATGCAGAGTTAACACACTTATAAGCCTATTAGTCACTAGGCTAGGAAGCATGTGACTCTGCCTAGCATTGCACTTTGGGCAACTAAACCAAGTAAATAGTGCACCTTACCTTCCTATCACTTTAGGGTTGACATTACCAGAAGGTGTGCTAAATTATATCAGCTCAACATTTACCCTAAAATGCTTCTCGAATTATAATTGTCATAATCAAACCTTACTCCCATCATACTTTTTAAATTCTCCTAGGTGGCCACAGTGGCATGAGGAAGATTTCCATCTGTCTGCTTTTAATTTTTTTGGTTATTTTCCCATTTTTTGTGGGGGGTGGGGATGTCAGAAAGTTTGTCGAATCTTAGAGTTCAGCAAAATTCTCGCAGGGGGGTTGAACAATGGAGCCCAGAAGCAAGTATTGGGGGGGGGGGGAGAGAGAGAAAGAAAGAGCATGATAAAATTTAGAGGTTCCAGAGCTCCACTCCTGTGAGCTCCTGCCCAAAACGAGGCCTGAAACTTTGATTTCACCATTGAGGTGGTTGTTTGATGGAGATTGTGCATCACCTGACACTATTCTGTATGCACAAAACCAGTTATTGGATGCAAAGGATTCCTTGGGTGAGATTCTATCCAAAAAAAAAAAAAGCTCAGCTAGTGTCAACTCCCCCCACCCACCCCGAAAAAGGGTTATTTGAGGAAACCCTACTTTTTTGCCTCGCAAAGGAACTGCGAACAAGAGGTGAGCAAACAGATAACAAGATGTTGCATTCAGCCCATCTGTTGGTATCCAGAGAAACGGGGCAAGCATGAAGGGGTGGGAGAGATATAGTTTCGATGTTTTTTAAAAAATAAAAACCCAAGCCCGACATTGATGGATCCTTTCTTTCCAAACTCTCTATGTAAAATAATAAAAAAAGTAACTATAATTAACTAAAGACATCCATATGGTGACTTTTATAATCCCAGATGGGCTCCTGTCATCTTGCACATGATCTTTGCATCTCCATGAAAGGGAGAAATGAGTAATCTTGGAAATATTAATCCGACTTTGGCTATATTTATCCTTTGAACAAGAGCAATGATGACACACGCGTTCGTTTACTTTCTTGGCACAAGACGCCAGGAGCTGGCGGAGGGATCCACATTCCCCATCCTTTACAGCAGAAGATACTTTGCTACGGGGAAGGTGAGGTGATTCTCCCACTGGCGGCACTAATGAGATGCTCCTGATCAGGGGTGGAATTCTAGCAGGAGCTCATTTGCATATTAGCCCACACACCCCTGATGTAGCCAATCCCCCAAGAGTTTACAGGGCTCTTTTTTGTAAGCTCTCGGAGGATTGGCTATATCAGGGCTGTGTGGCCAAATATGCAAAGGAGCTCCTGCTAGAATTCCACCCCTGCACCTAATTCAAATGCCTCCCCAGATGTGGTGTTGCAGTTCCAAAATGTTTTAAGGAAGGGAGAGGTAGGGAGCAGGCCTCATTTTGTGCAGGAGCTCACAGGAGTAGAGCTCCAGAACCTCTGGATTTTATTGTGCTCTTTCTATCTTACCCCCCCCCATCCCAGATATTTGCTTCTGGACTCCACTGTTCAACCCCCCCCCCCCCCGTGAGAATTTTGATGAACTCTTAAGATTTGACAAACTTTCTAATATTTTTCCCCCACAAAAAAAATGCGAAAATTACCTAAACCTATAACGTAGAAAGATGGTAATCTTCCTCATGCCACTGAGGCCACACAGGAGAAAGTGATATAAAAAGTATGATGGGAGTAAGGTTTTATTTTGACGATTATAATTCAAAAAGCATTTTAAGGTAGATCCTGATATGATTTAGTCCACCTTCCAGCAGATGTCAGGGGTGTGTGAGATATGCAGATGAGTTGTGCTAATGAGCTCCAGCACCTGTTTTTCTACAAAGTGACCCCAGGAAGGGAGAGGAGGAGGAGGAGATTGGATGTATACCCTGCCCTACAGAGCAGCTTACATAAGAACTGAAGAGAAGCCATGTTGGATCAGGCCAATGGCCCATCCAGCCCAACACTCTGTGTCACACAGTGGCCAAAAAAACCAGGTGCCATCAGGAGGTCCTCTAATGGGGCCAGGACAGTCTCCTTCCCTTCCTCTCCCCACAACAACAAGGCTGTAGCAAGCAGAGGGGGGGGGCTATAGAATCTGCAGCATCCCCACCCAATCTTTCCCGGTCTTCCTTTCCCCACCCCTGTGCTCCCCTGTTGACAGGGGCCCTGCATAACAGACACCCTGTGAGGTAGGTGTGACTGAGAGAGCTCCTTGAGAACTGCTCTTGAGAGATGAGTTCAGAGAAACCTGGGCCTGACCCAAGGTCACGCAGCAGCTGCATGTCGAGGAGTGGGGAATCAAACCCGGTTCTCCAGATTACTGTCTGCCACTCTTAACCACTATACCACATTAGCTTTCAATGCAACACCCCCCCCCAATTTTCTCCATAAAAACAGATTAATTCTGCCTTTATTGGGTGACACTTAGGACAGAGATATAAAACTTCTTCTAGGAGCAACTCTGTCCCCATTTTGGAAACAATATTAAATGGATAAATAACTGTAAGGAAGGACAAAATACAAAATTAATGGCATTTCTTGATTGTACATTACATCCATTACACTTTCGGTTCTGCACATTTTTTTAAAAAAAATGCACAAATGAAGATATATATTTTGGATTTTGAAGAGGTGTTTAGCAAGCTGCAGCGGGCAGCCTTGGAAGCATCATCCTGTAGTGTCCTGTGCACTCCCTCACAAGGAGCTGGGCAAATTAGGAAGGCGCTCGGTTGAGAATGGCATCTCAGAAAGTTGAAAGGAAAGGTGCAATTAATGTCAGCGAGTCACAAATTAATTGTACAAAGACTAATGCTCAATTATTTTATTGTGTCTAATTGGCTCCCGTCACATTTCTGTCACCAAAAATGCATTCAGAATCTTCATTTCTGCTGAATTTAGCTGGCAGCTATGTGCTCTGTCCTGCCTCACATTCGACTGGATTTGTGCCAAGATTAAAAGTGAACCATTGTGGGCGGCTCATCAGTTGCCTCATGAACTAATCCTATAAGCCCAGTAAGGGAGGGTCTGATCTTTTTTTGTAGAAAAAGCCCAGCAGGAAATCATTTGCATCTTAGGCCACACCCCCTGACATCAAGCAAGCTGGAACTGAGTTTCTGTCAGGCTCTGTTCATTTACAATGTTAATAAAAGCTGTTACTAACCATATTGATCAATGCCTAGAAACGCCCACTAACATAGAAGCCAGGGTAGCAAGGAGGGAGGGGGGAAAAGTAGAGAGTAACTCCCAGGAATATCAAAGGTTGCGATGGTCTCTTTGAAGTAGACAGTGTGTGCCAGATTCGCACCTCCTCTCCAGAGGCCCCAAGGACATTGCCTCCGGGAAATGTAACCACCAACTGAAGAGATAAGGGAGGGGGGAGCATTGGGAAAAATCTCACATGCAAAAGCAACCTTTGGTTTTGGGAATTAAGGGGCAGAAACAATCGCTTTGATGTAGAAGGTTAAATGCCAATGATTCGAACTGATCTCCATCAGTTCCAATGCCTGCCATGCTGGAGTAACTCTGAAGTATCCAATAAATGCAACTTTGTTTCAAAATACCAAGTCTGCTTACTTGTGAGCTTCAATGAACCTACGCCTGACAGTTTCTGTGTATTCCAGCCACAGTTTCTTTCTCCTATAACGAAAAATACAAACAAGGCATCATGGGTTAACTGAAAGAGCGGATCTCCTGGTATATTTTTTACACACTTACTCAGGCACCTACAGGTCCAACTTGGTTCATGTTGGCCTGTTGAGATTCTGGGAGCTGAAAGTGAGCCAGACTGTTCAACTCACTCGCAAACAGCTCAAGCCTTTGTAGCAGCCATTGCGTATCCACTCACGGGAGGAAGAAAGGAAAACCAGGTGCTCAATTTCATAAAAGTCAAGACGAATGAGTTCATTCCCCTGTGGCCTCTGCTCTCTAGATACATTTAATCATATAATTGTTGGTTGCCCTATGTATAAGTCCTCTCAGAAAAAAACGGCTCTCAGATGGACTCCATCTTAAAAGATACCTGAGGAACAATCTGAAATGTCAGTTTCTTCTGAATGATTCGGATCCTAAAATTACTAATGTCGCCAAATTTCTTGCGGGAGACCTCAAAGTTCCAGAAAATTTTTAGAGAGTATTGTTTTATTATATGTAACTTTTATATGGAATTTTATATCTGCTAGATCTTATATTCTATGATGTTTTATCCATTTTGTGATTGTCGATATGCCGATAAAGGTCTATGTATGTATGAATGAATGTAAGAGCCCCGTGGCACAGAGTGATAAGCTGCAGTGCTGCGGTCCAAGCTCTGCTCACGACCTGAGTTCAATCCCGGTGGAAGCTGGGTTCAGGTAGCTGGCTCGAGGTTGACAACCTTCCATCCTTCCAAGGTCGGTAAAATGAGTCCCCAGCTTGCTGGGGGTAAAAGTGTAGAAGATGATTGTTGATTGTGAAGGTAAAATGGAGGAGAGGAGAACGATACACATTGACAAGCACAGTAGAAATGAAGCCAATGGTTAAAAAAAAAATGACCTGGTTTGCCCAGGTTTGCCCAGGGGAGGTTAACTTCCCAATTACGCTGGTGCAAAAGCGGCAAAGTGGAACTCACCTCCCAAAGCTGCCTGGTTTGATGTTCAGGTTGGGGGGCAAACTGTTAAGAAGAGGAATAAACAATTCAGGATTGAAGTTATCTGTTAGGCATGACAGTTAAACTTGGCACAATTGCCTGGTGATCATGCTCACTGCCAAGTTGTCTGCATGCCTCATTCTTTAGCTTTAACAAGCAGTTGTTAAGCCACTGATATGAATTTGAACTGCAGTGGTTGGGGCAGGTGTTTAAGCCTCTTCTTTGCCGTTTCCCTGGTGGCGGTTATTTTTTTTCCCCCTTGGTGGTGGGGAAGACAGGCATCCATGTTGTATCTCTCCTTTCCCCTTGCTTCCAGAATTGATTGCAGCTCAAGGAAGCCAAGTTTTTCGGGGGAAATGGCACACACTGCTGGAAAAAGACAGCAGGTTTTTTGAGCAGGAGCTTACAGTAACTCAGTTCCAACTGGCTCGGCATCAGGGGGCGTGGCCTAATATGCAAACAAGTCCTTGCTGGGCTTTCTCTACAAAAAAAGCCCCTCGCAAAACAACGGTGGCATTGGGGGGTGTAGCCTAATATGCAAATGAGTTCCTGCTGGTTTTTCTTTTCTTTAAAAAAGCCCTGGTTACCTACTAATCTGAATGTGTTCCCCACAGTTGGTTTGTAAGGTTACAGAAAAGCATTGAGAGCTGATCAAGGATATCCATGTGCAGTTGAGTCCCCACTTGAGAGCCAGTTTGGTGTAGTGATTAAGTGTGTGGACTCTTATCTGGGAGAACTGAGTTTGATTCCCCACTCCTCCACTTGCACCTGCTGGAATGGCCTTGGGTCAGCCAGAGCTCTGGCAGAGGTTGTCCTTGAAAGGGCAGCTGCTGTGAGAGCCCTCTCAGCCCCACCCACCTCACAGGGTGTCTGTTGTGGGGAAGGAAGGGAAAGGAGATTGTGAGCCGCTCTGAGATTCAGGGTGGAGGGTAGAATATAAATCCTTTGGCTAAAAGGACAGGTTTGGAACAGGGCTGACAAGGGACTCTTGTCACCTCCTTTCTGTCTGAGGCCATTCACTGAGCACAGCCAGAGATTCTCTACTGTGATGGCTGGACTTTCAAGTAGAAGGCGTTCAGTGCCACATGGTGATTCTGTCATAGGAATGGATGAAAGAAGTCAACGGAAGGCACAAAAGAAGTGTGACGTTATTCCTGCTGTCCCCTTCCCAGTCACTTTTCTATTGAAGTAAGCATCAGGTTAGAATTTAAGGAGATGTGTGGTTATCAGAAAGTGGGTGACAAGTGACAGATCAGCATTTGTGAGTCAGTCAGCTTCAATAACCCACAGCCAAACTACAGCTTGTATTCTTTGGCTCTCCCTCTTTTAAGACACATCGATGGGTTCCATTTTTGTTTCTTTCTTTCTTTTTTACATTTTTTGTATTTATGAGTGTGAGTGTGTGTGTTTGTGTCTGCATGCACCTGGAAGTCAGATGAGCATGTATAACAGAACAGGACATAACTTAGTAAACACAGGAGCCTTTATTTAATCATTCTAAAATTACAGAATTCATCAGATAGGTAGAGGTCTTCCATTGCAATTCCTATGTGCTTGAGTTTATCTATCATCCCTTCCAACCACACAGCACTGTAGATGTCTTTTTTAAGATGATTGAGCAAGCTCTCTGATTCAGCCCTATAAAAAAATTGAAGCCAATATTTAAAAGTTAAGGTCCATGCTTTGGTTGCTATAAGGTGCATATTATGTATTTCCTTAGCGTACTTCTGTTCTGCCTCTCCACCAATTTGAATAAACGAATGACAGATTAAAATAAATAGATGAGACTGTGGCCGATTTCCCACTCTCACGTTCATCTTCTTGGCGGGGCTTCCTTCCAATTTCACACTATCTGTCCCGGGGCTGCAAGTAACATCGGCATTTACGCGCAGCAAACAGAAACCACCCAGTTTCTGTTCGCCAAGCAACAGAGGTTACTTGCAGTCCTGGGGCAGATAGTGCCAAATCAGAAGGAAGCCCTGCGGAGAAAAGGAACGTGAGATTGGCGTACGGTGAGTGGGAAATCAGTCTGAGGCAATATAGTAAAATTGGTACAATATAAACATGAAAGGTTGAGGCAAATTCTAAACACAAGTTCTGTGGCAATGTCGTCACAAACTGGTGTGCTTTTCACCTTGTGAAAAAAACAGGAGTTAGCACATTTCCTGTTTTTGTTCCTTTGTTAGCCCAGAACTCCTCACTGCCACGTTTCACTCATCCTTAAATCCTATGGAACTAGGAGAATTTCTCAAATAATCTCTGATCTAAGGGTGTGCACAGTTTTCTCCCTCATTTGATCCCCCAGTTCTTTTGTAGATTTACTCCTCTCTACATGAGGAAGTGCAAAAAGAAAAAAAAGAGCAAACTCGATGCCATCCCATGTGTGATTGTATAAAGGTTGCTTTTGTGCGGTGTCTTATGTGCACGCACACTCCTGTCTGTTGACAAACGCATGAAAAGAATGTTGATACAACCACATCAAGGCTGGGCCCAGACCGGAGGCTTGGGGTGGCAGCCTCCCATCCCAAAGTAAGTTGGCAGAAGAGGAAGTGCCTTGGGGGTGATCAGACTGTGTGCACCCCACTGCCGGGATGGGGACAGGCCATGCACACTCTGGAGGAGCAGCCAGACAGATTATGCATGGGATAGAGAAGGAAGAGAAAGAAGTACTTTTCTCCCTTTCTCACAATACGAGAACTTGTGAACATTCAATGAAATTGTTAAGCAGTCGGGTTAGAACGGATAAAAGGAGGTACTTCTTCACCCAAAGGGTGATTAACATGTGGAATTCACTGCCACAGGAGGTGGTGGCGGCTACAAGCATAGCAAGCTTCAAGAGGGGATTGGATAAACATCTGGAGCAGAGGTTCATCAGTGGCTATTAGCCACAGTGTATTGTTGGAACTCTCTGTCTGAGTCAGTGATGCTCTGTATTCTTGGGGGTGCTTGGGGGGTGGGGCACAGTGGGAGGGATTCAAGTGTCCTGGCCCCATTGGTGAACCTCCAGATAACACCTGGGGGGGTGGCCACTGTGTGACACAGTGCTGAACTGGATGGGCCATTGGTCTGATCCAACATGGCTTATGTTCTTATGACTGCTCAAGTGCTTGAGCAGTGCTTCACAGGTGTTCTCTGGCTGGTCAGACAACTGGAAAAGGCAGCAGGCAAGTGCTCTGGCAATTTGCTACCGCTTTTTCTGACACTTCAAGGACACGAGAACGTGATGAGTATGGAGCGGGACAGGAGCGGGATGGTCTCCAGATGCTTGCATCTGGACTTGGTTTCTTAATCCAACTGGGGGCTGTCCCTGTGTTGTCTCAAACAGCCGGTCTGAACCCATCCCATGATTAGCTTTTTTTAATGGCAACGTTTTTATTAATAGGCAAGGTATAATGTCCACCAGTGAATGAAAGGAAAGGAAATCTATGGCAACCAGCATGTGCATAATAGTCAATAGTATGGCAGGGAGACAGGCTGAAACTTTCAGCGAGCTGTGCCAGCACAGTTCTGTTTTCAATATTCAGAAATTAAATCACAACCTAAGAGAACGGCAGGCTGTGGGATTATTTGATGTGACATTAAAATTATATCACATTAGAGAATCTCATGGTTGCTAACTCTCCGTGCTACTATTAAGGCTATATAACATCAGATAATCACCTAATTCACATTCTATAATCTCACTGGTGCACTGTTCCCAGAGGCATCTGAATCACAAAACCATGCATCTAGGGACCTCCTCCCTCCACTTTTCAATGATGAGATCCTCAGAGAGAGTGAGCAAGCAGTCATTTCTCCATCATATCTGGTTTTGCAAGAGTGTTCATATGTGTCCCTAACAGTTATGCTTTATTGAATCAGAGAATCAGAGTTGGAAGGGGCCATACAGGCCATCTTGTCCAACCCCTCCCCACCCCCCGCAGAATGCAGAATCAGCCTGTTATGTATTGTTCATAAGCGGCCTGGCCGCATGGCAATGGTCACCTAAGGGAGACCCTCAGGTTCCCAGATGTGGCTCGCCGTGGCCCCGCCCTTCAACATCTGTGGCGGGGGCCGTCCGAGGAAATGTATATATGCGGGACCCCGGCCACGTGTATTCACTTCGGTAATGTGCTCGCAATAAAGAATGTTGCCTTCCAACCGTCTCGGTTTCCAGTACATTACAGTGGCGACGAGGATGGGATCCTAGCCTGCCAAATTCAAACAGGTCCAACAGAGACTACCAAGGCAACCCGTTGAGCGAACACAGCCGCCGCCACAGCCACCATGGCTACCCAGAGTGGGACCACCGGCCGTCTTGAAGAATTCAACCCCGCTACTCCGGAGGGATGGGAGACTTACACAGAGCGGGTCGAGTGTTAGCTGCGGGCAAACCGCATAACTGAAGACTGCATGAAGTGGGACGTCCTCCTGAGCGTCTGCGGAGCGGCCATGTTTGAGATCACCAAGGGTCTCTCGGCCCCCGCAAGGATCACGGAGAAGTCCTACGAGGAGATTGTCCGGCTCCTTACCGGGCACTTCCTGCCACAGCCCTCATGCGTGGCCCGCCGGTTCCTTTTCCACAAGCGGGACCAAGAGGCGGGAGAGTCAGCTGCCGACTACCTGGCAGCCCTCCGCCAAATCGCGGGCAAATGCAGCTTCGCACAGCTGGAAGAGTCCCTGGCAGACCGTTTCGTCTGGGGCCTGAGGGACGAGAGGCTACAGCAGAAGCTGTTCGCAAGGGAAGAGCTCACCCTCCAGAGCGCTTTCAACGAAGCAGTGGCGTTCGAGCAGTCCACGAGGACCTTTCCCAAAACAAGAACCGACACCGTCCACCAGGGAGAGATGGACCCCTACGGACTGGAGGAGGAGGAGGCACTCCAGCTGCGCCGCCAACCAGGGACGGGCCCACGAGCAACCCAGCGACCCCGAGCGGCGGAGAGACCAGCCTTGACCAGGTGCGGGGACCAACACGAGCGAAGGGACTGCCCCTACCGCCACGTGGTCTGCAGGAGCTGCGGCAAGATGGGCCACATAGCAAGGGCCTGCCGGTCCAAGGGCACCCACCACCGCCAAGCGACCAACCAGGAATCGACAGGAGACTACACGACAGCATCGACCAGCGCTCAGGTAATGAACTTGCCCTACGAGACCCCCCCGCAAGGTCAAGGTCTCAGTCAGAATAGAGGGCAAGCCTTGCCTGATGGAACTGGACTCAGGTTCCTCCATCTCCATAATATCTGAGGAATTCTTGAGGAGGCTGTGCTCGCGGGGCCAGCCCAGACTGCGTCCGGCCAATTTCGTGCTCCGGGACTTCCAAAAGAACCCTGTACAAGTCCTGGTTTGGGCAACAGTGGGGGTGGAGTACAAGGGGTTCAGGGGCAACCTCGACATACTGGTGGTCAAACGGCAGCTCACCACACTTTTGGGGCTAGCCTGGTTCCAGCCGCTGGGAATAAAAATAGTGGGGGTGCAGCAGCTGGGGACGCGGGAATTCGACGACGTGTATAAAGAGTTCCCGGAAGTGTTTGATGGGGCCCTGGGGTGTTATAAGGGGGCCCCCATATCCTTACCTCTCGACCCCCAAATGCGGCCAGTAAGGCTTAAGGCTAAGCGGGTCCCGTTTGCACTAAAGCCCAAGATTGAGGCTGAGCTAGATCGCCTCACGGCTCAGGGGGTGCTGGAACCTGTTTCCCACGCTGAATGGGAAACTCCGATCGTGACCCCGGTGAAGCCTAACGGGGACGTGCGCATATGTGCAGACTACTAGTGCACTATTAACAAGGCACTTCAGGATAACCCCTACCCGGTCCCAGTCATCAGCCACGTTTTGGCTGCGCTGGCGGGGTCCAAGATTTTTAGGAAACTAGACCTGGCCCAGGCGTACCAGCAGCTACCCGTAGACGCCGCCATGGCAGAAGCACAGACAATAGTCACCCACAGGGGGGCGTTTAAGGTGCGGAGGTTACAGTTTGGGGTGAGCGTGGCCCCAGGGGTTTTCCAGAGTCTGATGGATTCTCTCTTCAAAGGGATCCCCGGGGTACAGCCGTTTTTTGACGACGTTTTGATCACCGCCCCAGACCCGGAGGAATTCTGCAACTGGCTGCGTGAGGTGCTCCGCCGTTTCCAAGCGGCCGGCCTGAAAGTAAAGTGGGAAAAGTGCTCCCTGGGGGTGCCAAGGGTAGAGTTCTTGGGGTTTGTGGTGGACGCAGCAGGAATCCACCCGACGCCCAACAAAACCACAGCTATCGTGGAAGCCCCAACCCCAAAGAGCAAGGCGGACCTCCAGAGTTTCTTGGGGTTATTAAATTTTTACCCCTCATTCCTACCCCACAAGGCCGCCATTGCAGAACCCCTCCACAGACTCTTAGATAAGAATGCCCCCTGGGCATGGGGACCGAAACAGGCAGCGGCATTCCAAGCGGTAAAGGACCTACTCACATCAAACGATGTGCTCCACCACTTTGATGAGGGCCTCCCGGTGATCCTTGCATGTGATGCGTTGCCGTACGGGGTGGGCGCCGTCCTGGGTCACCAACTCCCGGACGGGAGGGAGTTCCCAGTAGCTTATTACTCTAGGACCCTAACCTCAGCGGAACGGAACTATGCGCAAATAGACAAGGAGGCCCTAGCAATTGTCGCTGGGGTGCGCATCTGTATGGGAGGCGGTTCACAATAGCCACGGACCACAAGCCACTCCTGGGGCTCCTGGCCCCGGATCGCCAAACGCCACAGATTCTATTGCAACGCGTTTTGCAATGGAACCAATTCCTTAATTCATACACCTATGCCCTGGTCCACCGGCCGGGCAAGGCCATGGGACATGCAGACGCCCTCAGTCGCCTACCGCTCCCCTCCATAGACCCTGACCCTGCCCCAGCCAACCATGTGATGCTTATGGAAATGCTGCCAGAACGGCCCCTACACGCAGCAGAGGTAGCAAAAGCCATGGGGCGAGACAAAATCCTCGCCCGGGTCCTCGGCTGGGTGGTGAGGGGGTGGCCAGAGGGAAAACCGGGGGAGGAGTTCAAGGAATATTCCACGAGAAAGGAAGAACTAGCTGCCCACAAGGGGTGCCTGTTATGGGGAAGCAGGGTGGTGGTTCTCCCCCCGCCGCGAAGACAGGTGCTGGAGGCCCTGCATGAAACACATCCGGGGATCGTCCGGATGAAGGCCCTAGCCCGCAGCTACGTATGGTGGCCAGGGATGGACGAAGAAATCGAGGGATGGGTCCGGAGGTGCACCGCATGTCAGGAGTCCCGGCCGGAGCCGCCCAGAGCCCCCGCGCAGCGCTGGGAAGCACACAGAAAGCCGTGGGCCAGGCTACACATAGATTTCACGGGCCCCTTCCAGGGCCAGATCTTATTCATACTGGTAGATGCCTACACTAAGTGGCTGGAAGTCATCTCGGTGGCTTCGACATCCACAGCGGCGGCAATTCGGGCATTACGCAGGGTCCTAAGCACACACGGGATCCCAGACACCATTGGCTCTGATAATGGAACCACCTTCACCTCCCGAGAATTCCGGGAGTTTTTGCAAAGGTACCTGATCCATCACATACGGTCAGCCCCATTCCATCCAGCTACCAATGGCCAGGCAGAACGGATGGTCCGCACCACCAAAGAGGCCCTGGGCCGCATAGTACATGGGGACTGGGATCACCGCCTAGCCGCATTCCTATTTGACAATAGGTTAACTCCCAACCCCGTCACAGGGGTCAGCCCTGCTGAGTTGCTAATGGGACGGAAACTCATAACGAGGTTCGATCGGTTGCACCCCGACCGGGCCACCGACATTCGGAACTCCCCTGAGTGCAGAGAGGCGGCTAGGGGGTTTTTCCCGGGGGACCCCGTGTATGCTAGGAACTACGCTAGCGGCCCCAAATGGGTGGCGGGATAGGTACTGCGAGTAACCGGGTCCCATCACTATGATGTGTCTACAGAAGGTGGCCTCCTCTTGCGGAGGCATATCGACCAGATACGGCGCCGCACCGTGCAAGAAGAGCCAACAGAAGGGCCGAGCATGGAGGAACATCTGTGGCGGGAAGTTTAACCGACCGGGATTGGCCTGGTTGGACCAGGGGGGCCGTCCGGGGAAATGTATATATGCGGGACCCCGGCCGCGTGTATTCAGTTCAGTAATGTGCTCGCAATAAAGACTGTTGCCTTCCAACCGTCTCAGTTTCCAGTACATTACACAGCCTAACCCTAAAGCATCCCTAATGAGGGTTTGTCCAGCCACTGCTTGAAGATCACCAGTGTGGGGGAGCTCACCACTGCCCTAGGGAGCGGATTCCGCTGCTGAAGTAAAAACATCCAGTATGATTCCATCTGTAATTTAAACCCATGATTGTGCATTCCAGGCCTCATTTTGGGCAGGAGATCACAGGATCAGAGCTCTGGAACCTCTAAATTTTATTGTGCTCTTTCTTTCTTATCTCTCCCCCCCCCCAAAAAAAGAAATACTTGCTTCTGGGCTCCATTGTTCAACCCCCCCCCCCTGTGATAATTTTGCTGAACTCTAAGATTTGACGTTTTATTGTGCTCTTTCTTTCTTAAATCCCTCCCCCCCCCCCAAATACTTGCTTTGGGGGGTCCATTGTTAAAAAAAAAACCCATGAGAATTTCGCTAAACTCTAAGATTTGACAAACTTTCGAATATTTTTCCCAACAAAAAATAGGAAAATAACCCAAACATATAAAGCAGACAGATGGAAGTCTTCAACATACTGCTGTGGCCACAGAGGAGAAAATAATTTTAAAAGTATGATGGGAGGAAGGCTTTGTTATGACAATTCTAATTCAAGAAGCATTTGAAGGTAGATGCTAGGCTGATATAATTTAGTACACCTTCCAGTGTTGTCAGGGGTATGTGGCATATGCAAATGAGTTATTCAGATGAGTTGTGCTAATGAGCTCCAGCATCTCTTTTTCTACAAAATGTCCCCGGTGCATTCTATCCTCTGCTGCCAAAGGGAACAATGCCCTGCCCTCCTTTAAACGACAGCCCTTCAAATACTTCAAGAGAGCAATCATGTCATGTGCCCCCTCAATCTCCTCTTGGGTGCCAGTTTGGTGTAGTGGTTAAGTGTGCAGACTCTTATCCGGGAGAACCAGGTTTGATTTCCCACTCCTCCACTTGCACCTGCTTAGATGGCCTTGGGTCAGCCATAGCTCTGGCAGAGGTTGTCCTTGAAAGGGCAGCTGCTGTGAGAGCCCTCTCCAGCCCCACCCACCTCATATGGCGTCTGTTGTGGGGGAGGAAGATAAAGGAGATTGTGAGCTGCTCTGAGACTCCGTCCTTGAAAGGGCAGCTGCTGTGAGAGCCCTCTTAGCCCCACCCACCTCATATGGCGTCTGTTGTGGGGGAGGAAGATAAAGGAGATTGTGAGCTGCTCTGAGACTCCGTCCTTGAAAGGGCAGCTGCTGTGAGAGCCCTCTCCAGCCCCACCCACCTCATATGGCGTCTGTTGTGGGGGAGGAAGATAAAGGAGATTGTGAGCTGCTCTGAGACTCCGTCCTTGAAAGGGCAGCTGCTGTGAGAGCCCTCTTAGCCCCACCCACCTCACAGGGTACCTGTTGTGGGGGGGGGGAGGAGATTATGAGCCGCTCTCAGACTCTGAAGTTCAGAGTGGAGGGCAGGATACAAAGCCAATATCTTCTACTTCTTTTTCTCCTTTTCCCAAGTCTCTCAGACTTTCCTTGTAGGGTTTGGTCTCCAGGCCCCTGATCCTCTTCCTCGCTCTCCTCTGTACCCCCTCTCCATTCTGTCCACATCCTTCTTGAAGTGAGGCCTCCAGAACTGCACTCAACACTTCAGGATTGGCCTGACCTATGTGGTGTATAGAGGGTCTTCTGGTATAGAGACACTGTTTCATTGCTATTGGCTCCAGTCTGCATCCAAAAAAAATTTTGACCAGGAGAGAAAGTTACATAATTGAACTGTTATTCAAGGTATATGTAGCTTGTTATTTAAAATGAGGCCTCTTGTTTATATTTCTGCTTTATAGGTCACAAATATCGATTATAAAACAACCCCACCTTGGTCTAAGAAATGACTGTATTATTGTAATGTCTGGAGCTATTTTGCAACAATATTGTTTTGACCACTGTGAAAGGCCAGTTGGCCAGGATCAGTAATGGTCCATCTTTGGGATTAATATATGATTTTATTCTGAATTAAGGCTATTACTTGGATTTATATTTGTTTTTATTGAACCTGTAACAAATACATATATATTTTCATATATTTGATAATATTTATGTTTTAACTTTGGACACAAAACTATTGGGTCCTTATATTTTTGATTTCCTTAACCCTCTAGTTTTTAATTCATTTCATGTTGGGCTAAGTTTGTCTTTTTTTGTTCAGCAGGACTATGACATCTTGTGATTTGGATGTTATGCCTCTGAAGACACACGCCAAAATCACATTAGCCTTTTTTGCCGCTGCATCACACTGACCATATTTAGCTTTCAGTCTGCTTGTACCCACAAGATCTTGTTTACGCACACTGCTGCCCAGAAGTATGTCCCCCATTCAGTGTGCATGTTTCCTGCTTTTGTTGCCCAGATGAAGAACTCTGTACTTATCCCTGTCAAATTTCATCTTATTCACAGCTGCCCACTTTTCCAGCGTGTTCAGATCTCGTTGAATTCTATCTCTACCTTCCAGTATGTATGCTGCTCCTCACGGTTTGGTGTCATCTGCAAAAGTAATGAGTGAAATTTATCTCACTTGTTTTACCTTTATAGCTCAGCCACTTAAGACTTAAATATGGTATATAAATATAGTAAAATAAATAAGTGAGGTGGAGGTGCATGGACTGGTGAATCTTAGCTTTGAAGTTGAACGGGATATGAGCCAGCAAAATTCCATGCCATCTGCATGATCTGTCCTCAGAACTTGAGAATAGAGAGATGACTCTGTTCGTCACTTTGCGCTTATGCACATCTGCAGAGGAGACACAGGGGATGCATGCATCACTGCGTAAACTCTAGAAATTCAACAGAGTTGCACACTGCAGATGAGTTCCAAGTTCCTCTGATGTGTTCAGTTCTTTGTGTTTAATGAAATCAGCTTTTGCTAGAACACCACCAAGTGTGTAAATTCAGATGTATTTAGGACAAAGTGTGTTTTACAGTTTGAGAAACTTAAAAAGCTATGATTATTTTGCGGGAGGGAGGAAGGGCTCTCCTTCCCTCGAGGTTTTTAAAGAGGCTAGATGGCCATCTAACAGCAATGGAGATCCTGTGAATTTAGGGGGAGGTGTTTGTGAGTTTCCTGCATTGTGCAGGGGCTTGAACCCTGGAGGTTTCTTCCAACTATGATTCTATGATTTTGCTAGGCTAGGTAGCTGGGATTAGAGACTTGGATGGGCTGACACTATTCTGGGACTTGTTTGGCCTGTGTCCTTGCTACCTATCAATATCAACAGTGATTGCGATCGAAAGATCAGCCAACAGAATTTTAATCACACAGCGCCAGTTTGGTGTAGCGGTTAAGAAAGGTGAGCTCTAATCTGGAGAGCCAGGTTTGATTCCCCACTCTTCCTCCATATGCAGCTGCTGGTGTGATCTTGGGTCAATCACAGTTCTCTCAGAGGTATTCTCTCAAGAGCAGTTCTCTCAGAGCTCTCTCAGCCCCACCTGCATCACAGAGTGTCTGTTGTGGGGACAGGGAGGGAAGGAGGTTATAAGCTGCTCTAAGACTCCAAGTGAAGGGCAGGGTATGAGTCCAAATCTCGTCCTCCTCCATCTTCTTCTTCTTCGTCATCTTCTTCCAGATGTAAAATTAATATACAAAGAAAATGTATAGCCTTATAGGTATAACTAATTATACACCAAAGTTATTAAAAGGTTTAGAATATCTGATTTCTTATGGACTAAGCCTCAGCAAAGGATTTTCCCTATGAAGAAAGGTTAAAATGCTTGGGGCTCTTTAACTTAGAGAAATGTCAACTGCGGGGTGACATGATAGAGGTTTACAAGATTATGCATGGGATGGAGAAAGTAGAGAAAGAAGTCCTTTTCTCCCTTTCTCACAATACAAGAACTCGTGGGCATTCAATGAAATTGCTCAGCAGTCAGGTTAAAATGGATAAAAGGAAGTACTTCTTCACCCAAAGGGTGATTAACACACTGCCACAGGAGGTGGTGGCGGCTACAAGCATAGACAGCTTCAAGAGGGGGTTAGATAAAAATATGGAGCAGAGGTCCATCAGTGGCTATTAGCCACAGTGTGTATATGTGTGTGTGTGTGTGTGTGTATAATTTTTATAAATATATAAAAAAAAATTTGGCCACTGTGTGACACAGAGTGTTCGGCTGGATGGGCCATTGGCCTGATCCGACATGGCTTCTCTTATGTTCTTATGATTTGGTCACTGTAGAGGTGGTCTCATTAGATCAGTCTGCAAGGAGAAGAGATGTATAGAATTCAATTTAATTTCAGGACTTCCGGTATGAGAATCCAACAGAGTTGACGTCTCCTGAATAAGGGGAAAACTTAATTCTTTGTTCAGGGTAGTAAGAAGCCTTTATGGGCTTCCTGCCTGCATTCCTCAGACAGAGGTTTGCCCAGGATAACGCACAAAATACTTTGAGCCGTGTGACCTCAGCTAATGATTGATCTCGGAGGGGGGGTTTCTGAAGCTTTGAGGTCCGGCGTAGAAAAAGGGCGTCGTTCAGCATCTACAAAGGATTAAGAGCCATTTAATTGGCATAAGCCTGTTTGGATCTCACTCTCTTTTGGGACTGATAAACTTCTGAGAAGCGACAAGACCGAAGTTTAAGAGGCATAGCCATTAAGGTACTTTGATTGTAATCTCTCGCTCCGTGACTTTTCTAAGCTAATCTAAATAACATTGGAAGGTGGGAAAATCTGAATAATAAAGAAAAAGAGGGGAGGAAAAGGAAACTTGAAACTTGGACTCTGTTAAATTAAAGACTTTGATAGAATCTGGGAATGAAAAGAATTGTTTTGAATACCTGAGGTTGCTGACGTATGCTTCGGTGTTATGGCTCTGCACCTGTAATTAACATAACAAGCATCTAAAGACCGCGATATTTGGAGAATGAGAGCTGGGCTCAGTGAACCAGGAAGTAAAAGCTGAAGGTGCATTTGCTATCAACATAACAAGTACTCTAAAGACCACGATATTTGGAAAACGTGATCTGGGCTCAGTGAACCAGGAAGTAAAAGCTGAAGGTGAGAGGAGCAAGAAGAAGGTTTTTGCTAGGGATTTTTAACCATAGAGAAATTGCAATCGCCATTTTGAAGAGGGAAAATTGCCAAAAACTATTAAAAATCAATATCTCAGACTAGGAAGGTAGGAGAAGGACGAAATTAGTCTTATTTTAAACAGCAAGTTCTAAGCTACTGGACTTGGTGCTGGATTTAGAATTGGAGTCTTTGGATTTTTTGAAGGTTTCTTTTTTATGTCAGAAGAAAGACTAACTCGTGCAAGATCTCATTCTTTGGACAAAATGCAAAGTCAGTTTGATACCATGGAGGCCAGGATCATGAAGGGTGTGAAGAAGATGTTAACAGCTTGCAAAAAAGAGCTTAAGAAGGACATTGGAGACCTTAAAAAAGAAGTTGAAGATTTTAAAAATGAGCTGGGTATGGTTACAAACAGAGTCAAAGATGTTGAAGAGAAAGTTGATGTGCATGCTTCTACCTTATTAAAACTTCAAGAGAAGGTAACAGTTCATGACTGCAGATTAATGGAAACTCAAGTGCATCTGAGAGGAATACCTGAAGGGGAGGGAACTGATTTAATGAATTATATGGTGAAAATAATTGCTGACTATTTAGAGGAAGATCCTGAAAAGCCCAGAATCATGTTGGACAGTATCTATAAAGTTAATTCATCATATGCAAAAGATAAAGGCTTACCAAGAGATATAGTTATAAAACTAAGGACAAAAGATATGGCAGGGAAAATTCTAAATAAAAGTTTTCAAAAGGCTCTGATAGTGGAAGGGAGCAGAATCAAAATAATGAAAGAGCTGCCAAGACAAGTGATAAATGACAGGAAGAAATACAAGAGATTAACAGAGAAGCTACGTGCAGTGGGAACGAGATATAGATGAATACTACCCAAAGGTTTGGGCTTTGAGCAACGTGGAAGAAGGATTACAATAAGGAATGAGCAAGAGATGTGTAGTTTTTTTGAAGAAAATAACGACTTTGCATCATAATGGCTTACAAGTTATTATCTTGGAATATAAATGGACTAAATTCACCACAAAAACGAAAAGCAACATTTCATTGGATTAAAAAACAAAAATGTAATATAATTTGTTTACAGAAAGTTCATATACAACAAAAGGATTACAAATTTTTGTGGAACAAACAATTGGGGTTGGATTTTTTTTCATTAGTGCATCAAAAGAAAAGGGGTGTGGTCTTTTACATTAAAGAACAATTAGAACCAAAATTGATATTTAAAGATAAAGATGGAAGATATATAGCAGTGGAAATGATGATGGATGCAAAGAAAACGTTGTTATTAGGACTATATGTACCAAATGGTGCAAAAGATGCTTTTTTTAAAGACATTAATCGACAGTTGGATGATGTGTCCTACGACCAGATTTTGATGATGGGTGACTTTAATGGAACAATACAAAACAATATAGATAGGTCTGGCCGAAAGAGCAATAATAAAGGAGACTGCCAAAATCATTTTTTGAGTTGGTTAAACAAGAAAGCTTGGAGGATATTTGGAGAAAATTTAATCCTGAAGTAAGAGACTATACTTTCTTTTCAGCAAGACATAATACTTTTTCCAGAATAGATATGCTATGGGGCTCTAAAAGTTTAGGCCTCATAACTAGAAAAGTGGAGATTCTACCAAAGGTATGTGCAGATCATAATCCAATATTTTGGGCTGCAAAATTGCAAAAGAAAACAAGAAGATGGAGAATAAATGAGGATTTGCTACAAGATAAAGATATTGTGACTTTTCTAGAAAAAGAAACTATCGTGTTTTTCCAAATAAATGACACTGAGGATATAGAATTCCAGACGGTTTGGGATACTTACAAAGCAGTAATGAGAGGACTATTGATTACATTGAATAATAAAGATAAGAGGGCTAAAGAAAAGCAGATGATGGACATACAAAATGAAATAAAGAAAAAAGAAGGGGAACTAAGAAAAAGACAAGGGAAAAAGAAATTAATAAGGGAAATTACTATATTACAAGCTCAAGTAAGACATTTGTTGAATAAAGAATTAGAATGGAATTTAAAAAGTTTGCAACAAAAATCGTTTGAAGGTGCAAATAAACCTAGGAAGTATTTAGCTTAGCAACTGAAGAAAAAGAAAGAAAATAAAATTATTAATAAAATTGTAGCTAGCGGAAAAGAGATAGTAGACCAAGAAGGAATTAAAAGAGAATTTTTAAATATTATGAAAACCTATTCAAAGGTGTGAAAATTAAGAAAGAAAAAAAATGGAAGAGTATTTACGAAATATTAAAATAGCACTCTTGACTGAGTATATGAAAAAGATTTTGAATGATCCAATAGAAAAAATTGAAATTGAAGCAGCAATAAATGTAATGAAAGTAGGTAAGGCTCCCGGGCAGGATGGATATACAACTAAATTTTATAAAATTTTCAAAGATGAGATAATACCAAAATTGCAAAAATTGATGAATACGATAATAAAAGGGGAAATTCCAAATACTTGGAAAGCAGCTGTAATCTCGTTGATTCCCAAGGAAGATAGAGATGTCACAAACGTAAAGAACTATACCAATTTCATTATTAAACAATGACTATAAGATATATACAAGAATCTTGGCAGAACGATTTAAGCAATATTTGATCAATTTTATAAAGGAAGACCAAGCAGGATTTCTCCCTAAAAGGCAAATAAGAGACAATGTAAGAACTGTTGTAAATATTGTAGAATATTATGAGAAGCATCCAGAAAAAGAGGCGGCATTATTTTTTGTAGATACAGAAAAAGCCTTTGATAATCTGAACTGGGACTTTATGTTTGCAGTGATGGAAAAAATAAATTTGGGAGAATATTTTATAAGAATGACAAAAGCAATATATATGGATCAACACGCAAAATTGTGTATAAATTCAGACCTTACAAATGAAATGAAGGTGAGCAAAGGTACAAGACAAGGATGTCCGCTTTCACCATTGTTGTTTATAATGACTTTTGAAATTCTGCTAATGCAAATACAAGACGATAAAGAGATAGAAGGATTGAAAATTAGAGGATTTTCTTATAAATATAAAGCATTTCCAGACGATATTGTGTTCATAACTGAAAATCCGATACAAGTGGTACCTTTGTTGCTAGCTAAGATAAAAGAATATGGAGAAATGGCAGGACTCTATATAAATAAAGAGAAGTCCAAATTTTTATGTAAAAATATGCAGCTAAATAAACAGAAAAAATTGCAAAGTTTGACGGGATGCAGAGTCACTTCTAAAGTTAAATATTTAGGTCTAGAAATAACTATGAAGAATATTGATTTGTATAAAAACAACTATGAAAAGTTATGGTGTAAAATGGATGAAGATATGATGAAATGGCATAGACTTAATCTGTCCTTGTTGGGTAGGATTGCTGCAATTAAGATGAACATTTTGCCAAGAATAATGTATTTGTTCCAAACTATTCCAATTGTGAAAGATAGTAAACAATTTAATAAATGGCAGAGGAAGATCTCAGAATTTGTACGGGCTGGGAAAAAACCAAGAATTAAGATGAAAATTTTAACGGATGCTAAAGAGAGGGGAGGATTTCAACTTCCAGACTTAAGATTGTACCATGATGCAGTTTGTTTGGCGTGGATAAAGGATTGGATTATGTTGTTAAATAAAAAACTTTTTTTTTTATTATGAAATTTTTTATTAAGAAAAGATGGACATACAAAGAAAAGAAAGAATAAAGAACGAACAAATACAATCAATTTCTAAAACGTATGATTGGCTACTTCAAGTTAAGATGCAGGATGAAGTTGTAAAAGAAGCTTGGATCCGCTGGCTTAAGGATTTTGGCTATAATATTGATCTGGATGAATGGGAAAAATTATGGAAACAGAATTTAAAACTAACAAAGCCAACTGAGCTCAAAGAAAATCTATATAAAATGGTATATAGATGGTATCTTACACCAAATAGACTGGCCAAAATTTACCCCACATACTCTAATAAATGTTGGAAATGCCGAGAAGTTGAAGGATCGTTGTTCCATATATGGTGGCAATGCAAAGAAGCCAGGAAATATTGGGCTCAAGTTAATATTTGGATTCAAAAAATCTTGAAAATACAAGTTAAGCATGTGCCAGAATTGTATCTTCTGAATATCTGTAGGCAAAATTTGCCTACGACCAAACTGAAAGTGTTACTGTATATAGTTACCATTGCTAGAACTTTGTATGCCAAGTATTGGAAAAATGATAGAATCCCGAACAGAGACGAATTCATTAATAAGCTGTTGGAAGTCGCTGAATCTGATCTAATGTCCACAAGATTAAGAGAGGGTAATGTGCAAAAATGTCAGGAGGAATGGGACCCCATTTATAAATGGGTCAAAAGTAGAGGCTTCGACATGGAGTAGCTAGAATTTTTTTTTTCCTTTCAAATCCTCTCCATCCCCCAGTGTGTATGATTGGGATGTAGTGGTAGACGTTAGACATAGATGTGTTTTTGACTGTATGGCGCGCCCAAGCGTCTAAGGTGTTTGGAATGTATCTTTTTCGTATGATTAATGTTAAATAAAAAACTTTTATTGTTAGACGCTCATGGAAATAAATTCAGCTGGCATGCTTATATGTACTATGGGGGGGAAAAGATGGATGGCCTTTTTTCTCACCATTATATTAGAAATAACTTACTAAATACATGGATAAAATATAAGAAATATGGTGATCAAAGAAAGCCGTTATGGATAGTGCCAGCAGAAGTAATAAAAATAACAGCTGAATCTGATGAAGAGAGAGGGGTGTCATATAATCAACTGCTAAAGATTCAAGGTGATAAAGTTGAATTAAAATCTGCTGAAGAGCTAAATAACAAGTATGATTGGTTTCAAATGCAACAAATAAAAAGTTTGATGGAAAATGATATTAAATCTGTTGGAATTAGATGTGAGCAAACGGAATTGGAAAAGGTTCTGTTTGGAGATAATGAAAAATTAATATCGAAAATATATAAATTATTGTTGAAGTAGTCTACAGAAGAAGAAGTAGTAAAATCTCAAATGATTAAATGGGCAATTAATGTAAATAAGGAAATAATAATAATAAATAATAAAATTTTATTTGTATCCCGCCCTCCCCACCTAGGCAGGCTCAGGGCGGCTAACAGCATTTCATAAACATACAATGATAAATATAAAACTTTAAATTTAACAAATATAAACTTTAGATTTAACATCATTTAAAAAACAGTCAATATAATTAAAATTTTATAACTTAATCTGACAGTGACAATGGCATTTTTGACGCTAGTTTCTGTCAGTTTGCACAATTTACATAATGACATAGGTCCTTAGACAGGACCGTGTTGGCGGATCCTTGATTAACAACCTTATTCAGCAGATGGATACATGGGAATATCTTTGGAAGAACTCGATGAGAATATCAACATGTCAGAGCATTAAAGAGAACTGTTTCAAGATGATGTATAGGTGGTATATGTCTCCGAAAAAACTGGCAAAGATGAGTAAAAAGATGTCGGATAGATGTTGGAAATGTAAGAAACATGAAGGTTCTTTTTATCATATGTGGTGGACTTGTGGAAAAGCAAAAAAGTTTTGGCAGATGATACAACAAGAAATATCTAAAATTTTGGGATATGATTTTAAGAAAGTTGCTGAGACTTTTCTGTTGGGACTACAAATGGAAAAATTTCCAAAAGAAGATAGAACTTTAATCTGGTACTTGCTCTCAGCTGCTAGGACATTGTATGCGCAGTTATGGAAGCAAGAAAAAATACCAGAGAAATGGGACTGGATCGTGGAAGTTTTATCGTGGAGTGAGATGGATAAACTAACAAGAATTTTAAGAGACTATGATTTGGAAGTGTTTAAAAGGGAGTGGAAGAAATTTAGAAGATATATAGAAAAAGAGTGGAACCTAAAAGGACATTGGACAATTTTTTAATAATGAGTATGAGAAAAGGGAGAAATTGAACTTTGTTTGGGTAAGGGTACCTTTATAAGTGAACTCAAGTATATAACTTCAGCGGGAGTCTAGTAATGGAGGGAGGGGGGATTAGAAAATATCATATGGGTTAGGGATAGTAATGATATAAATAGACATTGTTACCATATGTTATTAATAAAATTGTTTAAACACAAAAATAATTCAATTTCAATTTCAGACCTTTAATGGAATAGCATAAAATACAGAAAAAGATTTGGATAGACAAGATAAGTCAGGATTGCACTTAGGTTAGACATAAAATCAAGCATAGCCAGGGTTGTGCTGGAGAATGGTGGGCAAAAATTTTGCAACAGCACAGGTAATTTCTGAATTAATTTCAGAAAGACGTCATTCTGATTGACGGTAGGAGGGGAGAATCAGTGAAACAAGTCCTGACGGGGTTTTTTATACAGATGACAATTATTCAATAAGTAAAAAATTGTATCAGGGGAGTGTCAAGCATGAGATTTCAAAATAACCAGTCCTTGGGTTTTGAAACAAAGTTTGGTTTATTGATAATCCATGTGGCTCAGCTGAGCTAGGTATTGGAACTAATACTTAGTAACAACAGAATACATGCTTTAAAATGGCACATCAAAGGTTCTATAAACAATTCTACATTCACGTGTGAAATTCACACTCTAACTTCCTTATCTCTATTGCGGTTTGCACATCCTGGGTCCAGGCCTCGCTGGGCCTGGGAATGAGTCCCAGGAGGTCTTATCTTCAAAGAGAACATTCCTGCATTTGTTAGTAAAAGCGAAAGAAGCCATGGAGGGGGTTTGCTACTTTGATGTGCCTGAATATAATTCATGGTTAGTAACAATTCTATGATCTGACAATTATAACAAATAGAAAATTCACAATGCTTGACAGGGAGTTTGTACTGCAGGAACAGTCTTTCATGAAAAAGGATTTGGAGATCTGTCCCCTGCAAGACCTTAGAAGGAAATGCATTCAATTTGGCCAGCATAAAAGCATTGCGATATTTAGGGATCACTAAATCAGTTAATATCTGTGCATCTTACCGCAACAGATGTCCAGACCTAAGGTAGCTGGAGAGCAGACATTAGGGTTGTTGTTGTTCAGTCGCACAGTCGAGTCCGACTCTTTGCGACCCCATGGACCAAGTCACGCCAGGACCTCCTGGCAGGTTACAAGGCTCCTGAGTCTAGAGACGACCCAACACTGTATGTCCACAATGACCACAACTTGCCCTGTCTCCCTGGGGAGGGGCAGTGGCAGCAACGAGCTCCCTTGGAAGGGTTACATCCTCCCCCCTTCACCACCTACTTCTTCATGCCCTCCCCCTTGTTGGAAGAACCAAATGTGTTGTCCCTGGGCCTCAGCCTCCAAGAAGCAAGGGACCAGGGAGTTGCAGATAGACAGGTAGACATTTTATTCTGTCCTATGCTTTAATCCAATTCTGGAACAAGATAGTAAGACTGTATCGTCCTATGTATATAGAAGTTAGAACTAAATTCCTTGAAAACTTGTTAAAGGAACAAAAAATTTCTTCTGATCTCGATAAACTGGGTTATTATTATTATCATCATCATCACCATCATCTAATACTGACCCGTTTGTTACTTATAGAGTGTCACTTTTCACCGTGGCTGCAAAATAATAATAATAATAATAATGTCCAAGACTGTGGTTTCAGTAAATAAATCTCATGACTAATTGGTTTTGTTTTAGGTCTACAAAACAGCCCTGCGTAAAACAATGGTGATGTCAGTGGGTGTGGCCTAATATGCAAATGAGTTCCTGCTGGGCTTTTTCCTACAACAAAAAAAAGCCTTGCTCAAACCCCCCAAGCCATAAGAGAGCGTGTCTTCTTTTAATGCTTTGCCACAACTAACATCAAGGCACTTCCACGGCATGCCTGCTGGCCTCATCCCCACCTCTGACAACAACCCAAGGCTCCTACACAACCCTTGCCATAAGGAGGCTTCCTTCCCCACCCCGCCAATAAATGCAGCTGCTCCAGTTTCCCAAAGCACCCTTTTTAAAAATGTGCAACACCGAATGGGCCTTGGATAACAAAACAAGAGCATAATGGGAGAATAAGATCACCATAAAACCCCAGTTGTCATCCCTTGTCTGCCAGTTCTCTGCAGGTGGGGGGGGGGGGAATCAAGTTGTCAGAGCAAAATCTCTCCCTGCAACCTTTGCCTCTGACAACCACGAGGAGGGGAGGGGAGGATTCATGTCACCTACCACCTCCCTTGCCCCCCCTTCTGCTCACCCTGCTTCTCAGAACTGAGTTGTGCTAGAAAGTCTGTGTGTGTGTATTTCAAACATGAGACTCAAGGTTTACTTGTCAAATGGAAGTTTCCTTGCTTTAAGATTTTCTTGCCAGAAAATTTTAAAGCTATTGAGGGAAGGGATTCTCTCTTGTGATCTGTATGCAGCAACATCAGCACACACGTGTGTCCCTCTCAGCTGAGTCAGTGCGAGCTGGCTCACAGTTTTTTAGCCTCCAGATCACACGTTTTTGCCTTAGCTCAGGAAGGGTGGCCCCAGAGCAAACTAATGTATGCCATAGCTCACAACTTTAATGTCAGTAGCTCACCAAGTAGATTTTTTTGCTCGCAAGACTCTGCAGCTTAGAGAGTGTTGACTAGGATGCTTTTCTAAATTAATTTTTAAATTAAATTAAAATTAAGAGTATTTTCATGCTGTGGGAGCGCTAGAGACTCTATGATACATTTCGAGATCTGGATGCTAAACAGTAACCAATGAGCAGTCTTGGCGCAAAACGTGACTGCTGCGATTTGGCATGGGGATCTGGGGTGGTGGTGGTTCTTTTGCATGCATATAAGCGGGGTCACAGCCCCGCCATATTGTCTTAGTACATAGTTATCAATAAAGCAGTTTCACTCTGATGCATTGAACCCAGTGTTTAACAGTATCAAAAAGGACAGTAATGCTCAGACCCAATTGCCAAGCAAGGCACATCAGTGAAAAGGACAATAAGAGAGCAAAAAAAGATAAAGGTAGTCCCCTGTGCAAGCACCAGTCATTTCCAACTCTGGGGGTGACGTCGCATCACGTTTTCACGGCAGACTTCTTACTAGGTGCTTTGCCATTGCCTTCCCCAGTCAACTACACTTCCCTCCCAGCAGGCTGGGTACTCATTTTACCGACCTCGGAAGGATGGAAGGCTGAGTCAACCTTGAGCCAGCTACCTGAACCCAGCTTCCGCCAGGATCAAACTCAGGTCATGAGCAGAGCTTGGACTGCAGTACTGCAGCTTTACCACTCTGCGCCATGGGGCTCTTAAAAAGGTAAACGTAGTTCCCTTTGCAAGCACCAGTCGTTTCCAACTCTGGGGTGACATCGCATCACAACATATTCATGGCAGACTTTTTAACAGAGTGGTTTGCCATTGCCTTCCCCAGTCATCTACACTTTCCCCCCAGCAAGCTGGGTACTCATTTTACCGACCTCGGAAAGATGCAAGGTCGTGAGCAGAGCTTGGACTGCAGTACTGCAGCTTTACCACTCTGCGCCATGGGGCTTCCTAATAAGAGAGTACACTTTGCATTTGAAGCCCCCATTTTGGATTGGCATAGACAACCCTCTCCTCCCGGAATATAGTATTGCTATGAGTGAATAGAGTAACTTGCAAAATCTGACTCCTTCCTTTCTTGGATAAAATGAGCAAAATGAATAGAACCATCACTGAAAGCCTGAGCTGGAATTGGTGGGGGGTAGTGTAAGTAATCAACAGATTCTTACTAGGAAGAGAACTTGGCCTTCGAAAGCAGAAATCAGACAGTGCCATCTTGTGGAAGTTGAGCCCCAGATGATCCCATGATGTTTTCCTCCTTAAGCAAAAATGAACCAACTTTTAAAGAGGAATTCTTGTTAGGAGGAGCATTGGGAATTAAAAGTACCATGAGAGATTGACCCAGCATTTCCACCAGTTAGGTTTATGGCCTGCTTGTGTTATGGCAAATAGGGAGGGCCTACAAGCCCCATGTGAAGGGGAAAAGAAAGTCCTTTTTCACATTTCCTTTAGGAATGGTTTGATTCAGACATAACAGAAAAATGTAGCTTGTTTTTAACTCAGGTTAGCTTGCAAAACCAGGGCAAGGCTTGCAAACAGCCAAAGAAATGCTCGTTTGCCTTGACAATTATAATTATAACAATTATAATTAAAGAAGCATTTTAAGGTAGATGCTGAGTTGATATAGTTGAGTACACCTTCTGGTGATGTCAGGGGGTGTGGCATATGCAAATGAGTTATGCTAATGAGCTCTGGCATCTCTTTTCCTACAAAATGACTCCTGCCCATGCTCATCTCATATATTTCATGCCATGTGGGAGAACCGGGTTTGATTCCCCACTCCTCCACTTGCAGCTGCTGGAATGGCCTTGGGTTAGCCTTAGCTCTTGTAGGAGTTTCCTTGGAAGGGCAGCTTCTGGGAGAGCCCTCTCAGCCCCACCCACCTCACAGAGTGTCTGTTGTGGGGGGAGAAGATAAAGGAGTTTGTAAGCCATTCTGAGACTCTGATTCAGAGAGAAGGGCGGGGTATAAATCTACAGTCTTCTTCATGGCTGTGATCACACACACTAAATAAAACACTTCCAATCCACTTTCAATGCACTTTCCAACTGGATTCTGCCAGTTCATGCAGTAAAATCCAGTTGGAAAGTGGATTGAAAGTGCATTTTTTTGTGTGTGTGATGGCAGTCTAAGTGAGGTATTAAATCCAGGCCTCTCTGATCTTTGACCAGTAATCAGGGCTCTTTTTTTGTAGCAGGAACTCCTTTGCATATTAGGCCATACACCCCTGATGTAGCCAATCCTCCTGGAGCTTACAGTAGGCCCTGTACAGAGCCCTGTAAGCTCTTGGAGGATTGGCTACATCAGGGGTGTGTGGCCTAATATGCAAAGGAATTCCTGCTAGAAAAAAGCCCTGCCAGTACTCAAACGATTAAGTCATTCTGGCTCTCTAGCAGCACAGTCTTAAGCAAAGTTTAATGTTAATGGTAAACCCATTAACTTCAGTCTTAGAATAATGTAACTCGTGTTTGAGCTGTAAGACAATTCAGGAATGACTGAGGAAGAAGCAGAACAAAATAGGAGTTGATTTCACCTTTAAGACCAACTTAGTTTTATTCAGAACGTAAGCTTTCGTGTTCATGCACACTTCTTCAGAAGAAGCAGTTAATTTGGAAGAAGGTTCTGGGGACTGACGGAAGGCTTCCAGATTTGCTCAGTAGAGTAGTGGGGGATATGAGGTCATTGTGGTTAGCAGGGCTTTTTTTTTGTAGCAGGAACTCATTTGTATATTAGGCCACACTCCTGATGTAGCCAATCCTCCAAGAGCTTACAGGGCTCTTAATGCAGGGCCTACTGTAAGCTCCTGGAGGATTGGCTACATCAGGAGTGTGGCCTAATATGCAAAGGCGTCTCTGCTACAAAAAAAGCCCTGGTGGTTATTAAACCAGCTTCAAAACCCAGGCTGTGGTTGCACAAACTAAATATTGCATTTTCAATCCACTTTCCAACTGGATTTTTGCCAGTTCATACAGTAAAATCTAGTTGGAAAGTGCATTGAAAGTGGGTTGAAAGAGCATCATTTAGTGCGCGTAATCACAGATCTTGGTTTGATGTACCTTGACTAACTAACCACAGTTAGTGGAGTGGCCTGTGCTTAGATGATCGTGCTAACTATCTGTAATGTACTGAGTTGCAAGACGGGTTGAAGGCAACATGCTTTATCCAGTGGTACATTACAAGAGAGGGAACACGTGGGCTGGGTCCCGCTTATATACATTTCCCGGAACTGCCCCCCAGTCTGACCAGTCCAATCCTGGTCAGTCAAACTTGCCGCCACAGATCTTGATGGGCGGGGTGTCTGGCGAGCTACATCCGGGGACCTGTGGGTCGCCTCTGTAGCGATCGCCATGCGGTACATCAGCTTGTGTTTCAAGACATAACACTCCTCCTCCCCTAGTTTAGGACACATAGTCTTGTAAGTAAGCGGGGGCCTTGCGTTCCCTGGTTGACCTCCTAGGGGTTACTTGTGGAATAGGAGCAGTCACCGGGGCTGCCGGGGCCGCGGCTGCTGCGGTGGACGGGGCGGCGGTTTCCCCGCTTGGGAGTAACCCCGGCCTATGGTTGTCTGCACCCTGCTGCTCTTCTGATGTCCCTATTCTTGGGGTTTCAGTCCTGCTCCGTTGTGGCCCTTCTGCCCGATCGGTCGGAGCAGTCAGCAGGGGCAGGGTAGCTCTCAGCGGCGGTGCGGCTGCTGGTTCCTCCTCATTCCGTACTGCAGCTGGCTCTTCCGGCAAGGTGTGGCGGCGCATCTGATCTATATGCCTCCGCAGAATTTGGCCCCCCTTCATTGAGACGTCGTAGTGGCGGGACCCTGTCACGCGCAGCACCCGACCAGCTACCCACTCGGGGCCACTAGCATAGTTCCTTGCGTATACCAGATCTCCCAGAAAGAACCCCCTAGCCGCTTCCCTGATCTCGGGAGAGCTGCGGAGATCGGTGGCCCGGTCAGGATGCAACTGGTCCAGCCTTGTGATCAGCTTCCTTCCCATTAACAACTCTGCTGGGCTCACCCCTGTGACTGGGTTGGGGGTGATTCTATTGTCAAATAGGAAGGTGGCCAGGCGGTGTCTAAGTCGCCCTGTACTATGCGTCCCAGGGCCTCTTTAGTGGTGCATACCATCTGCTCTGCTTGGCCGTTGGTGGCCGGATGGAAGGGGGCGGACCGTATGTGTTTTATTAGGTATCTCTGCAAGAACTCGCGGAATTCCCGGGAGGTGAACGCGGTCTCGTTATCTGAGACGATGGTGTCAGGAATCCCATGTGTGCAAAGGACCCTGCGCAACACTTGGACCGCCGCCGCCGTTGAGGTGGAAGCTACCGGGATAACTTCCAACCACTTGGTGTAAGTGTCCACCAGAATGAAAAATGTTTGGCTCTGAAATGGCCCCGCGAAGTCAATATGTAACCTAGACCACGGCCTCCTATTGGCTTCCCAGCGGTGGACCAGGGCACTGGGCGGTTCGGGCCGGGACTGCTGGCAGGCTGGGCACCTTCGAACCCACCCCTCGATCTCTTCGTCCATTCCTGGCCACCAAACATAACTGCGCGCTAGGGCCTTCATCCGTACAATCCCGGGATGAGTCTCGTGTAGGGACTCCAGCACTTGTTTCTGCAATGGGGGGGGGGACTACCACCCTGCTTCCCCAGAGAAGACACCCCTTGTGCAAGGAGAGTTCTTCCCTGCAAGAAGTGAATGCCCTGAATTCTTCGACCTGTTTTCCCTCAGGCCATCCCCTCCCCACCCAGTCGAGAACTCACGCAAGTATTTTGTCCCGCCCCGTGGCCTTCACTACCTCGGCGGCATGTAAGGGTCTCTCCGGTAGTGTTTCAATGAGCATCACATGGTGGGCTGGAGCCGGGGCCGGATCCATGGTGGGCAGCGGGAGGCGACTGAAGGCGTCCGTGTGACCCATCGCCTTGCCCGGGCGGTGAACCAGGACATATGAGTAGGAGTTCAGGAACTGATTCCACCGCAGGACACGCTGCGACAGAATCTGGGGCGTCTGGCGGTCTGGGGCGAGGAGTCCCAGGAGCGGCTTATGATCTGTGGCGATCGTAAAATATCTACTGTACAGGTAGTCATTAAATTTATGCACCCCCACCACGATTGCCATGGCCTCCTTATCAATCTGGGCATAGTTGCGCTCTGCGGGGGTCAGGGTTCTGGAATAATATGCTATCGGGACCTCCCTCCCATCTGGGAGTTGGTGGCCCAGGACGGCGCCCACCCCATATGGTGACGCATCGCACGCTAAGACCACCAGCAGGGCTTCATCAAAATGGTGGCGCACGTTATTGGATAAGAGGAGCTCCTTGACCGCCTGAAAAGCGGCTGCCTGCTTCTTTCCCCAGACCCATGGGGCGTTTTTATCTAAGAGCCTATGGAGGGGTTCTGCTAAGGCCACTTTGTGGGGCAAGAACAAATGATAAAAATTTAATAACCCCAAGAAACTTTGTAGCTCCGCCCTGCACGTGGGGGCCGGGGCCTCCACAATGGCTTTGGTTTTGTCAGCCGTCGGGTGGATCCCTGTAGTGTCCACCGCAAACTCCAAGAACTCCACCCTCGGCACACCAAGGGAACATTTTTCCCGCTTGACTTTCAGTCCGGCCGCCTGGAACCTGCGGAGGACATCTCGCAGCCGGTTGCTGAACTCCTCCACATCTGGTGCGGCGATCAGAACGTCGTTGAAAAATGGTTGCACCCCAGGGATCCCTTTGAGGAGAGAATCCATCAGGCTCTGAAAGACCCCTGGAGCCACACTCACCCCAAATTGCAACCGCCGCACCCTGAAAGCCCCCCTGTGGGTCACTATAGTCTGGGCTTCCGCCGTATCAGCATCCACTGGGAGCTGCTGGTACGCCTGGGCCAAGTCCAGCTTCCCAAAAAATTTTGACCCCGCTAGTGCTGCCAAAACGTGGCTGACTACTGGGACGGGGTAGGGGTTATTTTGTAGTGCCTTGTTTATGGTGCACTTGTAGTCGGCGCATATGCGCACGTCCCCATTTGGCTTCACCGGGGTTACTATCAGGGTTTCCCATGTGGTGTAGGAAACCGGTTCTAGCACTCCCTGGGCTGTGAGGCGATCCAACTCTGCTTCGATTTTGGGCTTCAGAGCAAACAGAACCTGCCTGGTCTTTCGCCATATCGGCCGCACATGGGGGTTGAGGTGTAAGGATATGGGAGGACCCTTGTAGCACCCTAGGGCTCCATCAAACACCTCCAGAAATTCCCTGCACAAATGCTCAAACCCTTGCGTCCCCAGCTGTTGCACCCCCACGATCTGAATTCCCAATGGACCAAACCAGGCCAGGCCCAGCAGTGTGGTGAGCTGGCGTTTGACCACCAGTATATCCAGTTTCCCCCTAAAGCTCTTAAACTCCACCCTCACCGTGGCCCATCCCAGGATCTGTACAGGGTTCTTTTGGAAGTCCCGTAGTATGAAACCAGCCGGTCGCAGCCTAGGCCGGCCTCGTGGGCACAGTTTTCTTAGGGACTCCTCCGAAATTATGGAGATGGAGGAGCCCGAGTCCAGTTCCATCAGGCAGGGGTTTCCCTTGATCCTGATCGATACCTTGACCTTGTCGGGGGTATTGCTGAGCAAGTTCATTACCTGCAGGCTGGTCGAGGCAGTCGAGTAGTCCTCGATCGAGTCTTGGTTGGTGGACTGGCGTCTGCGGCCAGCCTTAGCCCTGCAAGCCCGTGCAATGTGGCCCATTTTTCTGCAGTTCCTGCAGTCCACGTTGCAATAGGGGCAGTCCCAACGCTCATGCGGGTCCCTGCAGCTTGCGCACTTGGTGCTGGTTGGTTTCTCCATCACTCATGGCTGCTCGGTCGCTCTTGGTCCCCTCCCTGGTGGGCGGCATAGCTGGTGTGTCTCCTCCTCCTCTGGGTGGCTCTGCACCGTCTCCTCCTGGTGGACGGCTTCTGCCCTCGGGTTGTTGAAAGCTTTGGTGGCTCTCTCGAATGCTGTGGCCTTGTTGAAGGCACCCTGGAGGATGAGCTCTTCCCTTGCGAAGAGCTTCAGTTGTAGTCTTTTGTCCCTCAGGCCCCAGGCGAAACGGTCGCTCAGGGCCTCCTCTAGCTTGTCGAAGCTACAGTTTCCCACTATTTGGCGGAGAGTGGCCAGGTATTCGGCTGCCGTCTCTCCCGTCTCTTGGTCCCTCTTGTGGAAGAGGAATCGGCAGGCGATGATTGAGGGCTGGGGCAAGAAGTGCCCCGTGAGGATTCGGACTATCTCCTCATATGTCTTCTCCGTGAGTCTCGCGGGGGCCGAGAGACCCTTGGCAATCTCGAATGTGGCCTCTCCACAGACGCTCAGGAGCACGTCTCTTTTCCGGCTGTCGTCCGTTATCATGTTTGCTCGAAGGTAGCAATCGACCCGCTCCATGTAGGTCTCCCACCTCTCCGGTTTAGCGGGGTTGAACTCTTCGAGGCGACCCGTCGCTCCGCTCGGGTTAGCCATGGTGGCTGCGGCGGCTGGTGCTTCCGTTTCCCTGGACGGCGTGCCTTCTCTGTCTCCGGCCAGCTCCGCGAAGGTCCTCTTCGGGAGTTACCTGGCTAGGATCCCACCTTCGTTGCCACTGTAATGTACTCAGTTGCGAGACGGGTTGAAGGCAACATGCTTTATTCAGTGGTACATTACAAGAGAGGGAGCACGCAGGCCGGGTCCTGCTTATATACATTTCTCGGAACTGTCCCCCAGTCTGACCAGTCCAATCCTGGTCAGTCAAACTTCCCGCCACAGATCTTGATGGGCGGGGCGTCTGGCGAGCTACATCCGGGGACCCGTGGGTCGCCTCTGTAGCGATTGCCATGCGGTACATCAGCTTGTGTTTCAAGACATAACACTATCATTAGTGTAATTAATTTTGTGTGGATTTTTTGAACCAAGCCAAGGAGTTCTTGCATTTAAAAAAATACAGATTATTTTTGAGCGGAGAAAGAATGCCGTTCCTTCAATATTCATTTTTAAAATTACAAGCCCTGAGGTGGTTTAATATGAAGATTGACCCTATTGCATACTAGGGTTGCCAAGTCCAATTCAAGAAATATGTGGGGACTTTGGGGGTGGAGCCAGGAGACTTTGGGGTGGAGCCAGGAGCAAGGGTGTGACAAGCATAACTGAACTTCAAAAGGAGTTCTGGCCATCACATTTAATGGGACTGCATACCTTTTAAATGCCTTCCCTCCACTGGAAAAAATGAAGGATGGGGCACCTTCTTTAGGGGCTCATAGAATTGGACCCCCTGGTCCAATCATTTTGAAAATGGGAGGGTATTTTGTGGAGCGGCACTGGTTGCTATGCTGAAAATTTGGTGCCTCTGCCTCAAAAACCAGCTTCTCCAGAGCCCCAGATACCAATGGATTAATTCTCCATTATAACCTATGGGAATTGGTCTCCATAAAGAATCTTCCGGGTTGTGTGTGTGGATATGCCCTTCAGGCCTGCGCAGAGGAATTTTTTAGGTGAAGCGCAGTGTGCGCGGTACTGGCTCCACCCTTTCACCTGGGCGTCATCTGCCATGGCCCAGTAAGCCGGGACGCCGGCAGCGAGTCCTCCAGGTGGTAGGTGTTACATTAACGAGCTCTATCTGCCCGGGTTTGATGTTAGAGTTTTCCTTCTCTTAGGCTGACGAGGTTGGTGGGCCCAGCCTGCCCATCCGGTTATACCGCCGGACAATTCGGTCGCACCATGACGTAGCAAACTCTGTGAAAACGGGGGGGACCAGCGAGAAGGTGTTGCTACGGATGCAGTAATGCAGGAGAGGCCATTGCAGTGACCATCTGCCAGGCATAGCCAGACAGTGACCACGCGGCGTTCACTACACCGGGAGAGGAGAGGCTATGTATTGCGCATGCACTTTCCCTGGGGGGGGGGTAGGATTCCCAGAGGGAGCCCACCCCCCACCCCCCCCCCTAAAGAATATGGGCTCGGAATAAAGAATAATGGAGTGCCAAACAGACATTTCCCTTGGCCCCTCCCCCCCTGTTTTCTGATGATCTCAAAGCAGGGGGAGGGCCTCCAAACCAGGGGATCCCCTGCCCCCACCTAGGGATTGTGAAATCTTAGAGCTCACAGGTATGAGTAAGGCATATAGGAGAACACTCCTTGAGAGCTTTACCTAATATATATTGAAAACAATATTTTAAATCACAATATTTCCACATTAATTTGAAATTATTTCACCGTCCATTTTACAATGTTTTTCTTCATTTGTAGGACTTCCTGAAGTCCAATTCACCTATGCAAGAGCCAAATTGAAACTGTGTCCCTTGGTGAGCTGCCTGAAGAAGGATTCTCTGAAAGTGGGCAGAAGCAGCAGTCCAGTTGCAGCGGCCACACCAGTTTGGGAACTGCAGCCACACCTGCATTGGTGAACTGGACTTCAGGAAGAAACAGAAAAATATTGCAAAATGGACTGTGAAATAATTTCAAATTAATGTGGAAATACTGTGGTTTAAAATATTGTTTTCAATATATATTAGTTAAAGCTCTCACAGTGTTCTCTTACATACCCCACCTGGGGACTGGCAACCCTACTGCATACCCAAACATGCCTCAAATATGAACACAAGAACAGCAACAACAACAGCTTCAAACTGGCCAGATCATTTCGCAAGAGCGCATACGGGAGGTGACACTTGTACAGATGAAAACAAATGATTTTCTGACAGAAATTGGAAAGAAAGTTCCCTCACCACCACCCGCGCCAGCTGCTGCAGCTAGGCTCAAATGAAAGGGAGAGATTGCTGGCAGAGAGAGAAAGAGGCCCTGGTTTTCGCTTAGATAGCGAGAGGTGTCACCTTCAGTGGGAACTTACACTTCAGTTTGCAAGAGCTGAGGTAGGATATTTCAAAAACTCAGCGACCTGCTTTATCCCGCTGCAACTCTTGCATTTAACGGGGGGAGCAAGAGGAGGTGGGGTGGCCTTACGACTCACACCAGCTCTTGCCCAAGTGTCCCACACTCCACTTGCAGCTGCTGGAATGGCCTTGGGTCAGCCATCGCTCTCACAGAGCCATCCTTGAAAGCCGCCCCCATCCACCCAGGACCCAGGCAGATGTAAGAGGCAGCGCAGCCTTGCTCTGAGTGTCAAGCATGGTGAAATTCCATTGATTGTTATAGGGTCCTGCCTAAACCTGATCTGTGAAGTATCATGGAGGATCCAACTTTGTTAGCTTTGTTATTCTTTCCCTTCCCCTCTTCCTGCTTTATGGCTTAAAAGTAGAATTAGTGAGAACTGAAACTAACATGAGAAGAAGTAATCAGCACCTTCCCATACATTCCTGTAAGGGAGTACGAGACATCTGGGGAAAGCAAGGACAGAGTCCTGATAACACTATGGGAACGTAGACATTTATGATAGTTTATGTGTGAGTGCTACCCCGCACCCCCATCCACTGGAATCCTTTTGAAGTAAGCCTTAAAAGTATTGTATCAACATATTGGCAGCATTACTCTCAAGAACCTGTTACACAGAAAGTATCAGTATCTCAATAAAAGTAGTTTTGTATCAACTTCAACTTGTTATTGAACCCGCATGCTTGACATTGAGGCAGGGAGGCAGCCTCGGAGTGGTGTAAATAGAAAAACTGCTAAGAGACACCATAAATTTTAAACAACAAAACAGTGTGATGTAAAGGTCAGTGGTGTCCTGACAGAGCTTGCACATAGAACTTCAAATAGACAAGAGCATGTGGCAAGAAGACTTTAATGAAAGACAGTCAAAAGCAGTCTTTCCAATCACCAAGGAGTGACAATTTTCCAGTATTTCGTTCATGGAACTAAAGAAGCCCTTCCAAAGATGTCTGTTCTAGATATCAAGACGTTTCATCCGTCTTTCTTCAGTTTGGAGGCTTATTTATCACTGGAACCCAGTCTTAACAATGCATTCACAGGAGACCAACAAGGTTCAGAATGTCAAATCTGCAGATTCAATAATGAGTCGATGTAGATACAAAGAAACTAGTTTATTGATACTGGATACTTGTGGCCTAAGCCAAGGCTTGAAAAGACTAAAGACGTACAGTAGCTACATTGCATATAAGGAGTACTTCAAAGGCATTCCTACGGGTAGGGGAATTGTGCAGGGAACATTCACACATAGATGTTACCAATACATTCTCATGTTGATTAGAGGCCTTCTGGCCTTGACGCTTTTCAGGCTTCCTCTCCCCCGGGCCTGAGTTGAGAAGGTTCAGATAAGACTTTTCACACATCACCATTTCAAAGCAGGGAGATTCTCCAAGGAGGGGAGGAGGGAACTGTCAGAACTTGTAACTTTCCTATAGGCTATTAGCTTAAGCGACTCCATATTGAAATCAAACACTAACCCAGGCAGCTTTGCCCAAGTAACTAACCAGCCTACATGTTGTGTATGCCTATGCATTTCAAACAAACTGTGATCACTGAAGGGTGACAGATAGCCCAGGGTCAACATCTGCAGATGGCCTTTGAAGCCAGGCCGGCCCGCACTTTCTCAGCAGGATTCCATCCTCCCTGCCTGATAACAAACCCTGAGAAACAGTTGTCTCCACCCGTGTGAAAGATCGTTTTATTGTTGTCAACAGAATCACATAAAGTGTATCCAATGCTAGCTTTCATTATCAGTGTTATTCTGTACCTCCAGCTCTGAAGTTCTCAATAAACGCCTATACTTTGCAACTAAGTCTTGGGCTTTACTTGAAGTTCTGCCAGTTCTGACATTATAACACTGATAATGAAAGCTAGCATTGGATTGGGGAAGGTTGCTAACAGCATTTGGTTATACTTTGGTTCTACCCAGCATGCTCTTTGGTTGAGCCAGAGTTAAAGCCAGACTTGACATACTGCCCCCCCTAAGCCACATCTACTGGCCTGTTGGAGCATGTCTGATGGAACCTCTTGATTAGGTCTGGGGCTGATATATCTTTTTCTGCCACCCACTCATTTTCGCTGGAGGGAAAGTGTTTCCACTTTATTAGACAATGCAGGACCCCCCTTTTGACTTTAGAGTCCAGGATTTCTTGGACTTCGTGATGGTTCTGATTCGCAACCAGGATAGGTTGTGGGCTGGTGCTCGAGGGTGCCAGACCGAAGTTAGCATGAGCTAGCTCACAATTTTTTAGCCTCCACCTCACACATTCTTTGTCTTAGCTTAGAAAGGATGGCCCCAGAGCACATCCATTTATGCAGTAGCAAATTGCTTGTTCACAACTTTAAATGCCAGTAGCTCACAGGGTTATCAAGTCCACCACAGCCTCCAGCAGGAGACTGTGCACGCTTGCATGTGCCAAGTGTGCACAGCGCTATAATGTCACTCACAAGTGATGTCATCGTGCCAGTGACATCGTGCACTGACCACGCTAGGAGCATCCATGAAAACTCTATCGTTTCCCCAGACATTCTAGCAATTTGGGAGGGAAAACTCTCTGGTACCCATTGATCTCTATTGTACCATAAGTTCCTAGAGCAGTCGGCACACAACGTCGCCAGCATGATGACGTCACTGCAAGCGACGTCAGGGGAGGATCCCCCCCTCCAGGGAACCTCCAGGGCAAGGGAAACCTCACCCACCCCAGGAACTTGGCAGCCCTAGTAGCTCAAGAAATACAATTTTTGCTCATAAGATTCCACCGTTTAGAGGGAGCATTGCTGATCTCTATTGTTTGGAGATCAGTTGTAACAGCAGGAGATCCCCAGGCCTCAACTGGAAATTGGTAACCGCCCAGGCAAACTGTTTTAATAACACTTGAGAATCCAACACAGGTATAAAATTTAGCGCCTCCTTGAACTGTGTTGTGTTTCGTATTCAACGCTCAGCTGAATGCAAAGAATATTAGTTGAGGAGCTATTCCAGAGGTGTCAAACATACATCCTGCGGGCCGGATCAGCCCCACAGAGGGCTCCAATCAGGCCCTCCAGCAACTGGCTGTCATCTGCTTCATTTTCCCTTGCCTGCTTTTTTCGGTCGCCATTTTGTGTTTCTCCCTGGATAAGCCAGGCAGCAAAGCAGCCTTTCCGTCTCCCACCTCCCTTTTCCCAAAGGGAGGAGGAGGGAAGAGCAGCCTCAGCCAATGAGGGAGCTTGGCTCTATAGCAGGGGTGGCCAACGGTAGCTCTCCAGAAGTTTTTGCCTACAACTCCCATCAGCCCCAGCCATTGGCCATGCTGGCTGGGGCTGATGGGAGTTGTAGGCAAAAAACATCTGGAGAGCTACCGTTGGCCACCCCTGCTCTATAGCTCTGCTGGGTGATTAAGTTTTGCCAGGCTCAATTAATCACCCTGCAGAGCCTCTTTTCCTTCTAATGAATGGCTGAGGCTCCTCCCCCTCCTCCTGCCCCCAGAAGGAAAGAAAGAGCCAGAGCTTCCTTTGCATAGACCCCACCATCAGGAGAGCTACAAAGAGTGTTTTTAATACTAGCAATGTTTTAGTGAAGGTATGAGCTTTTTTGCCTTGCTACAGAGAGAGAGAGTTTTTGGGGCTTGTTATGGGTGTAACTGGGTTCCCCTCCTCTTTTTCACTGTACCCATGCCCTCCAGTCTTTCTCAATAGGAAAGCATGTGAACTATTTAGAAGAGAAATATCATCATTAGGCTGAAACTGTGTTCCACTCCAGGTTTACCCAGAAAATTTTCCCTAATTTTTCTTTCACATTTTCCTTTGATTGGGGGTCTTGAATTTAGACTTCCCAGATAGTAGGCTGATACTGACCGCTGTACATGGCTGTCCCTCTGTTTTTGTAGTTGTTTTTTGGGGGGAAGTTGTATTTTTTTTTTAGTTGTTGTCATTTTTCTGGGGAAAATTATAGTTTTGTTGAAAAGCACATAGCCCTCAGTCTGTGCCATGGTGCCTTCACAAGTTCTTGCCTCGTACATGAAGCAACTTCTGTACAAAAGCTCACAATGCCCAGCTGCTTCATGTTCCTCTGAGTCCTAGGCTCAAAGCATTGACCGTGAGATGTCTGTAATGAATGTAAATGAATCAAAAGTAGGTTTGCAACTTACAGATGTACACACCTGAACAGCACATATTCAAGACTGGTACAGCACAGACATTGCAGTTTTTGATGCAATAATTCATAGCAAGAGGTGACATTTATCAGAGACAGTAAAACAAAATATTGCAAGCATGCTAATATTTTAAGCATGTTTTAAGTTTTAAAAAATCTTTAATTGTGTGTCTGTGCTCTTTATAAAGTTTATATGTCTGCAGCCTGGCATTACATTTTATGATACACATGGCCTGGCCAACAAGGCTCATTTATGTCAAATCTGGCCCTCATAGCAAATGACTTTTGACACCGCTGAGCTATTCTCTTCTCTTTTAAAACAACGTCTTCAAAGCATCCCAGTCCACCCCGCCCCCCTCAAAGCGCCTCATTATGAAGTAATGCGTATATTTCATTACTGAGAGAACTGCATCCAGTCTGGAAAATAGTTCTTGGTGGACAGATGAAGAAGATCTGGTAATTCCATAAAGAAAATTAAGCAAAACTAATTATCGTTGATACAATCTGATACTTTCCCTCTCTGGAGATTTTGGGCTGGGAACTGAATGGAGGATGGTGTTTACAAACAATTTGCTTTTGTGCGGCGACAGTAATTAGTCCGTGAACTCTTCTGCCACAATGTCTGAGTCTAGAAGATGCCGCGTGGCTGCTGTTGTCGCAGAGATTAGCATGCATGCTTTACACTTTTATGAAAAAAATCCATTCGCACTTTGACAAATCGGCAGATTGCTAAAACTGTGTTCAGTCTTGACAGAAAAAAAACTGGAGGTTTTAAAAATACACGTGTATTTTATTTGAAGAGTCCAGTGGCACAGAGTGGTAAAACTGCAATACTGCAGTCCTAAGCTCTGCTCATGACCTGAGTTTGATCCCGGCGGAAGCTGAGTTCAGGTAGCCGGCTCAAGGTTGACTCAGCCTTCCATCCTTCTGAGGTCGGTGAAATGAGTACCCAGCTTGCTGGAGGGAAAGTGTAGATGACTGGGGAAGACAACTGCAAACCACCCCATAAAAAGTCTCCCGTGAAAACGTTGTGAAAACGTCACCCCAGAGTCAGAAATGACTGGTGCTTGCACAGGGGACTACCTTTATCTTTATATTTTAATTGAATTTTTTTCATGCATATGTAACCAGCAACATTAAACACGAGTTCAAAATGGTCAGAAGAGAACAAAAACACTGAACAAAGAGCATGTATCATTAGCAGGCCTCATTCATATTCAAAGACCAGGTCCAGTATATCCAATAAAAAAATGATTTGGAGGATGAGAGATATCCTTTCTTTTCTCTAAACTGGCATTTCCCATTTGCAAGGTCGTGACCCAGTACTGGGCCATGGAAGCCTCAATACCGGGTCACAAGAAAAGCCAAAACTAGCTCCGCCCCCAGCAAAGCATGAGCTCTGCTTCCTTCCTTCCCCCGTCTCTATGTTGTGCAGAGAAAAGCTAGCCTTGAAGACTGACACAAGCTGCAAAGCCTGAGCTCTGTTTTCCTTCCTTGACACAAGCTGCAAAGCCTGAGCTCCAATTTGCTTCCTTCCATCCCCCATCTCTGTTGTGCAGAGAGGAGCTGCCTCTTGTTCCTTCTTCCCTCCTCTCAGTGTTTGAGAGAAAAGCTGGAGTCCACTGCCACTTTAGATCCATAAAGTGATCTTCAGGGTATGAGCTTTCATGTACCTTGCAGTATGTTCTTTTGGGGAGCTTTCCCCAGAAAGCCTGGGCAGCAAAGAAGGGGGGAATGTTTTTTTCAGCTGGGAGGGGCAGGGAGTGGGCATTTCAGTAACTTTTTTTTTTTTGCCAAACGACCCCTTGGCAGAATTGTTGCTGCTGGGGTCATCTGATGGTTAGTAAAGCTTTTTTTGTTTGTGTGCTCCCGTCTTTCTTTCTTTCCCTGCAAGTGATGCTTTGTCTGTATTCTTGGTGCTGGCGGGGGGGGGGAGAGCAACAGTGGGAGGGCTTCTAGTGCCCTGGTCCCACTGGGGGACATTCTGGTACTTTTGGGGCATTGTGTGAAATAATTCTGGACTGGATGGTCCACTGTCCTGATCCAACATGGCTTCTCTTATGTTCTTATATTCTTTCTTTCCATGTCTTTCTTTTCCTTTCCTTTCCTTTCCTTCCATTTCATTCTTTCCTTTTCTCTTTCTTTCTTTCCTTCCATTTTTACTGGATGAAACTTTTTTGTTCATCATACTATTGCTGCAGACATAGGAGCTCTGCCAATGAAAAGTTGGCACCCCCAGTCGTAGCCAGCTGGCCTTTCTATGAGATTTCTGCGTGAGTGAGTGAGAGTGAGAGGAGTGGGGCAGAAAGAGATTATTGGAGATCGCTGCTGTATATCTCAACAGCATTGGAAGTGATGATAGTATGAACTTGGCACCATTTTACTGGTTCTGCTTTTAACAGCTGTCTGACACCAAAATTAAACTTCTCCTGTAGATATTAAAAAGGATGAAAGACGTTCACTGGCTAAATATCTGCGCAACAGGTTGCTTTTAAAGGCATGGGAAACACAGCCAGTAAAAAGCTGCAAGCCCCTCATAAATATCCTTTTTGGGATAACTGCTGAAAAGCTTGTATGAACTTCATATAACTTGAAATTAATTAATTAATTGCAGTACACTTCTCTGCTACCTTTCACAGCAATTTTCCAGTGTTTCAGCCAAGGAAAAGTCTGAAAAATAGTTGTCAAAAATTTTTCTTGAAACCAAACAAGCTTAGTTGTAGCTGGAGACAGGGTTCCAGTAGTAGCAGCTGAAGGAAGGGCCTACTAAAATGTGTCATCATATTTTAAGGTAGGGTAGCTGCCAGGGCCCAGTGTGAGTGGTACACAGTGCTGGCATTCCTGATGGCAATGGCAACAGCATTCCCAACTGCATACACTGGCCAGAGCTGTTAAGGAAGGGGTGTGTAGGTGGTGCAGGCAATTGAACATGGGCATTAGGAGTGTTTACAAGCGGAAGAAGAATAGATAGGTGCATGAAGGTGTGGGGGTGGAAAGAGAGAACCCTGGAATATATGAAAAAGTTGCAGACCACCCACTTTCCACCCCCATTTTGGCTCAGCATGAGTTTCAGAGAGATTTTTCTGAAAACCAAGTTACTTCAGAAGAAGAGGCAGGTTTGGGGGAGTGCCCTGGAAGTGACATCACAGGAAGAGGTGGAGTTTTACTTCAGTGTGCCCTGGAAGTGGCATCGCTTGGCCCTTGACCTGGAAGTGACACCATAGGAAATGACATAATTTCTGTTTCCCAGCTCCACCCCCAAAGTCCTGGCTCCACTCCTGAATTTTAGTGGACCATGAAGGAGAAGTGTAAAAATAACTGGGCCACAGGGAGAAATTTTTGGGAAACCCTGCTCTAAACAGTTCTCCGTCACCAATCTGGATTCCTCATGGGGAATATTGGTGTATAATGCACACACACCCATTGTTAAAAAAATCACATCAGGTTCAATTTATAAACCTTCTACAGTCTGGATAAAGTGCTTGGTATCTTTAATATAGGAACTAATATTTGGAACAAATGGGTGCAATAAAAAACTAAGATACTGAGCTAATGGTTCTAAAATTGACCCTGACCCCGAAATAATGGGGTGACTTGGAGGCAGATGCCCACCTTTGCATATTTTAGGCAGGGGGATCCCCTGGTTTGGAGACCCTTCCCCTGCTTCAGAGTCACCAGAAAGTGGGGGCGGGGGGAGGGAAATGTCTGCTGGGCACTTCATTATTCCCTATGGAAACTAATTCCCCATAGAGTATTGTGGAGAATTGATCCATGGGTATCTGGAGCTCAAAGGGGGGGCTGTATTTTGAGGTAGATGCACCAAATTTACAGCATAGCATCTGATGCCTCTCCTCAAAGCACCCCCCAAGTTTCAGAAAGTTTGGACTATGGAGTCTGATTCTATGAGCCCCCAAAAAGGTGCCCCATCCTCCATTATTTTCAGTGAAGGAAGCCATTTAAAAGGTGAGCGGTCCTTTTAAATGTGATGGCCAGAACTCCTTTTGGAGCTCAATTGTGCTTGTAACACCCTTGTTCCTGGCTCCACCCCCAAAGCACCCAAATATTTCTTGAGTCAGACTTGACAACCCTAAGCCTACAAGAGAAGGCCACATTCAGGAAGCAGGAGAGCAGCTGAAATAAACAAAGCACCAAGACCTTCTGTGCAGAAACCAGCAAAGTTGCCTTCCATCGAGACTGTTGGCTCCGATGGGCAGCTGTTCCTCACAGCCTGTGGTAGAGGGCCTTCACGTCAACTAATTGCCTGATACTTTTTAATAGGAGATGGAGAGGATTAAACCTGGGACCTTCTGCACGCCCTGAAGTATGGCCCTAAGCCACCATGGCTTCTCCACGGGCCAGCAAGGATTGCTTGATTTTTCCTGGAGCTTGATACCTGGCTCGGACCAAGTGGCTGAGTTAGTGGCTGGGCCTTCCAGAAGCTTCCGCAGTTAGCTCACTTGGCAGTTCCTCCCCTGGCTCACCCTGTGGGGCAGCAGACGCCCCCAATTCCCACAACTCCTCTAACTCGGCCACAGATTGCTGAGTCCCCTCATTTGTGGTGTTCTGGAAAAAGCAGACAGAATGACCCTTTCCAGGGCTTTTTTTTTTGTCACAGGAACTCCTTTGCATGTTAGGCCCTACACCCCTGATGTAGCCAATCCTTCTGGAGCTTACAGGGCTCTTAGTGCAGGGCCTGCTATAAGCTCCAGGAGGATTGGCTACATCAGGGGGTGTGGCCTGATTGTCAGACCCAGAGTCAAGGAAAAGACAGTTGAAGTTCAAGATCTTTATTCCAGCTTCATGGGCATACACACGCATTGTCGGAACTGACCTCTCTGTCAGTTCCCCCAACTTATAAACCTTTGCCCTGACCGTTATAATTCAAGCCAAAGCGCACCAAGCAAAAGCGGGGGTTTTGCGCAGGGTTTTTGCTAAGCTCTCATCACCACAGGTGCCCACTATCAATTCATGGTTCTCATCTCCTCCAGCTCTTTGCCCTTGGTTACCTAGCAACTAGCCAATTCCCAGACATGCCATCCTCTTTCCAGATAATCAACAAGTTACAGTTATATCAAAGGCATAGCAAGCGCAGCATAGCATTGAAGCACAGCATAGCATTGTACAACTGAATACACATGACAAAAGGAACAAGATGGAGTGACTCTTGGCACTATATGCAAAGGAGTTCCTGCTACAAAAAAAACCCCTGACCCTTTCCTGAAAGGTATTCCAAGCCAACCCACTAAAAACTCCATGCTCCCTGGTATAATGAAAAATTGATCTGGGGCTCTGGGGGGGCTCTGAGTTAGAGTTACCAAATTTTCAGCACAGCATCCCATGCCTCTCCCCAAAATACTCTCTAAGTTTTAAAAGGATTGCACTGTGGGGTTCAGTTCTATGAGACCCAAAAGAAGGTACCCCTATCCTTCATTATTTCCAGTGGAGGGAAGGCATTTAAAAGGTGTGCGGTCCCTTTAAATGTGATGGCCAGAACTCCCTTTGGAGTTCAATTATGCTTGTTGCAACCTTACTCCTAGCTCCACCCCCAAAGTCCCCAGATATTTCTTCAATTGGACTTGGCAACCCTATCTGACACAAGCTTCTCTTTCTGAAACAAAATCTGAGTTGGTTCCCCCTCCCCTCCCGACTGATTATTTTGAGATTCTGTTGTTCTCAGTACACAAAAGGAGTTAAAACAAAGAGGGAAGGGGATGAATAATTAAAGAAAGAGAAAGCGTTTCAAAGATTTTGGGTCCAAGACAGCCGTAATTCAAAAATCATGCATATTCATCACAACATTTAGCCTAAAGAGTCTATTAAGTACTTGTAATTTTCAAAGCACTTGACAAAAATTAATTTATTAACCCTCCAGACAGGCTTTGTGAAGCAACCCAAGTCTTTCGTCCTCTTTTTGTACAAGAGAAGGCAACAGGGAGAGACGTTAAGTGACTTACCGAAAGCTACAGAAGGTCAGTGTCATAAATAATTATAAATTCAAGGAGGGTTTGAGTGCTGTAGCCAAGGAGAGGCGTTTCAAACACAATGTGGAAAGCAGCTCACAATCCAGGTGCACTCGAAAGAATTAAGTCAAGTGTCTCTCCCTTCCAATATTCTCTCTAAGCTGTGGAGTCTTGTGAGCAAAAATTCTACTTTTTGAGCTACTGGCATTAAAGTTGTGAGCTACTGCAGAAATTAGTTTGCTCTGGGGTCATCCTTCCTAAGCTAAGACAAAAATGTGTGAGCTGGAGGCTAAAAAATTGTGAGCTAGCTCACACTAACTCAGCTTAGAGGGAACACCCTTCATCCACGCTTTCCAAATATTCACTCTGTTGGAGTTCATGAAGCAAATGACAAGGAAAACCCAGGGGGCCCTGTAGACTTACCAGGAATTGACCTGTTTATGTATATAAAATATTAGCCTCAAGGCGGGAGGAGGAGGAGGTTTTATACCCTGCCCCCTTCACTACCTGAAGGAGTCTCCTGGGAGGTAGATGGTGCTGAGAGAGGGCCGAGAGAACTGTGACTGACCCAAGGTCACACCAGCAGCTACATGTGGAGGAGCAGGTTATCAAACCTGGTTCCCCAGATTAGACTCTGCCACTCTTAACCACTACTGGCTCTCCAAAGCAAAAAGTTGGATAAAAACACCAAGACAAGCCGTTCCAATGGACGGGACCCAACACAGGAAAAGCCCATAACCCAGCTGTTGCCAGACAGGACCACTGCAATAGTGGACAAATGTCTCCCCCACTTCCTCACCTGCAACAGACATTCCCTTGAAATGTGAAAATATAGGAGAGACCAGCCAGATGTGTTTGGGGTGGAATTCTAGCAGGAGCTCCTTTGCATATTAGGCCACACACCCTGATGTAGCCAATCCTCCAAGAGCTTACAAGGGTCTTTTTTGTAAGCTCTTGGAGGATTGGCTACATCAGGGGTGTGTGGCCTAATATGCAAAGGAGCTCCTGCTAGAATTCCACCCTTGGATGTCTTCCAGCCATACTTCGAGAGCAGGGATGGATGTGGTGCTGGAAAATCGGGAAAGATCCTCACAACAACCCTCCAAGGTCTACTAGAAAGGGTGACTTGGCCCAGGGAGCTGCATGATAGATTGTAGGACTTGAACTGGAGTCTCCCGAATTCTATTCTGAGCATTTAACAGTGTAAACCTAAGCACAGATACACCCTTCTATGTCCGTTGAAGTCAATAGACTGAAAAGGGTGTGACTCTTGCTTCGGTTTGCACTGCAGGTAGCATCCTACACAGACTGCCTAGCTTTCATCTGTCAAAAGAGCACATCTTCACCGTTTGCTTACAGAACTATTAGATCAGGAGTTCTGTAAACTTATGCATACGGGTTCCTTGGCAACAGCAGTCAATGTGTTAAGTAAGGTTTGTCTGAAGGTAGAGCGAGCTGTAGCTCAGAGCACCAATTCAGTGGCAAGGTATTTGCATGCAAAAGGTTCTAGGATCAGTCCTCACTCAGCGTACCCAGCTGAAAGGATGAAGTACTAGAACTTGTTAAAGTTCTTCGCTTGAAACGTTGGACAGCAGCTGCCAGTCGGAGTAGACAAACCCTACAACTCTTACCTTGATAGACCAGTACTCTGACTGTTGTAGTATGGTGCATGGTAAAGAGTAGCAGACTCTTATCTGGGAGAACCAGGTTTGATGCCCCAGTCCTACACATGCAGCCAGCTGGGTGTCCTTGGGTCAGTCGCAAGTTTTCTCAGAGCTGTTCTCGAAAGAACAAATTCTCAAAAGAGCTCTCTCAGCCCCACCTACTTCACAGGATATGAGATTGTAAGCTGCTCCAAGACTCTGAGTGAAGGGTAGGGTATAAATCCAATCTCCTCCTCCTCCTCCTCTTCTTTCTCTTCCTCTTCCTCCTCTTCTCTTCCTCTTCTTCTTCCTCTTTCTCTCCTTCCTCTTCCTCCTCCTCTTCTTCTTCTTCCCCTTCTCCTCCTCTCTGTAACAGAGCATCTGCTGTGCATGCAGAAAGCCCCAGGTTCCATTCCCTGATACCCGCAGCTAAAGAAGATCTGCTTGCAGGTGAGATGAAAGACCTCCACTTGAGACCCTGGAGAACCCCTGGGCCAGTCAAAGTAGGCAATTGAAAGACTAGAGGTCTGAAGCAGTAAAAGGCAGCTTCACGTGTACAGAAAGTCTGGAAAGAATTATTTTTAAAAAAAAACACATCCAGCCAGGAGGGGGGTGGGGGGGGAGAATTCTGAGTTGCTCAGAGGCTGCCTTTCTTCCTGATGGCATCTCCATTGGTCCTCATAGTGTTGCGTCTGGATGTGCTCTAGCAGCTGCTACCCTCAACTATTCGAGTGTTAAATAACACAACAGCACAAATGATTCTGGGAATATTCCTTCCCTCTAATAGGATGCAACACGCAATCTAATTAGAAAAGTCAATCACCCCATAGAATATTAATTCCATGTTCATAGCTTTCAAATTAATACGAAAATGTTCTTAATTGTTCTGTTAGCGAGTTTCCTTACAAAACGACTTCCTTATTGGAGAAAATTAAATTTGATAATAGACGGAGAGGGGAAGTTGACAGGGTGTTAAAGATGTTCGGAAAACTCTGGCGTTCTTGAAAATGGTACAGGAGCTGTATATTTAACACTGCAATAAAACCCCGATTTTGGGGGGGCGGGGGAGGTTCTGCTGCAGCTGGAGTTTGCCCAAGGTGACAGTCCAGTCTGGTCTTCTTCCTATGTCTCTGAGGAAGTGGACGTGCACACAAAAGTTCAAACCTTGAATAAAGCTTTGTTGGTCTTTGTTGGGAGCCAGTTTGGTGTAGTGGTTAACTGCGTGGACTCTTATCTGGGAGAACCAGATTTGATTCCTCACTCCTCCACTTGCACCTGCTGGAATGGCCTTGGGTCAGCCATAGCTCTTGTAGGAATTTTCCTTGAAAGGGCAGCTGCTGTGAGAGCCCTCTCAGCCCTGCCCACCTCACAGGGTGTCTGTTGTGGGGGGAGAAGATATAGGAGATTGTAAACCGCTCTGAGTCAGAGAGAAGGGTGGGGTATAAATCTGGAGTCTTCTTCTTCTTAAAGGGGCCATCGGACTCAACATTTCTTCTACAGCTTGCAGGGGTTGAATTCTAGCAGGAGCTCCTTCGCATATTAGGCCACACACCGCTAATGTAGCCAATCCTCCAAGAGCTTACAAAAAAGCCTTGGAAGCTCTTGGCAGATTGGCTACATCAGGGGTGTGTGGCCTAATATGCAAATGAGCTCCTGCTAGAATTCTACCCCTGACTGCTTCAGACCAACACAGCTGCCCACCTGGATCAGTCTTCTTTCTAGCTATCCATTTTCATTCCACCCTTCGTCCAAGGAACTCAGGGAGGCATACGTGGTTCCAGGGCTTTCTTTGTGTGTAGCAGGAACTCCTTTGCATATTAGGCCACACGCCCCTGATGTAGTCAATCCTCCTGGAGTTTACAGTAGGCCCTGTACAGAGAGCCCTGTAAGCTCTTGGAGGGTTGGCTAAATGAAGAGGGTGTGGCCTAATATGCAAAGGAGTTCCTGCTATGAAAAAAGCCCTGCAGATTCTCTGTATTTCTAATTATCTCTTCTTGCAAGCCTTTATTTTCTGTTGGATTTTTATTCCTCCTCCCGCAACACTTTAAAACAGCCCGTTTGATATGAACTGGCTTCCTTTGGGGTGTATAATTCCAGTCATCCAATTAGGTTTCTTTGTAACTGAGGAGCATCTTCCGCAACCCTGACCTTTAATCACCCGCTGATCTTTATCTTTTGCAATAACAAGGCCTAACGATTTGTTAACTCCCTTGTAATGATTTGTCATTTGAATGGATAGCAATTCCCTGAGCTCCAAGCGGTCATTATTTCTATGGCGAGGAGAATAGGGGGAACACAAGAGAGTAATTGGAAAGCTCTAACCTTTGCAGTAATGATGGGCAATAATTATGATAGTATTGACAAGGGGAGAAGAACCGAAGCTGTTTAGATGTCCAAGCCAATCAGTCTAGGAAGCAATATCTGAGAATCACATAATACAAGTTCCTCTTTTGTCAGAGAAATAATCCAAAACCTCTCCAAATATCGAGCAGATAAATCATATACTAAAGAAGATGGCAAAACAATTGTTTTAGCTGATTCGTGAGATAGTCAAGCCTTCACAGAACTTCAGCAGTGGGGGTATGAACAGCTACAGAAGAGATCGGCCCAAGTCCACAATTACACTATGATTTACTAAAGAGAAATTTTGGTAACGCAACTGTATAGGGGTCCCAACAATGCCTCAGCAAACACTGGGAGATTTGGAAGGTGGTGGCTGAGAAGGGTGAAGTTAGGGGAAGATGTGATGTCACTTCCACTCGATGCTCTAGGCTGCCTCCCCTAGTCTCTATGGTATTTATTAGGGACAGCAGGAGAAACTCCTAGACTGTCACTATTTGGAAGCCATTTTTTTCTTCTGCTTTTCAATTCCTTGGGGGGTGGGACATAGGGTTTGAGAGCAAGTAAATCAGCCAAAACCCACAACACACACAATCCTTTAATCTTCAGATTGGTAACCAGGAATTAGGTTCATTTGAGGTCAGAGGCCATGAACTACTGTTCCCCCCCTCCGATTGGGTCTGCTTATGTAAGAATCTTGAGTGGTCCATCTGGTCCAGCATCCTGTCTCACAGAAGTTAACCAGTTGCCCTGGAAGGCCAACACACACACATACAGGCTGAGACCTTCCCCTGCTGTTGACTCCCAGCACTGACGTTCAAAGATTTACTGTCATTGGTGGGCCTTATCATGACTCAAACAAGATAAACCCATTGCCCTTCCCCTGGCTAGATCTAGTGAAGAAGAAGATGATGATGAAGATATTGGATTTATATCCCACCCTTCACTCCGAATCTCAGTGTGGCTCACAATCTCCTTTATCTTCCTCCCCCACAACAGACACCCTGTGAGGTGGGTGGGGCTGAGAGAGCTCTCACAGCAGCTACCCTTTCAAGGACAACCTCTGCCAGAGCTCTGGCTGACACAAAACCATTCCAGCAGCTGCAAGTGGAGGAGTGGGGAATCAAACCCGGTTCTCCCAGATAAGAGTCTGCACACTTAACCACTACACCAAACCATTGCAGCAATCTGGATGTTGGTATAGTATACTATAGGCCAAGACAAAAATGCCCATTGAGTTCCGCCATACTGCCACTGGGCAAGAACAAAGCCATCATCTCCAGCGTCAGACAGAGAACTGTCCCTGTTTCCCATATTTCAAAGGACGTGAAACTGGAATGAGAAATCATGGAGAAGTTGCAGTGTGTTTCTCTGTCTCTGAATAAAGGTAAAGAGTAGAACTCTCTGTCCCTCAGCAACTGAGGATATGCAGGTCCATAGCTACAGTGGGGCCCGGGAGGAGGGGGCAGGCCACTCCATTCAAACCCCCTCCCACCTGTATGGCCCTTCCATTGGAAAGCCTCCAATCTGCCCCCTTTGCTTACCACCACTCACTGCCACTCTGAACAAGTGCTTCATGTTTGAGGGAGACGAGCTCCACCATTTCTGTTGTTAGTTACCTCCCTCCCCCTGCAACTTGGGCACCTTCCCAATGAAGTCTGTGATCTCAGCAGAGAAGAAGAAGAAGACTGCAGATTTATACCTCGCCCTTCTCTCTGCATCAGAGTCTCAGAGCGGCTTACAATCTCCTTTATCTCCTTCCCCCACAATAGACACCCTGTGAGGTGGGTGGGGCTGAGAGGGCTCTCACAGCAGCTGCCCTTTTAAGGACAACTCCTACAAGAGCTATGGCTGACCCAAGGCCATTCCAGCAGTTGCAAGTGGAGAAGTGGGGAATCCAACCCTGTTCTCCCAAATAAGAGTCCGTGCACTTAACCACTACACCAAACTGAGCACAACGAAGTCCTGCTCGTAGCCCTCAAAGTCAGAAGTCATTTTGGGTGCAGTGGCCACCCTACTAAAATTTTCTCCTCTAGGCCCCGTCCTCCGGGCTAAAATTTTCTGGCTGTGGGCCTAGGGATATGGAAGACTTGTGTCTTTGTGAAGGCCTTTTAAAAAAATCTTGATAAAACAAAGCACAGGGAGGGGGCTATTCTCTGTTTTTCTCTGTGGTGCTGTAAGCTCATATTGAGAAATTACATCATGGACTTCTGATATGAACAATATTGGAGGTTTGCAGTGAACAATGTTCTTAAGAACATAAGAGAAGCCATGTTGGATCAGGCCAACGGCCCATCCAGTCCAACACCCTGTGTCACACAGTGGCCAAAACCCCCAAGTGCCATCAAGAGGTCCACCAGTGGGGCTAGAAGCCCTTCCACTGTGCCCCCCCCCCCCCAGCACAAGCATGCAGAGCATCACTGCCCCAGACAGAGAGTTCCAACAATAAGCTTTGGCTGATAGAAATTTCTTGGAACTTTGCAGTGAAAACCAAGCATCCTCCCTCACCCGAGGTTTTCCAGGGGAAAAAATGCTTGGGTATCACTGCAAACCTCCAGGAATTATTCTTCATAAGAATATTTAAATAGGGGTTCTTTAGTGTACCATACTAGCAAGCGTGGACTGCAGTGACCTCTACAGGACTCAGCAGTACATTACAGTCAAGTCGCAAGCGTGAAACCATTTCCTAACTGACCTAACTGGGACTAGAAAACACACCTCTGCCGCAAGGAGGTTACTTACAAACTTAAATCTGAAACAAAGGAAATCAGCAAGGAGGAGAAATGGGGGAAGGGACAGCCAGGTGTGTGTAGTGATGAGCTGGAGGCATTCCTTTCAGTTCCGTGTACTTTTGTTTCGGCAAGACTCACTAAAGAATCCCTGTGTAGGTCTTGTTATGAACAATATTCTTGGAGGTTTTGACAAGACTGTGACAAAGGTGGGCTTGGAGGAGATAGAAACGAGGTGCCGCAGTTCATTAGCACAACTCGTTTGCATAATTCATTTGCATATGCCACACACCCCTGACATCACTGGAAAGGTGTACTAAATTATTTCAGCTCAGCATCTACCTTCAACCGCTTCTGGAAATACAATTGTCATCATAAAACGTTACTCCCATCATACTTTTTAAATTACTTTCTCCTATGTGGCCACAGTGGAATGATGAAGATTTCCATCTGTCCGCTTTATATGTTTTGGTTATTTCCACTTTTTTTGTGTGGGGAAAAAAACATTAGAAAGGTTGTCAAATCTTAGAATTCAGCAAAATTCTCACAGGGGTTTTGAACAATGGAGCCCAGAAGCAAGTATTTGGGAACAGGGGGACAGGAAGGAAGGAAGGATAACAAATTGATGGAGGTAAGGGAAATAGAGGTGGAAAGAAAGCAACTGTAAATGCATTCTCCAAGCTGCTTGCTGGCTTGGCTTGGAGAAGTGATTTAAAGAGACAAACTCTCCAAGATGGCTGATGGAGCAATGGAGGCTTCAAGAGTGACACAATATTTGTGAAAGAGCCACAGTCTGCCACCCCTGAGCTAGACAGTGTCTGTCTCACAGCAATCAATAATTGGGTGACTTTGTGGTTTGAATTTCAGTATACTGTGAATATTAGAAGGTTCTTGGATTTGATATTATTGAAAACTCTTGGATTGGATATTGCTATAATCATTTTGTGTTGACAATTATGCAAAGGAATACAAGTTGTTGGTGAACATATTGTCTGTATCATAACTTGTGAAGATTACAAGAATCTTGTTCAACCTAAGCACTGTTTTTTTCTTTGTTGGATGTAGCCCTGTACGCTGTGGTTCTTGTTTCATAACTGTCTTCTTTAGTGGCAGCACTGGATTCCCCTGCAATATTATTTTGCTGATGTTTATTTATTAAAAGGCTCTTATAACATTTTTTTCCTTCCAGAAAGGGTCCAATGCAAAATATTCAAAACATAGATATGCTTAAACAAGGGGGGGGGGATAAAAATACACTGCAGGGTTATCGTGACTCACTTGCAGCCCCCTCCTCTGTAATGGCAATAAGAACATAAGAACACAAGAGAAGCCATGTTGGATCAGGCCAATGGCCCATCTAGTCCAACACTCTGTGTCACACAGTGGTCAAAAAAAACCCAAGTGCCATCAGGAGGTTTACCAGTGGGGCTAGAAGCCCTTCCACTTTGCCCCCCCCCCCTCAAGCACCAAGGATACAGAGCCCCAGAAAGTTACAATAATATGCTGTGGCTAATAGCCACTGATGGACCTCTGCTTCATATTTTTATCCAATCCCCTCTTGAAGCTGGCTATGCTTGTAGCTGCCACCACCTCCTGTGGCAGTGAATTCCACATGTTAATCACCCTTTGGGTGAAGAAGTACTTCCTTTTATCCGTTCTAACCCGACTGCTCAGCAATTTCATTGAATGCCCACGAGTTCTTGTATTGTGAGAAAGAGAGAAAAGTACATCTTTCTCGTTCTTCTCCATCCCACGCATAATCTTGTAAACCTCTATCATGTCACCCCACAGTCGACATTTCTCCAAGCTAAAGAGCTCCAAGCGTTTTAACCTTTCTTCATAGGGAAAGTGTTCCAAACCTTTAATCATTCTAGTTGCCCTTTTCTGGACTTTTTCCAATGCTATAATATCCTTTTTGAGGTGCGGTGATCAAAATTGTACACAGTATTCCAAATGAGATCACACCATTGAGTTATACAGGGGCATTATGATACTGGCTGATTTGTTTTCAGTTCCCTTCCTAATAATTCCCAGCATGGCATTAGCCTTTTTTATTGCACAGTCTCGACATTTTCAGTGAGTTATCTACAATGAACCCAAGATCTCTCCCTTGGTGAGTCTCTGCCAGTTCACACCCCATCAACTTGTATTTGTAGCTGGGATTCTTGGCCCCAATGTGCATTACTTTGCACACATTGGCCACATTGAACTTCATCTGCCACGTTGATGCCCACTCACCCAGCCTCAACAGATCCCTTTGGAGTGCCTCACAATCCTCTCTGGTTCTCACCACCCTGAACAATTTAGTGTCATCTGCAAACTTAGGCACTTCGCTGCTTACTCCCAACTCCAAATCATTAATGAACAAGTTAAAGAGCATGGGACCCAGTATTGAGCCCTGCAGCACCCCACTGCTTACCATCTTCCACTGCAAAGATTGCCCATTTATACTCACTCTCTGTTTCCTATTAATTAGCCAGTTTTTGATCCACAAGAGGACTTGTCCTTTTACTCCATGACTCTCGAACTTACTAAGGAGCCTTTGATGAGGAACTTTAGCAAAAGCTTTCTGGAAGTCAAGGTAAACAACATCTATACGGTCCCCTTTGTCTACATGTTTGTTCACCCCCTCAAAGAACTGTAGCAGGTTAGTGAGGCAAGATCTTCCCTTATATTTATTTATTTATATTTAGACTTATATCCCGCCCTTCTCACCGAAGTGTCTCAGGGCGGCTTACAACATAATAATTTACACAGATTCAATTTAAAAGCATTTACAGATACAATTTAAACCATAATTAATAAAACAAATAAAAATAAAACCAGCGGTCTGTATGTGCATTTTATTCCATTCAGAAGGTATCCTCATTGTCAGTTAGATGTTATAGGCCTGCCGGAAGAGGGCTGTCTTACAGGCCCTGCGGAACTGTCCTAGGTCCCGCAGGGCCCGCACCTCCTCCGGCAGCTGGTTCCACCAGTAAGGTGCCGTTATTGAGAAGGCCCGGTCCCTGGTGGATTTTAGACGGGCCTCCTTTGGCCCGGGGATTACCAGCAGGTTTTGTGAACCCGACCGTAGTACTCTCTGGGGAACGTGTGGGGAGAGACGGTCCCTAAGGTAGGCAGGTCCTAGGCCATATAGGGCTTTAAAGGTAATGACCAACACCTTGTACTGGACTCAGAATGTTACTGGCAGCCAGTGCAGGTCCCGGAGCCCTGACCATATGTGCTCCCATCTTGGGAGCCCTAATAGCAGCCGGGCAGCGGCGTTCTGCACTAGCTGCAGTTTCCGGGTCCGGCACAAGGGTAGCCCCATGTAGAGGGCATTACAGTAGTCCAGCCTCGAGGTGACCGTAGCATGAATCACTGTTGCTAGGTCGTCGCGCTCCAGGAAGGGGGCCAACTGCCTCGCCCGCCTAAGATGAAAGAAAGCGGACTTGGCAGTGGCTGCTATCTGAGCCTCCATCGTCAGTGAAGGCTCCAATAGTACCCCCAAGCTCTTGACCCTGCTCGACGCTATCAACGGCACGCCGTCAAAAGCTGGCAGGGGGATTTCCCTTCCCGGGCCGCAGCGACCCAAGCAAAGGACCTCTGTCTTCGCTGGATTCAGCTTCAGCCTGCTCAGCCTAAGCCACCTAGCCACTGCCTGTAACGCCCGGTCCAGATTATCTGGGGCGCAGGCGGGCCGGCCGTCCATAAGCAGATAGAGCTGGGTGTCGTCAGCATATTGATGGCAATCCAGCCCATACCTTCGGGCAATCTGAGCAAGGGGGCACATATAGATGTTAAATAACATCGGGGAAAGTACCGCCCCTTGAGGCACTCCGCAATCAAGCGTGTGTCTCCGGGACAGTTCCTCCCCAATCGCCACCCTTTGTCCCCGACCGTCAAGGAAAGAGGAAAGCCATTGCAAGGCCAGCCCCTGAATCCCTGCGTCGGCAAGGCGGCACGCCAGAAGCCGATGGTCGAACGTATCGAATGCTGCCGATAGGTCTAACAGCATCAGCACCGCCGAGCCACCTTGATCCAGATGCCGCTGAAGGTCATCCACCAGGGCGACCAGCACCGTCTCCGTCCCGTGGCCCGGGCGAAAGCCAGACTGGTAGGAGTCAAGGATAGAAGCATCCTCCAGGAAACTCTGTAGCTGCAACCCCACTGCCCTCTCAATAAGTTTGCCCAAGAAGGGCAAATTCGAGACCGGCTGGTAGTGTGCCAATTCGGCCGGGTCTAACGTTGTTTTCTTCAAGAGGGGACGGACCACCGCCTCTTTGAGCGCTGATGGAAAATGCCCCTCTAGCAGGGATCTATTTATGATATCCCGTATAGGATATCTTAGCTCCCTCTGGCAGGTCTTAATAAGCCAGGAGGGGCATGGGTCCAATTTACAGGTTGTTGGGCGTGCAGATAGGAGGATCCTGTCAACTTCTTCCAGGCTGAGCGCACCGAAGCCGTCCAGGACACAATCCGAAGACAGGCACGGAGCCTCAGGTTCGCTAACTGTATCTAATATGGCAGGGAAGTCGGAACGGAGCGATGCGATTTTATCCGCAAAGAAATTCGCAAAAGCCTCACAGCCAATTTCCAATTCATTAGAATTTGGTCTGCCCTGTGGCAGTGTTGTAAGGGTCCAAATTGTATTGAACAGTTGTGCCGGGCGCGAAGTTGCGGACGCAATCTCTGCCGCAAAGTATGTTTTCTTTGCGGCCTTGACTGCCATCTCATAAACTCTCTATAAGATGTTCGAGTCGCTTCGTCTCGAGTACACCACCATTGCCTCTCTAGTCGTCTGAGTCCCCGTTTCAAATGCCGCAGCTCCTGGTTATACCAGGGCGTCAGCCTTGAACGAGGGCACAGAGGACGCCTAGGTGCGATCTCATCGATGGCCCCGGCGAGCCTATCATTCCAAGCCTCCACCAGGTCATCGAGGGAGTCGCCAGGGGGCCAGGGATCCCGCAGAGCCGTCAGGAACCGTTCCGGGTCCATCTGGCTCCGCGGGCGAGCTAAAATAAGCTCGCCGCCCAAACGGGCTTGGGGTGGGACGTCCACACGAGCCTTGAGGGAATAGTGATCCGACCATGGCACTGCTATAGAAGCAAGATCGTTCACTGAAACTCCCGACGCGAAGATCAAGTCTAACATGTGACCCGCCTGGTGAGTGGGTGTCGTAACTAAACCATGCTGAGTCTTCCTCAATAACTTGTGTTCATCAATGTGCCTACTCATTCTGTCCTTGATAATGGTTTCTACCAACTTTCCCGGTATTGAAGTCAGACTGACGGGCCTGTAATTTCCTAGATCTCCTCTGGAACCCTTTTTAAAGATGGGGGTGACATTTGCTTCATTCCAGTCCTCAGGAACAGAGGCAGATTTCAATGAAAGATTACATATTTTTGTCAGGAGATCCACAAGTTCACCTTTGAGTTCTTTCAGAACTCTTGGATGTTTGCCATCCGGACCTGGTGACTTATTAGTTTTTAATTTGTCTATCAGTTGTAGGACCTCCTGTCTTGTCACCTCAATCTGACTCAGGTCTTTCAACACCCCTTCCAAAATTAGCAGTTCTGGAGTGGGCAAACACTTCTCATCTTCCACAGTGAAGACGGAGGCAAAAAATGCATTCAGCTTCTCAGCCATTTCCCTATCCTCCTTCAATAATCCTTTTACCCCTTGGTCATCCAAGGGCCCCATTTCCTCCCTGGCTGGTTTCCTGCTTCTAATATATTTGAATAAATTTATATTGTTGGTCTTTATGTTTTTTGCAATATGCTCCTCAAAGTCCCTTTTTGCCTCCCTGATCACAGTCTTGCATTTGATTTGCCACCACCTGTGTTCCCTTTTTATCTGAGCTTCTAGGATTGTAGTTTTAAATAGCCTTCAAATTAAACCCCTTCCCCAAGGGTTTTGACTGTATTTACCTTTCCTTTCAGCTTCCTTTTCACATGCCTCCGCATCTCAGAAAATTTACCCCTTTTAAACTTAAAATGACCCACACTGCAATAGTATTTTGCTTGTATTAATTTATTGAAAGGACTGGATGACACTTTCCTTCCAAAGAGGATCCAGTGCTCAAAACATGGAGATGCCCCAACAAGAGAAATTAAAAAGCAAGACAAACAGGCAAATACAGAATGAACTGAACTCTGGAGATGAGCTGTCATTCCGGGTGACACCCAGGTCCCACCTGGAGGCTGGCATCCTTGTAAGCCCCTAAATATTAGCCTCCTCCAAACTCCCTCCTACTGATTTTGCAAAGTCCTCTGAAAACCAACAGGGTGGGTGCTTTTTCCTGATTCCCTTAGTGCCATGCAGTCGTTTCCTGCGATGCTCCAACGGGTATCAAACTCCTTTGTTATGAGGGCCGGATCTGACATAAATGAGACTTTGTTGGGCCGGGTCATGTGTCATAAAATGTAATGCCAGGTAGCACAGAGATAAACTTTATAAAGGACACAATCAAACACAAAGATTTTTTAAAAGCTTAAAATAAAACATGCCTAAAACATTAGCACTTGTTAGTCTTAAAGGTGCTTTCTTTGTATCTCTCCCATATGATCCACGGAACTGGGCAAAGTTAGCTCTGGCTCTTTCCTTCCTTCCCCAGGGGACTTGAAAGGGGAGGAGCCTCAGCCAATAGAAGGTTTAGCTCTGTAGCTCTGTTGTGTGATTGAGAGAGCCTAGCAAAGCAAGCTCCTCTCCAAGGCAGAAGTCTCAGCTAATGGAGAAAACAGAGGCTTTGCTCTGCAGCTCCTGTGCGATTGAGCAAGCCTAGCAAAGCAAGCTGAAATGCAGAAGGAAGCAAGAGGTAGAAGGAAGCAGATGACAGTGAGTAGCTCAGGGGCCTGATAGGAGCCCTCTTGGGGCTTGATTCGACCCCCGGGGCCGCATGTTTGACAACCCTACCCCGACCCTTTCCAGGGTAACCTACACTGCAAGGATGTCGCAAGCCGCTTTCCCCCTCCCATCCGCTCTCCGTCGCCAAGGTGACGCTTGAGCCACGGAGAAGCTTCTGCGCGTGCACGGAACGCAGCGTCCGAGAGCGTGCGTACGAGCACGCGCGAGGTCGGAGAGCGAAAGAAAAGCCGAGAGAGGCGGGGTTTCCCTTTTCTACGCATGCGCGGAGCAGCTCGCAGCCTTTGACAGCGGTGAAGGCGATGGCGTCCATTTTTGTTGCGCATGCGCGTTGAGGCCGCCGGTGCTTGACAGCGCTGGCTGCTTCCCGGTCATGGCGTCGGCGCCGCTGGAGCACGAGACTCAGATCTTCCTGGATCTCTTCCATCAGGACGGGTTGGTGGTCTGCGCCAGGGGGCTGGGCATCGACCGCCTCCTCCTGCGCTTCCTCCGCCTCTACTGTGTGCCCAACAACTTGGTCTTGGTTCTGAACACCAGCCCTGCAGAGGAGGTGAGGAGGAGGGCTGCCAGATCCAGGTCGGGGGACTCCTGGAGATTTGGGGGTGGCGCCTGGGGAGGGAAGGCAGGGACCCCAGTGGAGTGCAATGCCCCAGAGCCCACCTTCCAAAGCACCCATTTTCCCCGGAGGAACTCCCAGGGATCCCCGGGTCCCCCCTGGAGGCTGGCGTCCCTGTTATTGTGTTTGGCGCCTTCCTGGCTGGGTGGAGGGGAGAGACGCTTTGGACATGCCTGAGGGATGTCAGATTCAGGGCAGGGGGGGCCAAACTGCGGCTTGGGAGCCACCTGCGGCTCTTGAGGCCCCCATTGCCCCTGTTTGTCTTGCTTTTTAATTTCTCTTGTTGGGGCATCTCCATGTTTTGAGTATTTTCTCTGTAAGCCAAGCTGCACTGGACCCTCTTTGGAAGGAAAACGTCATCCAGTCCTTTCAATAAATTAATACAAGCAAAATACTATTGCAGTGTGGACCATTTTAACTTTAAAAGGGTTAAATTCTCTGACATGCGGAGGCATGTGAAGAGGAAACTGAGAGGAAAGGTAAATACAGTCAAAACTCTTGGGGAAGCTTGAAGGCTATTTAAAACTACAATCCTAGAAGCTCAGATAAAATATATACCGCAAGTTAGGGAAGGCACAAACAGGTATAAGAAAAGGACTGCATGGTTAACAAACAAAGTTATGGAAGCTGTGGAGGGACAGGGACCTCAGTGGGGGTGCAGTGCCCCAGAGTCCACCCTCCAAAGCAGCCATTTTCTCCAGGGAAACTGATGTCTGAAGATGACCATCCCTAAAATTTCTGGGAGGGGAAGGGAGACTCTCATGGAAGGCATTGGGCTGCTTTTGCTTTAAGGTCCTCTGATCTTTCTTTTTAGCATTTTTAGCTTTCCACAATTAAGAAGGATACCTTTATTCAGGGCTTTTTTTCTATCAGGAACTCATTTGCATATTTCTTTCAGGAACTCCTTTGTATATTTTTTCTATCAGGAACTCCCTGATGCAGCCAATCCTCCAAGAGCTTACAGTTGCCCTGTAAGAAGAGCCCTGTAAGCTCCAGAATGATTGGCTACATCAGGGGGGTGTAGCCTAATATGCAAAGGAGTTCCTGCTACAAAAAAAGCCCTGTGTTTATTTCTTTATTAAGTTCAATTTTTGCCTGCCCTTCTCTAAGAAATAGGGCTTAGGGCAGCTTATATCATGTATATAGACAATGAATATTAAAAAAAAAACAGCATTAAAACTAATTAAGCATTTCACACTATCAGTCCCCTATTTTGAAATATTTACTCTTCCCCCCTCCTTTGTAATTAAATCCAAACTCCCCCCTGTAATTAAATCCAAATACACGCTTGAATGACATACTCAAGATTGCTACAGCAGAGACATTGTCTCCAAATTTTGAAGCGATAATTCACAGCAAGAGGTGTCAGTTATCAGAGTTTGTTAATTAAACAAACTATTGTGAGAGAGCTAATCTTTCAAGCATGTTTTAAGATTTTTAATAATCTTTAATTGTGTTTGTCTGTGTCCTTTATAAAGTTTACATCTCTGCTACCTGGCATTACATTTTATCACACACACACACAAACACAGCCCTGGCTGACAAAGTCTCATTTATGTCAAATCTGACCCTCCTTTAAAAAATGAATTCTGTACCCCTAGCTAGTAAATGCATTTAGGGTTGCTAAATACCTAGCTAGTAAATGCATTTAGGGTTGCTAAATAAAGGGTTGCCTGGAGAAGTTGACGGAATCCTCTCCTCTGCGCGCCCAACAACTTCTGATTTGGACCCATCCCCCTCCTGGCTAATTAAATCCTGCCCGAGGGAGCTTAGATGTCCTTTACGGGACATCATAAATAGATCCCTCTTGGAGGGGCGTTTTCCAACGCCCTTAAAAGAGGCTTTGGTCTGCCCCCTCCTGAAAAATAGTACAGCAGACCCGGCCGAATTGGCAAATTACCGACCAGTCTCTAATTTACCGTTTTTAGGTAAAATTATAGAGAGGGCAGTGGCGTTGCAGTTGCAGGGTTTTCTGGATGACGCTTCCGTCCTAGACCCTTGCCAGTCTGGCTTTCGTCCGGGCCATGGAACAGAGACAGTGCTGGTCGCCTTGACAGATGACCTCCAGCGGCATCTGGACCGGGGCGGTGTGGCGGTGCTGATGTTGTTAGACCTGTTGGCCGCGTTCGACATGGTCGACCATCGGTTACTGACCCGCTGCCTCGCCGATGTTGGGGTTAAGGGGTCAGCCCTACAATGGCTCTCCTCCTTCCTTGAGGATCGGGGACAAAGGGTGGCAATCGGGGGTGAGCTGTCCCAGAGGCACACACTAAATTGTGGGGTGCCCCAGGGAGCAGTTCTCTCACCGATGCTATTTAATATCTATATGCGCCCCCTTGCCCAGATCACCAGGAGGTATGGGCTTGGGTGTTGCCAGTATGCGGATGACACCCAGCTCTATCTGTTAATGGATGGCCGGCCTGACTGCGTCCCAAAGAACTTAGACCTGGCTCTGCAGGCTGTGGCAACCTGGTTAAGGCTGAGCGGGCTGAAATTGAACCCAGCGAAGACAGAAGTCCTTTGCCTAGGTCGGGGCGCTCTGGGAGGGGAAATACCTCTCCCGGTCTTCGACGGGGCGCCGCTGAAAGCGACGTGCCGGGTCAGGAGCCTGGGAGTTTTACTGGAGCCTTCATTATCAATGGAGGCCCAGATAGCAGCCACTGCCAAGTCAGCCTTTTTTCATCTGAGACGGGCAAGGCAGTTGGCTCCATTCCTAGAGCGTTGGGATCCGGCAACAGTGATTCATGCAACGGTCACCTCGAGACTGGATTACTGTAATGCCCTCTACATGGGGCTGCCTTTGTGCCGAACCCGGAAGCTGCAGCTGGTGCAGAACGCGGCTGCTAGATTACTGTTGGGGCTCCCAAAGCGGGAGCACATACCGCCGGGGCTGTGTGAACTGCACTGGCTGCCAGTTATATACCGGATTCGTTACAAAGTGCTGGTTATTACCTTTAAAGCCCTATGTGGCCGAGGACCTGCCTACCTTAGGGACCGTCTTTCCCCATACGAACCCCAGAGAGCGCTGAGGTCAGCTGGGAAGAACTTGCTGACTATCCCCAGGCCGAGAGAGGTAAAGCTTCAGAGTACCCGTGATCGGGCTTTCTCTGTTATGGCTCCACGCCTATGGAACCAGCTTCCGGAGGATCTGCGGACCTTGCGGGAATTTGAACAGTTCCGCAGGGCCTGCAAGACCACCTTGTTCCGATTGGCCTTCACCGATTAAGGAAATTGCTAGTGAAACCTATACAATAGCACCAGTATATTAATTTTAAAGATTTTATTGATTTTAGAGTTTTAGTAGAATTTTAATTAATGTGTTAATTAGTTATGTTCAAATACCTTGTAAAACTAATGTATTGATTATGTTGTTAGCCGCCCTGAGCCTGCTTCGGCGGGGAGGGCGGGATACAAATAAAAATTGATTGATTGATTGATAAATATTGTTGGTGTTTTTCACTGTAGCTGTTTCACTGCTTGTCTGTCCGGCTTCAAACTAGTTGTTTGGGTAGAGCAGGTTGCCTTTGTATTTATTCTCATTTGTAGTCTTTGATTTAGGAGTTCTTTATTGACCAATTGAGGACCTGCGACGTGGCCCATCTGCCTCGGCGCATTACAAACGAAATCCCCAGCAACAGCCGGTATGAAGCGTACATGCAAGGAGGCGTCATATTTGCCACTAGCCGGATCCTTGTGGTGGACTTCCTGACAGGCCGAATTCCTTCTGATCTCATCACTGGTAAGAAGCTTGCCAGGAGACAGCCTAGTGCAAGGGTGGCCAAACTGTGGCTCGGGAGCCACAGGTGGCTCTTTCACACACATTGTGTGGCTCTTGAAGCCCCAGTGGCTGGCTTGGAGAAAGCAGCTGTTTATTTAATTCTCCAAGTCAAGCCAGCCGGCAGCTTGGAGAATGCATTTAAAGTTGCTTTCTTTCCCTCTCTCCCTCCCTCCCTCAAATGTCTGATGTTCATGTCTTGCTGCTCTCAAGAGAGCCAGTTTGGTGTAGTGGTTAAGTGTGCGGACTCTTATCTGAGAGAACCGGGTTTGATTCCCCACTCCTCCACCTGCACCTTCTGGATGGCCTTGGGTCCTTGAAAAGGCAGCTGCTGTGAGAGTCTTCTCAGCCCCATCTACCTCACAGGATGTCTGTTGTGGGGGAGGAAGATAAAGGAGATTGTGAGCCGCTCTGAGATTCGGAGTGGAGGGCGGGATATAAATCCAATATCTTAATCTTCTTCTTCTTCAAACATTGGATGTTCATGTTTTGCGGCTCTCAGATGTCTGATGTCTATTCTGTGTGGCTCTTGCATTATGCAAGTTTGGCCAGCCCTGGCCTAGTGCTCATTTGGGATGCTTTCTGGCTGAGAAATTGCAACCGTTATCCCTTCCATGCGAGCTCATGCATGCTGTACACAGGCTTCATTTGTATTCTGCTTGCAGGAATAACACCCCATCTCTGGCACAACTTTACATTAAATTTCCATGCAGGTGTTCTGAGGTGCTCAGAGTATTTGACAGACCGAGCGTTTGGCTGCGTCTTGCCATCCTTTGGGTGGCCTCCTCAAGAATGGTTAGCAGCTGGAGAGCCAGTTTGGCGTGAGAGCCAGTTTGGTGTAGTGGTTAAGAGCGGCAGACTCTAATCTGGAGAACCTGGTTTGATTCCCCACCTCTCCACAGGCCCCTGCTGAGTGACCTCAGGTCAGTCCCAGTTTTCTAAAGAGCTGCTCTCTCTAGTTTCTGTCAGAGCAGTTTCTGTCAGAGTTCTCTCAGCCCCACCTGCCTCACAAGGTGTCTGTTGTGGGGAAAGGGAGGGAAAAGAGATTGTGAGCCGCTCTGAGTGAAGGGCGGGGTATACATCCAACCTCTTCTTCTTCTGGAGAGAGGAGTAAGGCAAAGGCCCAGCGGAAGTATTCCCATCTGCTTCCTTGGGGGCTCTCTAACGGCTCCTTCCATGGCCATTGGGAGCTGCATATTGCTCACTGGTGACACTGTAGCTTCGCTTTAAGTGCACCCTGATAGGGTGGTTAAAAAAACAAAAACTAGGTAGTCACACTGTTCTGCAGCAAAACCCAGAAATGATGTAATTATCTGTGGGGAGGGCGGCTTGACCCTGGCTTCCATCTGGCCCGAAGTCACTGTTGACTCAGCTCTGCAATACTTGGTAGTGAGGAGATTAGATCAGCGCTGGGATCCTGGCGACTTCTGAGTGTGTGTGTGCGCTTGTGCTTGTGGTGCTTCTACCTCAAAAAACAGCCCACCCCCCCAACCAGAGACCCACAGATCAATTCTGGAAAGCCAGTTTGGTGTAGTAGTTAAGTGTGTGGACTCTTATCTGGGAGAACGAGGTTTGATTCCCCACTCCTCCACTTGCAGCTGCTGGAATGGCCTTGGGTCAGCCATAGCTCTGGCAGAGGTTGTCCTTGAAAGGGCAGCTGCTGTGAGAGCCCTCTCAGCCCCACCCACCTCACAGGGTGTCTGTAGTGGGAGAAGGAGATAAAGGAGATTGTAAGCCGCTCTGAGTCTCTGATTCAGAGAAGGGCGGGGTATCAATCTGCAGTCTTCTTCTTCTCCAGTATATCCTCTCCCCGCCACCCCAGCTTTCTGATAACCCTGAAGTGTGGGGCAGAGGGCCTCCAAACCAAAGATGTTTTGTGGATCGCCTCTAGAGGTCACTGTGGGCCAAAGTGAACATTCACTGGAGGAAGTTCTGCAGGCATGGCAGAGCCCTGCATCCTTTCTGGGTTGCGTGTGGGTCGTGCCTGCTCCTCTCGATGCCACGCTTCTTTAAAAACTCCTACTCAAGTGCAGGACCCTAGTAGGAGTCAGTCACCAGAGGTCACCATGATTTCCAGTTGCACAGGCACACACTAGGGTTGCCAATCCCCAGGTGGGAAGCAATACAAAAAACCATGGGAGAAATAATGAAACAATAATTAAATAAATTTAGAAGCAGTTTTAAATAGCAAATATTAAGTGATTCAACACACATATATAAACGCACTGTTTTACAGGGTGATAACAATCAATGCCATAACAATAATAACACATCAAAGCACTGCAATTTCATTATGTTATACAGACACACATAAGAACATAACATAAGAGAAGCCATGCTGGATAAGGCTAATGGCCCATCCAGTCCAACACTCTGTCACACAATGGCCAAAAAAACAAAACAAAACCCAAGTGCCATCAGGAGGTTCATAAGTGGGGCTAGAAGCCCTTCCACTTTGCCCCCCCCCCCCCAAAGCACCAAGAATACAGAGCATCACTGCCCCAGACAGAGAGTTCCATCAATACACTGTGAGTAATAGCCACTGATGGACCTCAGCTCCATATTTTTATCTAACCCCCTCTTGAAGCTGTCTATGCTTTTAGCCGCCACCCCCTCCTGTGGCAGTGAATTCCACATGTTAATCACCCTTTGAGTGAAGAAGTACTTCCTTTTATCCGTTTTAACCCGACTGCTCAGCAATTTCATTGAATGCCCACGAGTTCTTGTATTGTGAGAAAGGAAGAAAAGTACTTCTTTCTCGTTCTTCTCCATCCCATGCATAATCTTGTAAACTTCTATCATGTCACCCCGCAGTCGACGTTTCTCCAAGCTAAAGAGCCTCAAGCGTTTTAACCTTTCTTCATAGGGAAAGTGTTCCAAACCTTTAATCATTCTAGTTGCCCTTTTCTGGACTTTTTCCAATGCTATAATATCCTTTTTGAGGTGCGGTGATCAAAATTGTACATAGTATTCCAAATGAGACCACATAATTGATTTATACAGGGGCATTATGATACTGGCTGATTTGTTTTCAATTCCCTTCCTAATAATTCTCAGCATGATGAGAATTTTTCATTGCAACCGCACACTGTCTTGACATTTTCAGTGAGTTATCTACCATGACCCCAAGATCTCTCTCTTGGTCATTCTCTGCCAGCTCACACCCCATCAACTTGTATTTGTAGCTGGGATATTTGGCCTCAATGTGCATTACTTTGCACATGGCCACATTGAACCTCATCTGCCACATTGACGCCCACTCACCCAGCCTCAACAGATTCCTTTGGAGTGCCTCAAAATCCTCTCTGGTTCTCACCACCCTGAACAGTTTCATGTCATCTGCAAACTTGGCCACTTCACCACTTACTCCCAACTCCAAATCATTAATGAATAAGTTAAAGAGCATGGGACCCAGTACTGAGCCCTGTGGCACCCCACTCCTTACCGTCCTCCACTGCGAAGACTGCCCATTTATACTCACTCTGCTTCCTATTAATTAGCCAGTTTTTGATCCACAAGAGTACTTGTCCTTTTACTCCATGACTCTCAAGCTTACTAAGGAGCCTTTAATGAGGAACTTTATCAAAAGCTTTCTGGAAGTCAAGGTAAACAACATCTATTGGGTCCCCTTTGTCCACATGTTTGTTCACCCCCTCAAAGAACTGTAACAGGTTAGTGAGGCAAGATCTTCCCTTACAGAACCCATGCTGAGTCTTTCTCAATAACTTGTGTTCATCAATGTGCCTACTAATTCTGTCCTTGATAATGGTTTCTACCAACTTTCCCGGTATTGAAGTCAGACTGACTGGCCTGTAGTTACCCGGATCTCCTCTGGAACCCTTTTTAAAGATGGGGGTGACATTTGCTACCTTCCAGTCCTCAGGAACGGAGGCAGATTTCAATGAAAGATTACATATATTTGTCAAAAGATCCACACGTTCAACTTTGAGTTCTTTCAGAACTCTTGGATGTATGCCATCCGGACCTGGTGACTTATTAGTTTTTAATTCGTCTATCAGTTGTAGGACCTCCTCTCTTATCACCTCAATCTGACTCAGGTCTTTCAACACCCCTTCCAATATAAGTGGTTTTGGAGCAAGCAAACATTTCTCATCTTCCACAGTGAAGACAGAGGCAAAAAATGCATTCAGCTTCTCAGCCATTTCCCTATCCTCTTCCAGTAATCCTTTTACCCCTTGGTCATCCAAGGGCCCCACTGCCTCCCTGGCTGGTTTCCTGCTTCTAATATATTTGAAGAAATTTTTATTGTTGGTCTTTATGTTTTTTGCAATATGCTCCTCATAGTCCCTTTTTGCCTCCCTGATCACAGTCTTGCATTTGATTTGCCACAGCCTGTGTTCCTTTTTATTAATCTCACTTGGACTACCTTTCCACCGTTTAAAGGACTCCTTCTTACCTTTTACAGCTTCCATTACTTTGTTTGTTAACCATGCAGGCCTTTTCTTATACCTGCTTGTGCCTTTCCTAACTTGTGGTATATATTTTATCTGAGCTTCTAGGATTGTAGTTTTAAATAGCCTCCAAGCTTTCCCCAAGGGTTTTGACTGTATTGACCTTTCCTTTCAGTTTCCTCTTCACATGCCTCCTCATCTCTGAGAATTTACCCCTTTTAAAGTTAAACGTGGTTGTGCTGGTCTTTTGGGGCAACTCTTTATTTATACAAATGGTGAAATCAATAACGTGCTTGTAAGACAGATGTGGGTGCAATATTTCACCCCGGGTTTGGAGACCCTCCCCGCACTTCAGGGTCATCAGAAAACCGGCGGGGGGGGGGGGGATGCCTGCTGGCAACTCTATTATTCCCTATACAGACTTATTCTCATAGCAAATAATGGAGAATTGATCCACAGGTATCTGGGGCTCTGGGGGGGGGCTGTTTTTTGAGGTAGAGGCACCAAATTTTCTGTATAGCATCCAGGGCCGATCCCCAAAATACCCCCCACATTTCAAAAATATTGGACCAGTGGGTCCAATTCTATGAGCCTCAAAAGATGGTGCCCCTATTTGTCATTATTTCCAATGGAAGGAAGGCTAAAAGGTGTGCGGTCCCTTTAAATGTGATGGCCAGAATTCCCTTTGGAGTTCAATGATGCTTGTCACACCCTTGCTCTTGGTTCCACCCAATGTCTCTTGGCTCCACCCCCAAAGTCCCCTGGCTCCACCCCCAAAGTCCCCAGATATTTCTTATACTTGGCAACCCTAGCGCATGCGCGCCCGCGCACACACACACACACACAGAAGCTTCAAAAATGACTCAGAATATGATGGGCTGTGCCATATCTCTTTGCTTCTCCCATGACTCATTATTCTGTCTCTTGTTCCGTGACTTTCCAGGCATCCTCGTGTACAAAGCCCACCGAATCATTGAGTCATGCCAAGAGGCCTTTATCTTGCGGCTCTATCGGCAGAAGAACAAGCAGGGCTTCATCAAGGCCTTCTCGGACAATGCCGTGGCTTTTAGCACCGGGTTTTGCCACGTGGAAAGAGTGATGAGAAACCTCTTCGTCAGGAAGCTTTACCTGTGGCCAAGGTGAGCTGTGCTCTTTGGCGCTCTTAACAAGTTAATTGGGTGCATGAACCTATGGGGCTGCCTTACACGGGATCAAACCATCAGTCCGTTGTCTACTCAGACTGGCAGCAGTAGGGTTGCCAATCCCAAGGTGGGGGCAGGGGATCTACTGGTTTGAGAGCCCTCCCCCCACTTCAGGGTCATCAGAAAGTGGGGGGCGGGGAGGGAAATGTCTGTGGGCACTCCATTATTCCCTTTGGAGACCGATTCCCATAGGGTATAATGGAGAATTGATCCACAGGTATCTGGGGGGGGCTGTTTTTTGAGGTAGAGACACTAAATTTGCAGCTTAGCATCTAGTGCCTCTCCCTAAAATACCCTCCCAGTTTCAAAAAAGGGTGGACCAGGGGGTCCAATTCTATGAGCCCCTAAAGAAGGTGCCCCAATCCTGCATTATTTCCAAAGGTGGGAAGGCATTTAAAAGGTGTGCGGTCCCTTTAAATGGAATGGCCAGAACTCCCTTTGGAGCTCAATTATGCTTGTCAGAACTTTGCTCCTGGCTCCACCCCCCAAAGTCTCCTGGCTCCACCCCCAAAGTCCCCAGATATTTCTTGAATTGGACTTGGCAACCCTAGGCAGCAGCTCTTCAGGGTGTCAGTCAGAGGTCTTCCACATCACCTCCTACCTGATCAATTTTAATTGGAGACGCTGGGGATTGAACTCAGGACCTTCTGCACACACAGCAGATGTTCCACTGCTGAGTCATGGTTCCTCCCTAATTAAATTAGATCTGCAGAGGATGTGTCATAGCTTTGCTGGGCATGTACAAAACCTCACTGATCGAAGTCAGTCTACCTGGGACTGTCAGATATAGGGGACCAAGGACGTTAGATGGCAGTGGATATGTCCCAGGTATACATAATCTTAGCCAGGGGTCATTTTGTAGAAAAAGAGGTGCCAGAGCTCATTAGCACAACTCATTTGCACATGCCGCACGCCCATGACATCACCGGAAGGTGTACTCAGTTCTGTCAGCTCAGCATCTACCATGCAATGCTTCTTGAATTATAATGGTCCTAAGACAACCTGACTCCCATCATAGTTTAAAATTGCTTTCTCCTCTGTGGCCACAGTGGCAGGATAAAGATTTCCATCTGTCTGCTTTGTATGTTTTGGTTCTTTTCCCATTTCCTGTGGGGAAAATGTTAGAAAGTTTGTCAAATTTTAGAGTTCATCAAAATTCTCACAGGGGTGGCCAGCGGTAGCTCTCCAGATGTTTTTTGCCTACAACTCCCATCAGCCCCAGCCATTGGCCATGCTGGCTGGGGCTGATGGGAGTTGTAGGCAAAAAACATCTGGAGAGCTACCAATGGCCACCCCAGTCATAGGGGGTTTGAACAGTTGAGCCCAGAAACAAGTATTTGGAGGTGGGGGGTAAGAAAGAAAGAGCACAATAAAATTTAGAGGTTCCGGAGCTCTGCTCTCAAGTTTTGACGATTGTCCTACTTTTATCAGTGCCAGGTGATGGGAAGGCGGCATCCTCGTAGAAATAAGGATGCGTTTTTGCACTATGTTGAAAAGGAGACCCCCGGCAGTGTGAGTGGACGCACAACATCTTGAAAGCGCTCCGTAATATCTCTTCCCCCCCCCAGGTTCCATGTTGCGGTGCACTCCTTCTTAGAGCAGCACAAGCCCGAAGTGGTGGAGTTACATGTGAACATGACCCCGGCCATGCGCGCCATCCAGAGCTCAGTCCTGGACATCCTGAATGCTTGTTTGAGAGAACTGAAGCATTGCAACCCTGCCCTGGAAGTGGAGGACCTGTCGCTGGAAGATGCCATTGGCAAGTCTTTTGACAAGGTAAATCACATGTTACCTGAACCGCTTCATCCTAGGGATTTCAGCAGGTTGGCTCTTCAGTGGAATTCTGGATGGATTTTTTGAGAACTGCACCTATACTTAGTAAGTCTTATACTCCACCTTTCTCCACCAAAGCAGCTGGCGACCTCCTTTTCTTCTCCTCCTCCATTTCAACTCTGTGAGATAAGTTACATCAAGGGCAAGTGAGTGGCCCAAGGTAACGCAGCAAACTTATTCACGGCAGAGTGGCGATCTGAAGCTCTGTCTCCCAGACTCTACTCTGACACTCCATTGCACTGTATCTTAGAAGAGGCATTCTCTCTCTACTTTTTTTTTTGTCTTTTTGTATTCTTTTCTGCATGTACACCTGGAAGTCATGGCAACCTTTGGTGACTGACCCCTACTAAGGGCATGAAGGATATTCAGAGAGGTGGCTGAATAAAGCTGCCCCTGCCTCCAGGTTCTGGTATTCCTTGGAGGTCTCCCATCCAAGTACTTGCCAGAGAAGAACCTGGAAGTCCTGGCGACCTCTGGTGACTGACCCCTACTGGGGGCCTGGAGGATATTCAGAGAGGTGGCTGAATAGAGCCTGCCCCTGCCCTCCTGACTGCTGGTATTCCAAGAAGATCTCCCATCCAAGTACTTGCCAGAGAAGAACCTGGAAGTCCTGGCGACCTCTGGTGACTGACCCCTACTGGGAGCCTGGAGGATATTCAGAGAGGTGGCTGAATAAAGCTGCCCCTGCCTCCAGGTTCTGGTATTCCTTGGAGGTCTCCCATCCAAGTACTTGCCAGAGAAGAACCTGGAAGTCCTGGCGACCTCTGGTGACTGACCCCTACTGGGGGCCTGGAGGATATTCAGAGAGGTGGCTGAATAGAGCCTGCCCCTGCCCTCCTGACTGCTGGTATTCCAAGAAGATCTCCCATCCAAGTACTTGCCAGAGAAGAACCTGGAAGTCCTGGCGACCTCTGGTGACTGACCCCTACTGGGAGCCTGGAGGATATTCAGAGAGGTGGCTGAATAGAGCCTGCCCCTTCCCCCCCCCCGACTGCTGGTATTCCAAGGAGATCGCCCATCCAAGTACTTGCCAGAGAAGAACCTGGAAGTCCTGGCGACCTCTGGTGACTGACCCCTACTGGGGGGCCTGGAGGATATTCAGAGAGGCGGTTGAATAAAGTCTGCCTCTGCCTCCCGACTGCTGGTATTCCAAGAAGATCTCCCATCCAAGTACTTGCCAGAGGAGAAGCTGGAAGTCCTGGTGACCTCTGGTGACTGACCCCTACTGGGGGCCTAGAGGACGTTTAGAGAGGTGGCTGAGTAAAGCTGCCCTTGCTGCCCGTCTCTGGTATTCCAAGGAGGTCTCCCATCCAAGGACTTGCCAGAGTTGACTCTGCTTTGCTTCCAAGATCTGACAAATTGGGCTTGTCCGGGCTCTCCAGGTCAGGGTGAAGAAGCATTCTCTTGTGTATGAATGGTGATGCCAGCCACGCTCTCCTCTTGTCAGTTCTTCTGTTCATGCTTTTTTTTTTCTTTTAAATATATTGCCCGATGAACTGGTTGATCAGAAAGCTTGGAGTCAATTTTACTCATAACACTCCAGCCACTTTTTGTCTGAGAATGGGAGGTGGGAATGCACTCCCCCCCCCACACACACACACACACCCTGAAAGCAATTTGGAGACAGCATCCAGGGGACACCCACCCAGCAAGCAATGGGCATACTAGAGTTGAATCTCTAAAAGAAGAGTATACTGGAATAGTTAAACTGCTGGTGTAGTGTAACCAGTTTGGTGTAGTAGTTAAGAGCATGGAATCAAATCTGGGAGAACTGGTTTTGATTCCCCACATAGAGCTGCTGGGTGACCTTGGACAAGCCACAGTTCTCACAGAGCTGTTCTCTCAAGAGCAGTTCTCTCAGAGCTCTCTCAGTCCCACCTATATCACAGGGTGCCTGTTGTGGAGAGAAGAAGGGAAGGAAATTGTAAATTGCTCTGAGACACCGAGTGAAGGGTGGGGTATAAATTTGGGTGGAGGGCAGGATATAAATGTGATAAAATTTGATAAAATAAATATAAAGAAAGAAAGAAATCCATTCTCCTCCTCCTCCTCCATCTTCTTCATCTTCCTCATTGCCTTTGTCGTCTTCTTCCCAGATTCAAATCCCCAGTGTGCCATAACAGCTTGCTGGGTGATCTTGGGCCAGTCAAGCACTCTCAGGGTAATCTACATCACAGGGTCATTGTGAGGATAAAAAAGGAGGAGGGGAGAAAGGTGTCCACTGCTCTGAGCTTTTGGGGGGAAGGGTGGTTTTAAAATGCAGCAGAAGGGTCCGTGGGCCTTGTTCTCCTTAGACCCAGCCCCACCCCCTTCTAATCCCAGATTCATGCATGCTGACATGACTGATTCGGAAGAGGTGCTCCAAACACACTCAGAGATGCTCTTGTCACTGTCCTATGGCTTCGTGCCACCCAGGGCTCAGTTTGGGTGATTGTGCTGGATTGTTTGTGTATTATTTTGGAAGAAAGAAAGTTGAAGGATTGGATTCCTGTACTGATGGCAGTAATTGATCGGTTGTTGCCTGTGCAAGACTCAACGAGAAATTCATGCATTCTTTGGAAGTTACGACTTGTAGGAAGAATTCTTGGCAGCCCAGGACGTTATGCCATTGAACTCTGAAACTGACAGCACAAAATGTTTTTGTCATTGAAGTTTGGAACTTTGGCAACACTACATGAGGAGAAGAAGAAGAAGAAATTAGATTTTTACCCGTCCCCCTTCACTCAGTGTCTCAGAGCAGCCTACAATCTCCTTTCCCTTCCACTCCCCGCAACAGACACCCTGTGAGGTAGGTGGGGCTGAGAGAGCTCCTTCAAGAACTGCTCTTGAGCAGAACAGCCCTGAGAGAGTTATGGCTGACCCAAGATCATTCCAGCAGTGTCATGTTTAGGAGTCAGAAATCAAACCCAGTTCTCCCAGATAAGAGTTCCTGCACTTAACCACTACACCAAACTGGCAAACTGAACTGATGTTATTGATTTATGTACTTGTGGGGTAGTGATATACTTTAAGATCTTTTGAATGTTTTCTCACATTATCATTAAGATGTATTACATAGATTTCATGATTATAATATATATATTTTCTTAGTCATATTATCACAGATTTTTTTTTAATCTTTTCCCTGTGATTCTCTCACGCATTTTGATCCACTGAAGCCCTGGCTGGGGTGCCTAACTATGGTGTTATTTTTGTTCTTTCCGCTGCCACCCACTGCAGAGCAGCCCAGCGCTTACCAGGATGTCTTTCCCCACCGCCACTTTTAATCGTAGACCAATTCCGCACTAACCTTATGCCGCTCTTACGCTCCTCTTATCTGTGGGACTTCTGTCAGATTTCCCACTATCTGCCTTTTGCACGCAGCAAACAAAAACTGTTTTTTAGAGGATCTTGTTCACTGCGCAAAAGAGGTGGATTGAGTTGCAGTCCTGGTGCAGATCGTGTGAAATCCAACCGAAGCCCCGCAGAGAAGAGGAGCGTGAGAGCAGGGAATCGGTCATAGTTTTTGCTAGTTTTCGTGAATTTGGTGTGCGGCTTTGCAGGCTCGCGCATCTGTTTTTGGGATGGTGTGACCCCGTCTGCAGCGTGATGAATGTCGTGGGGCACGAGCCAGCCGTGGCGCTCTCTGGCCGGATTCTTTCTCTATCTTTCCACCAGCTGCGTTTTGTTTAGGCAGGGGAAGTCTGTATCCTCTTTCTTTTTTAATGAAGGACCGAGACATCTGTTATTAGTTCAGCGATGTCTCCACATAAAAAAGAGTGTTTTATTATCTCTCCAAGGCCCTGGCAGGCTTCTCGGACGCTTGTTAACAATGGAATCGACTTTATGCACTTGGCTGTTGTGCGGTAGGACCAATTAAGTCGGGCTGCATTGGAATCCACCTATCTGCATGGAATCAATGGCATGAACCCCAAGAGTCAAGAGGAGCAAATCGTTCAGTGTTGAGACTGTAGTGGGGCCAGGCTGAATCTTGTACACAAAGTAGCTGAGATTTGGGTATGCAGATGGGCAGGTCCTGCTGTCATAATCTGCCATTATTGTTCTGTTTAGATTGTACATTTGGGCTGTTCTGCTCAAATACTGGGCTGCTCAGGGAGTGGGTAAGGGTGGGTGGAAACAGGGAGAGAGTGTCTCCCCCCCCATAAGATGGGGGGAGTTGTTTTCCGTGGCCCCAGAAGGTAGGACCAGAACCAATGGCTTGAAATTAAATCAAAAGAGTTTCCGGCTGAACATTAGGAAGAACTTCCTGACTGTTAGAGCAGTTCCTCAGTGGAATAGGCTTCCTTGGGAGGTGGTGGGCTCTCCTTCCTTGGAGGTTTTTAAACAGAGGCTAGATGGCCATCTGGCAGCAATGAAGATCCTGTGAATTGAGGGGGCGGTATTTGTGAGTTTCCTGCATTGTGCAGGGGGTTGGACTAGATCAGGGGTGACCAACGGTAGCTCTCCAGATGTTTTTTGACTACAACTCCCATCAGCCCCAGCCGGCATGGCCAATGGCTGGGGATGATGGGAGTTGTAGGCAAAAAACGTCTGGAGAGCTACTGTTGGCCACCCCTAGACGAGATGACCCTGGAGGTCCCTTCCGACTCTGATTCTATGACTTCCAGATGCATACCTGCACGCACACACAAATTAAAAAAAAACCACCAGGAAAAGGTATGTAGAAGAAAGCTTGGGATGGCAAAGGAAACTCTTTATAGATCAGGGGTACCCACAGTCACATGACCTGGAAGTTTTCCATCTCTCCTTCATCCTTTCCTTTGTATTTCTGAGTCTTCAGCAGCCAAAACAATTTTGGCCTCTTGGCGGAAAGGTAGCTGACAAATGTGGTGGACAATGGTCCCAATATCCACCGGCATTCATGAGGACTAGAAACTTTTGCTTTAAAAAGAGAGAGAGAGAGATGTGCAATGCAAAATTCAAGTTTTACACCTGCTGGGGGTTGAGCTGTCTCCTGTGTTTCAGTTCAGAGCAGCTGTGCCGCTTTCTCCACCCCGCCCCCACCCCGTGTTTAGACAATCCGCCACTATCTGGATCCGCTTTGGCACCAGCTGGGCACGAAAACCAAATCGTTGGTCCAAGACTTGAAGATTCTCCGGACTTTGCTGCAGTATTTGACTCAGTACGACTGCGTCACCTTTCTGAACCTTCTGGAATCCTTGAGGGCCTCAGAAAAAGCCTTTGGTCAGAATTCAGGTATGAGCGGCGCCGGCCCAGCTTTCCCCCCTTTCTTAACAAGCCAAGCAGGGCTGTAATACTTCATAAAACAGGCACCCTGTTAATGTTTCTAAGTGAGTGTTTGCAGCCAGCCAGAAGGCAGTAGGATTCGCTGACAGTTCATTTATTCAGCCTCCCACCAAACTTCTGCTGCTTGAAAATAGGCAATGCTCACGTCAGAACCTCAACTTTGTTTCTTTATCTAAAAAAAGTCAGTGATTACATAAGCCGAGCGGGTGGAGGAAGGGCAAAGGGAGGCAGAGGAGAGAGCTGTTTGCGACGTCTCTTAGGGGGCACAGCTGAGGAGGGGTCCCGCTCAATGTGGTGGTTGAGAGCATCAGCCTAGAACCTGAGAAGCCCCGGTTCAAATCCCCGTGTGCCGTCAGCCTTGCTGGGAGATCTGGGTTCATGTGCATGTGTTCCAAGGCTGCCAGGTGAGGCTGACAAGTTGGTGAGGGATGTACCAGGAGGCCCTGGGCCTCCATTGGAAATAATGGAGGATGGGGGCACCTTCTTTGGGGGGCTCATAGGATTGGATCCCCCGGTCCAATTTCTTTGAAACTCGGGTGTTTCGAAGAGAGGCACCAGATGCTATGCTGGAAATCTGGTGCGTCTACCTCAAAAAACAGCTGCCCCCCCCCCCCCCCCAGAGCCCCAGATACTCACAGATCGATTCTCCATTATACCTCGTGGGGACCAGTCTCCATAGGGTATAATGGAACACCTTTCTGATAGCCCTGAAGCGGGGGAGAGGGCTCTAAACCAGGGATCCCCTGCCCCCAGCTGGGGATTGACAACCCTGAGTTGTGCTCTCAGCCTGCTCCTTGGTGGGTAGTGGGGATGAAATTGGTGGGAAGCCCCTCCCATTCCCCTGCTGCTCACTGGGACGCCCCCCTCCTGCCGGAATTCTACATTCCTTGTTCTCTTCGTCCGGCTCCGTTGATCAATAAATGGTGGCCAGTGCTGGATACATAAAGCAGATTTATATCCTTTCGTTCTCCCAGAAATATGTATGCATGGTCATTCTTAAGTTTGTTTATTCATGAATGTAACGGGACCAGATCATCCTTAACCATTCTAGAATGCTGGGTCATGTTTTGGTTTTCAAAGCTTGAGCAATTATCACTGTGATCACACACACACTAAAGCAGGGGTGTCAAACATGTGGCCCAGGGGCCAAATCAGACCCCCAGAGGGCTCCTATCAGGCCCCCAAGCAATCGGCTGTCATCTGCTTCCTTCCCCCTCTCTCTTGCTTCCTTCTGCATCACAGCTTACTTTGCCAGGCTTACTCAATGCACAGGAGGTACAGAGCAAAGCCTCTATTTTTTCCATTGGCTGAGGCTCCTCCCTTGGGGAGGAAGGCGGAGAGGCAGAGCTTGCTTTCCCAGGCTCTTTCAATTTCACAACAGAGCTACTGAGCCAAGCCTCTCTTCCTTCTATTGGCTGAGGCTCCTTCCCCTCGTCCCCTAGGGAAGGAAGGAAAGAGCGAGGAGCTTCCTTTATGTCAGCTGAAATTACCGTGATTAACCTTTGGAACTCACAGCCACAGGCTGAATTGCAACTTAGGAGGCTCTTTTTTTACCTTAGCGCCACAGCTTCAATGGAGCAGTTAGAAAGGAAATGAAAGCCACAAAACCTGGTATTTGCAATGTCTAACGTGTTCACCTTTCTTCATCTCCTAGGCTGGCTTTTTCTTGATTCCAGCACTTCCATGTTCCTAAACGCTCGGGGCCGAGTTTATCACTTTCCAGATAAAAAGGAAAATAAGAAAAGGAAAACTTCTGGGAAACCAGATGTCGAGGAAGAAAAAGGTATAGCAAACTTTGGCACTTAAAAATTGGTGGTTAGCAGCTATGCTGCATTGCTTTCCACCTGTACTTTGCAGTTAAATTGCCCACTAAGGCCAGTCCAACAGCTCTAACAGCGGTAGCCAAACTGTGGCTCAGGAGCCAGATTTGGCTCTCTCACACATATGATGCGGGTCTCGAAGCCCACTCCATCAGCTGGCTTGGAGAAGGCATTTGTCTCTTTAAATCACTTTTCTAAACCAAGCCAATCACTTCTTTGAGGCAGCTTGGTGAAGTTAAAGTTGCTTTCTTTCTACCTCAACTCCCCCATCTATTTGCCGACCTGCCTGCCTTCCTCCCTCCCTTTCGTCCTGTCTTGTGGTTCTCAAACATCTGACTTTCATGTCTTGTGTCTCTCAAACATCTAATGTTTATTCTAAGCGGCTCTTACGTTAAGCAAGTTTAGCCACCCCTGAGGTATAAGAATCCCTTTCCATAGCTTAAAAATCACCAGAGATACTTGCATTTTTACTGGGAAGGGGGGACAGATGCCATTTCGCATTTCTCTTTTCAACTATGCATTGTTTGGGATGCTGAGATTGTTCCCATGAAATGTTTTAGGCTGACAATTATGTAAGGCCAACCTACAAAAACTGACTTTCCCCCTCTCCGTTGCGTTTCAGGGCAGAGAAGGGAATTGATCTTGGAGAGCAATCCGAAGTGGGAAGCCCTGAAAGAGGTGCTCCAGGAGGTTGAGACGGAGAACGCCAACAGTGACGCTCTTGGTGGGCCAGGTGTGGGAGGCGAGTGTAGAAGTGCTTGGCCACTGAATCTGTGGGGAGGGGGGGAGGACATTTTGAAGGTGTAGTGGGGAGCACAAGTCTGTTGTCTCTGGTTTCTCTCAGTGACCAATAGCTATTTCAGTGTTTTTTAAAAAACAGTATCTCTGCAATTTTCTTAACTGCTCACAACAGTTCACATTGCGATCTCAGTAATTTTCCTGATGGAGCCCCATGGTGCAGTGGTAAGCTGCAGTGCTGCAGTCCAAGCTCTGCTCACAACCTGAGTTTGATTCTGGTGGAAGCTGGGTTCAGGTAGTCGGCTCAAGGTTGATCCGTCCTTCCGAGGTTGGTAAAATGAGTCCTCAGCTTGCTGGGGGGAAAGTGTAGAGGACTGGGAAGACAAGGGCAAACCATCCCGTAACAAAAAGTCTGCCGTGAAAACATGATGCGACGTCACCCCAGAGTCAGAGACAACTGGTGCTTGCACAGGGGACTACCTTTACCTTTTTAATTCTTCTGATAGCCTTATAACTGGGAAGGTGCAGCTGTTGAGTTCGTGACTGAGTTGAATTTTGGGGTTGCCTAACCCCATATCTTTCCCGTAACCTGAGAACTGGCATTCTCCTCCAAGTGGGTTTTGTTCACTTCACGTGGACCTTGCATTCTGGCAGGGTCAGAGAAACTGGCTACATAAAGGGGGAGGATAGTTGCGCTGAGTGTTTTTTAAGGTAGAAATGGCCACTGTCTGTATTCCTGGGGGGGAGACAGTCATCTCAGAGCCAGAAGGAGCTTCTGCCGCACAAGCCTGGCCCTTTCACAAGCAGCCATAGTAAAGTCAGCAGCATCAAGCCATTAGGACTTATTGGAAATGCACTTTTTAAATCTCATAAAAATATTAGGACTCAAGGGCCCTGACCTGGATAGAACAGGCAAGCACAATCTCATCAGATCTCAGAAGTTAAACAGAGTCGATTCTGGCAAGTACTAAGATGGGAGACCTCCTTGGAATACCAGCAGTCGGGAGAGCAGGGGCAGGCTCTATTCAGCCACCTCCCTGAATATCCTCCAGGCCCCAGTAGGGGTCAGTCACCAGAGGTCACCAGGACTTCCAGGTTCTTCTCTGGCAAGTGCTTAGATGGGAGACCTCCTTGGAATACCAGCAGTCGGAAGGGCAGGCTTTATTCAGCCACCTCTCTGAATATCCTTCCAGGCCCCCAGTAGGGGTCAATCACCAGAGGTTGATGACTTCCAGGTGCACACATGAACACCAGTGTTTCCTCTGAGTTAGTGTGAGCTAGCTTACAATTTTTTAGCCTCCAGCCCACACATTTTTGTCTCAGCTCAGGAAAAGTGGCCCCAGAGCAAACTAATGTATGCAATAGCTCACCACTTGAATGCCAGTAGCTCACCAAGTAGAATTTTTGCTCACAAGACTCTCCAGTTTAGAGGGAACATTGAACACGTGAATGCAGAATTACAAAAAAGGAGGCTGCCAGTACAGTTGATGGGAAACAGAGTACATAATCTATCTGTGGAACTCACTGCCAAGGGATATAAAGACACCCATTATCTTAGGTGCCTTTAGAAAGGGATTAGGCCATTCCAAGAGGACGGATCCATCAGTGGCTGTTGGCCTATGCTGGCTAAGTGGACTCTCCACTGGAGGGCGAAGCAGCACCGGGCCTAAAAGCTGTTTCAGGTGGGCGGCCTTCTCTGAGGGGTGCCGGCTGTCTGCTCATTTGAACGATGGGGGTTCGATCCAGTCCATCATTTCTGCTGGCAGAAGGCGTTTCCGTTAACTGAAGGGAACTTCTCTGCCTTCCATCTTCTGCTTCAGCCCACTGAACTTGCTAAAATGCTACTTTTTGAGGGGGGGGGGTCTAAGAACAGCATGGGATGGAATCTGAGTTCCACAAAAGAGTCAGGGAAGGAGCAAATCTCCCCCCCTACACACACACACACACACACACACACTCTGTTTGTGGAAACTATTGGCAGGATTCAAACCAGCCAGTTTGGCGTAGTGGTTAAGTGCGCGGACTCTTATCTGGGAGAACTGGGTTTGATTCCCCACTCCTCCACTTGCAGCTGCTGGAATGGCCTTGGGTCAGCCGTAGCCCTTGTAGGAGTTGTCCTTGAAAGGGCAGCTTCTGGGAGAGCTCTCTCAGCCCCACCCACATCACAAGGTATCTGTTGTGAGCGGGGGGGGGGAGTAAAGGGGATTGTGACTGCTTTGAGACTCTGAGATTCAGAGTGAAGGTGGGAATATAAATCCAATATCCGATATCATTTTCTTCTATACAACCAAGTGAGAAAACTGGAAACGTGGCCTGAATGTCTGAACCAGTTCTTTATTTATCAATTTGAACAGTTAGGTTTAAAAACAGGGAGAGATTAACTTCCCATCGCCAATTTTTTATCAAAATTCTTTTGTCTTTCTGGGTGGAAGGAGAAGGGATCCACTTTATTTTTGCCATCCTGTAAAAGAGAGCTGTTGTTTCCAACCTGCAGGACGAACACTTATCTGTGCAGGGGATGACCGGACATGTGCTCAGCTGAAAGAATTCATCATTGTTGGGGCTGAGGCTTTTCTGATGAGACTCTACCACAAGACCTTTGGGAAGGACAAGGAAGCTAGTGAAGCATTCCTGAAGGATAGGAAGGCGGCCGAGTATGAGGGCGCAGATCTCGGAGAGCCTTGGGCAAAAAGGGCCAAAAAGAAGTCTTCCAGGCCCAAGAAAAGCAAGCAGAAGCGAGAACTGACTCTCACGCAGATGGTGGGCAAGTGCGAACTGGACGGTGCGGGGGAGCGAGAATCCCACAAAGAGGCCAGCAGCGGCGAGGAGAGCGGTGGGGAAGCCAGACCCGAAGACTTCCCGCTGGACCTGCCCTCAGAATCTTGTTACGGGATCTTGAAGGAGCCGCTGACTGTGATCCATCCCTTGAGCGGCTGCAGCGACCCCTATGCCCTCACACGAGTCTTGCATGAGGTGGATCCCAGATATGTTGTCCTGTATGATGCGGAGCTGACTTTTGTCCGCCAGCTGGAAATTTACAAGGCCAGCAGGCCCGGGAAGCCTTTGAGGTATGTTATTGTGAGCAGGGCACCCCCCCCCCCCCAAAAAAAGGGATTGTTCTAATTCTAATAATAATTCTAATAGTCCTTGGGACTGTTTAGAATCTGCAGTGGAAGAAATTGTGATTATCTTTCATTCCTCACTGCCCTCCCCATCATCTCAAAAAGAGGGTTTTCTAGCCTGTGGAAATTAAGGAAAACTGTATAATTTATTTTTTTTGCATGATTTATGTTTCCTAGTCTAGTCATGGTGCAGAGACAGGGAGGGAAACAGGGGATGTCCCTTCAGCATTGGAAATTGGCTTCCTTCCTTTTTTGTTATTTTTGTATTTTTATGTGCGTGTGTACATGTGTGTGTGTGTGCACACACCTGGAAATCATAGCTATCTCTGGTGACTGACCCCCTATGGGCGGGTGGAGGCAGAGGATTTTTAGGGAGGTGGCTGAATAAAGCCTGTCCCTGCCTCCTGGCTCTGGTATTCCAAGGAGGTCTCCCATCCAAGTGCTCGCCAGAGTCAACCCTGCTTAGGCTTCCGAGATCTGATGAGATTGGGCTTACCTGGGCTACGCAGGTCAAAGCAGGTTCCTCCCTCTTTTGAACACATAGAGTTGCCTTACCCAGAGCCTGATTGTGGTTTATGGTGGTCAGCCTTGTCTCTTTTGAAGCTGCACTTCAGGGTTTCAGGCACAGGAATTTAGTGTCCCCTGCTGGAGATGCCAGGGATGAAACCTGGGCCCTTGTGCCTGCCAGGAAGACTCTACCACTGAGCCATTGCTCAGTCCCCATCTGCTCCTGGTCCCCATCTTACCTTTGTTTTATTTTTCTTCTTCTGACAGCAATCCCGTGGATACTTCCCTGCAAGTAACTGCTCTTGGGCTCCACTGGGAGTGTCATTCCCGAGTGAGCACATTTCAGATCAGGTGTCCCTAATGTTGGCGCAACTGCTTTTTGTGAACACTGCTGGAACTTAAAATCCATGCTGTCAAGTTTACCTTTAAACAAGGACCCCCCCCCCAAAATAGCGGTTTTCTTGCATTTGGAGGCATGGTCTCTTGCACTCCAGGAGACATAGAATCATAGAATTATAGAGTTAGAAGGAACCTCCAGGGTAATCTAGTCCAGGAGTGTCAAACTTATTTGTTACGAGGGCCGGGTCTGACATAAATGAGCCCTTGAGGGGCCGAGCTATGTCAGGTTGGACCATGTGTGCACCTATTTAAGATTAGGTAGTTGAAATATAAATTTTATAAAGAACACAGAGAAACACAAATATATATATATTTTTAAAAAAAACATGCTTAAAAAGTTAGCACTCATTGGTCTTAAGGATGCTTTCATTGTATTTCTCCCATGGGTTCCAGGGAACTGGGCAAAGGAAGCTCTCACTCTTTCCTTCCTTCCCCAGGGGACTGGGGGGGGAGCCTCAGCCAATGGAGAAAATAGAGGTTTTGCTCTGTAGCTCCTGTGCAATTGAGCAAGTCTTTTAAAGCAAGCTGTGATGCAGAAAGAAGCAAGAGAGAGGGAGAAGGAAGCAGATGACAGCCAGTTGCTCGGGAGCCTGATAGGAGCCCTCTGGGGGCCTGATTCGGCCCCTGAACTGCATGTCTGACACCCTCGATCTAGTCCAACCCCTAGCACAATGCAGGAAACTCACAAGTACCCACACCTCCCCCAGTGACAAATGTTCCCTCTAAGCTGTGGAGTCTTGTGAGCAAAAATTCTATTTTGTGAGCTACTGCATCAATTGGTTTGCTCTGGGGCCATTTTTCCTGAGCTCAGACAAAAATGTGTGAGTCGGAGGCTAAAAAACTGTGAGCTAGCTTACCCTAACTCAGCTTAGAGGGAACACTGCCAGTGACCCCCGCTCTTTGTGTCTTGCCTTGCAGGGTTTACTTCCTTATATATGGAGGGTCGACGGAAGAGCAGCGCTATCTGACCACGCTAAGGAAGGAAAAAGAAGCGTTCGAGAAACTCATTCGGTAACATGCAGCTTGCATGCAAGCACTGCAGACCTTCAGCTTGCTTTGTGTTTTGCAGCATCCCTTTCTGTGTCATCAAATAGCGTTTTTCAGCTTCTCCAAACCAGTCTTCCGTGTTCAGCATCAGGGGGGTTGCCCTGCCTGTTTGCTGCTGAAGAATTTGTCACTCCAGTTAAGAGATTTGAAAAAGCTTTGTTGCTATGCAGATCCTGGGCTCTCCTCCCCGCCCGGTCTTACCAAGGTAGCAACTTGTAGAAAGAGCTTGGGACTGTGTGAGATGCTTTAGTATTATGTAATGATTTTTAAAAAGTAACCGTTCCACAGAGGGTAGGGTGAGCTGATCTCCAGCCTTGTTTTGTCTGAGATGGGGGTGGCCAAACTTGCTTAACGAAAGAGCCACATAGGGGAAAAAATGCCAGATGTTTGAGAGCCGCACAACATGAATATTAGATTATTGAGGGAGGGGGGTGGGAGGGAGGGAAGGAAGGAAGGAAGGAAGGAAAATAGATGGGGGAGGGAGAGGTGGAAAGAAATCAACTTTAAATGTATTCTCCAAGCTGCCAACTGGCTTGGCTTGGAGAAGGGATTTAAAGAGAGAAATGCCTTCTCCAAGCCAGCCGACGGGGCAGTGGGGGCTTTGAGAGCCACACAATATGTGTGAAAGAGCCACGTGTGGCCACCCCTGCCCTAGACAGTGCTTTAAGACAAAACTGAGCCCTGACCTGGATAGCCCAAGCAAGACAGATCTCATCAGATCTCAGAAGATAAGCAGGGCTGACTCTGGCAAGTGCTTGGATGGGAAACCTCTGTGGAACACCAGCAGTCGGAAAGGCAGGGGCAGGCTCTATTCAGCCACCTCTCTGAATATCCTCTAGGCCCCCAGTAGGGGTCAGTCACCAGAGGTCATTATGACTTCCAGGTTCTTTCCTGACAAGTGCTTGGATGAGAGACCTCCTTGGAATACCAGCAGTCAGAAAGGCAGGGGCAGGCTTTTTTCAGCCGCCTCCCTGAATATCCTCCAGGCCCCCAGCAGGGGTCAGTCACCAGAGGTCATTATGACTTCCAGGTGCAGGTACACTCACGCATGCACACACATAGAGGCCCACTTCCACATATAAATACAAAATAAATAAAGTTAAAAAGGATTGCAGTTGGCAAGCCAAGTATTGCCCAGATAAAAATTAATTCACACAAACACCCACCACATTGAAATCCAGGAGTGTTTGGATGAATAATATTTCCCTCAGCTGGTAGACAGATATGATTCCTCCATTTTCTGGTAACGTGTACAGATACCATGCCCCCACAGCTATTTTCAGCCCTTCGGTTTTTTCCATGCACAGTCAGGAGAGCTGTGCCTCAGTGGGAGAACACGTGTTTTGCTCGCAAAAGATCCCAGGTTCAGTCCCGGGTCTCTCCAGTGGTAGAGATACAAGAACTTGTGAGATACTTGGCAGTATACCCCATGCACCCTAAAGCCATTGGCAAAAGATGCAGCAGTCAGTATAAAGGGGCTCTGGAAACACTGATGGAGGACAGAGCTCTGTCAGCAGCTATAAGTCAGCATGGCTCAACTGATACCCCCCCCCCCATTGTCGGGAAACAGGATGCTGAACTAGATGAACTTGGGTCTGATTTTGCTAGCCCAGAGGTGGCCAAACTTGCTTAACCAAGAGCCACAAAGAATAAACATCAGATGTTTGAGAGCCACAAGACAGGAGCATTAGATAAGGAAGGAAGGAAAGTAGATGGGGAGGAGAGAGGAAGAGGTGGAAAGAAAGAAACTTTAACATTAAATGCATTCTCCCAGCTGCCAGCTCACTTGGTTTGGCTTGGAGAAGTGATTTAAAGAGACAAATGCCTTCTCCAAACCGGATGACAGGGCAGTGAGGGCTTTGAGAGTCACACACAATTTGTGCAAAAGAGCCACATGTGGCTCCTGAGCCACAATTTGGCCACCCCTGGGCTAGCCTGTTCTTCTGTGGCTAAGGCGCACATGCTTGCTTGCTTGCTTGAACTTGTGCCGACCGCAGGGTTCAGTTTCCCCTTGGTGTTGTTGTTGCCTTGGCTTGGGGGACATGCAGCCTTTGGTATGACTCTGAGGCGAGTGTTAGATTGACCGCTCTGCGGGAGCGTCAGACAACTCAGACCCGAATTGTTAACGGTTGGAAGCTGCCCTGAAAACATTCCCGCTTGTGGTGTTTCAGAGAGAAGGCCAGCATGGTCATCCCTGAAGAACGAGAAGGACGAGACGAGACGAATTTGGATCTAGCAAGGGACGGGACTCCCGCTGCCTTTTCCACCGATACGCGCAAAGCAGGTCAGGGGCTGAGCTCACGGGGCTATTGGGAGGGGGGGTGGGATTCCAGATTTTCTTGGCTCAGTTTAGAGAAAGTGCGGGTGGGATCCAGCCAGCTTTCTTGCTCAGTTTCACTTAATTCTCCTTGTCATGATCTGTGCTGTGCTGTGAGACAGAGGCCTAGTGGGCCTAGGGAGTCTGTGAGGCTTGTGTCACAGTAGAGAGAGACAGCCTACACCCCCCAGAATGCTTGGCACTGGTTTCAGCCAATCGGCATCCAAGTAGGCTCTGAGGAGAATGGCTTAAAAGCTTTCTCAGGAGGCAAGCACTGTTCTTTCCTCCTGAGAGGTCAAGCAGGCAGGATGGCTGCTGTGTGGGGGGAAAGATAAAGTGAGGGAGAGAGTGAGCAGGCCGAGGCCTGGAGCCTAACAGACTAGAACAGTTAACTTTAGTCACGTTAGGAACTTTATGGCTGCACACACACTAATTAATGCCCTTTCAATCCACTTTCCAGCTGGATTTTACTGTGTGAACTGGCAAAATCCAGTTGGAAAGTGGATTGAAAGGGCATTATTCAGTGCGTGTGATCACAGCCTATGTTCATTTTCCTTCACCCATGTTACTATATAGTTTTAAAGCACCTTAGTGGTTCACTTGCCCTTGAACTTAGCGGTTCACTTGCCCTTGATAGCCAGTTTGGTGTAGTGATTAAGTGTGCGGACTCTTATCTGGGAGAACCGGGTTTGATTCCCCACTCCTCCACTTGCACCTGCTGGAATGGCCTTGGGTCAGCCATAGCTCTCACAGGAGTTGTCCTTAAAAGGGCCGCTTCTGTCAGAGCTCTCTCAGCCCCACCCACCTCACAGGGTGTCTGGTGGGGGGAGAAGATATAGGAGATTGTGAGCTGCTCCGAGTCTGATTCAGAGAGAAGGGCGGGGTATAAATCTGCAGTCGTCTCTTTCTTAATTGATTTTCCTGTTGAAAATAGGTGGCATCCCCATTTGGGTCTTGACACACCTCCTTACTGGAGCCCCCCATCCTGCATGGCTTTTATCCACTCAGGCCCTGTGGATCGCCAGCAGAGCTTTGCGAATGGTCAGAGGAGGAGCCTCTGAAAAGCTGGTTGGTTCCACCCCTGGTTGGTCCATGGTAATTTCAACAAAATTACTGCTATGTCCTTCTTGGGAAACGAGATTGATTCAGCCAGCTTTCTTAAGAAGCCCCAGTAGGGGTCACCAGAAATCACCATGACTTTCAGGCACACGCAACACACTAGCAAAATAATAAATAAAACTTAATGTCTTGCCTCTGGGCCACAGACTCCTCCCCACAACAAGCTGTTAGGATTTGCATAATGACAGCTGGATTGGATTGGGCATAAGCCTTCTGAAGCACAGGCATTGCTTTCTCTTCCAGGTGGCCAGGATCAGAAAAGCGTCCAACACAGCATCGTGGTGGACATGCGCGAATTTCGCAGTGAGCTCCCGTCTCTGATCCATCGCCGGGGCATCGACGTCGACCCCGTGACCCTGGAAGTCGGCGACTACATCCTCACGCCCGACATCTGCGTGGAGCGCAAGAGCATCAGCGACCTGATCGGCTCCCTCAACAACGGGAGGCTCTACGGCCAGTGTGTCTCCATGTGCCGCTACTACAAGCGCCCCGTGCTCCTCATTGAGTTCGACCCCGCCAAATCCTTCTCCCTCACCTCGCGGGCTTCTCTCCATCAAGAGATCTCCAGCAACGATGTCACTTCCAAACTGGTCCTGCTCACCCTCCACTTCCCCCGCCTCCGGCTCCTCTGGTGCCCTTCCCCTTATGCCACCGCCGAGCTCTTTGAGGAGCTCAAGCAGAACCGGCTCCAACCCGACCCAGTGGCAGCCGCAGCCATCACGGCCGATTCAGAAAGCCTCCCCGAGTCGGACAAGTACAACCCGGGGCCCCAGGACTTCTTGCTCAAAATGCCGGGGGTGAACGCCAAGAACTGCCAGGCCGTCATGAATCGCGTCAGGAGCCTGGCGGAACTCTACACTCTCTCTCAGGAGCAGCTGGCGGAACTGCTGGGCAACGCCGGCGGTGCCAAACAGCTCTACGAATTCATTCATTTGCCATACACAGAAGCCATTTCTCAAGGGAAAGCCAAGAGGTGATGAAGGGCCATCGGGGCTCCCTGTGAATCTAAGAGCAAAAAGGACCTTTGGTAACTGCCCTAGTATCTTTAGGGCTCATCTATGTATTTGGATATGGGCAGGGTTTTTTGTTTTAGCAGGAGCTCATCTGCATATTAGGCCACATGCCCCTGATGTGGCCGGTCCTCCTGGAGCTTACAGTAGGCCCTGTAAGAAGAGCCCTGTAAGCTCTTGGAGAATTGGCTACATTGGGGTGTGTGGCCTGATATGCAAAGGAGCTCTTGCTACAAAAAAAGCCCCGGATGTGGGGAATGATTCACTGCAATCTCCTTGGGATCGTACTCCGCTCCAGAATGCAGGTGAGGGTACCTCATGTTTGATTTGACAAAAGGCACCTTGCGTGTAGATAGGTAGCCTATAAATTTTTAGCATACCCTATGCCTTAATGTTTTCTCTGTGCAGGGATTTTTAAAAAAAAATGCGTAGGGGAACATTTCAGATTTCCCATCTTTCCTCTCCTGCATTTTAGCTCAGTCCAAGGCACCCTTGGGCTGTGTCTCTTTTCATATTTTTGAGAATTGACTCCACGTGTTGCGTCATTCTGGGATGGTTTTGGTGCCTTTTGGCATGGCCAGCCTAGAAATTTTCAAAGAAGTGTCCTACAAACAGGGCTTTGTAGCAGGACCTCCTTTGCCTATTAGGCCATACCCCCCTAATGTAGCCAATCGTCCAAGAGCTTACAAAGCTCTTCTTACAGGGCCTACTGTAAGCTCTTGGAGGATTGGCTACATTAGGGTGGGGTGGGCCTAATATTCAAAGGAGCTGCTACAAAAAAAGCCCTGCCTACAAGTATTTACTAATTGAGATGAATAGGTAAAGGATGCTACGTTATCAGTTGTAAACTCCTTCGCGCTTCAGGCATAGAACTGTCACATCGTGTTCACAAACTGGAGCCTTGATTTTCCATGCGGCTGATTTGTCTGCCCTTCCAGACTAAGGTTCTAGAGATTATGTGGGGCAGAATTAGAATCTTGGGGAATGGGGTGTAATTGCATTGTTTTCACGGTTGTCTGCTTCTAGCACATGCCCTATTTTCATGGATCTTTTTAACACATATTGTCCAAGGTGAGCCAATGAAATGCCTGTGAATAAACTCATCGCTGGTGCTCTTTGCAGGCTGGTTTTTGTTTTTCCTCCCCAAGTTGTTGGGGTTTTTTTAGCAGAGCAGACATTCCTCCTCCCCCCCCCCCCGCTTCAGTTACATAATGCGCCTGCTGCAGCATTGAGCCTTAAAATTAACAGCCTCATCCAAGTACCTTAATGTACCCTAAAGGGGAGGGGCAGAGGCAGCAGAGATGGAACTTGCAGCTTTTGGCATTCAGTCCTTGAGTGAGATTTAGCTGCCTGAAGCCAGGAGAGGATGGGACACAATTCCTAGTGAAAAGTCTTTCAGAGAGCTTTTACAGTCAAGAGTCAGATTGATGTAGTGGTTAAGTGTGCGCGGGGCTTGTGTTTTTTTGTAGAAAAAGCCCAACAGGAATGTATTTGCATATTAGGCCACACCTCCTGATGCCAAGCCAGCCGGAACTGCGTTCCTACTTGAAAAAAAGCCCGGAGCGTGAGGACTCTGATCTGGGAGAACCGGGCTTGATTCCCCAATCCTCCACATGCAGCTGCTGGTGCGACCTTGGGCCAGTCACAATTTTCTCAGGGCTGTTCTCTTAAGGGCAGCTCTTTCAGAGCTCTCTCAGCCCCACCTACCTCACAGGGTGTCTGTTGTGGGGAGAGGAAGGGAAGGGGATTGTAAGCCGCTCTGAGACTCTAAATAAAAGGCAGGGTATAAATCCAACTCTGCTTAGAGCCAGTTTTGTTGTAGCGGTTAAATACGCAGACTCTTACCTGGGAGAACTGGGTTTAATTCCCCACTTCTCTCCATGCAGCTGCTGGTATGACCTTGGGTCAGTCACGGTTCTCGAAAGAGCAGTTCCCTCAAGAGCAGTTCTCTCTCTCTCAGCCTCACCTGCCAGCAGGCCTTGAATTCAGCAGGAGCTCACAGGAGCACAGCTCCTGAACCTTTCTGACAGTTTCCCCTCCTCCTCCCCACCTTGTCCATTGAATAGTAGGTGCAGCTGGATGAGCTCCACCACATATTTTTCTATAAAACAACCCCTGCCTACCAGGGTGTTTGTTGTGGGGAGAGGACAGGAAAGGAGCTTGTAAGCCGCTCTGAGACCCCCAAGTGAAGGGTGGAGGTGTAAATTCCATCTCTTCTCCTTCTTCTTTTCTTGGGAAGTCTTGAGGACGCTGCTGCTGTCTACTCCCTGAATCATCCTTCTGTGCTCAAAGCTACATGTTGTTATCCTTGGAAGATCCCCACCATGTCTGTTTGCCTTGCTGGGATTGGTGTGTTGGGTCCATCTTCATCACCTTTGCCAACGTTGTCATGGCGGCTGCTGGGGCTTTTATTTTGCAAAGGAATTCCTGCTACAAAAAAAGCCCTGGCAGTGGGTCAGCCATTTGCAGGACCCAACACTCAGTCCCAGAAAGCCAGTGTGGTGTGGTGGTGAGAGGGTCAGAGCAGGAGCCAGAGACCCAGGTTTGTGCCCCTGTTCTGCCATAGCAGCTTGCTGGGTGACCTTGGTCCGATCTTATACTTTCAGCCTAACCTACTTCACAGGGTCGTTGTAAGGATAAAGTGGAAGGGGAGACTGTTTGGGTCCCTGTTGGGGAGGAAAGTATGGTACAAACGAAGAAATACTAAGGGGGGGGGGGGTTGGAAGTGCTTCAATATCTAAATGATTTAACAGTGAAAGCCTAATCAGAGTTATGCCCACCTAATTCCTAAAGAATGTTTGTGAGGCCTCCTTGAGGCTGGCCTTGGGCCTTAGTCAACTGCCTACTTGCGAAGGGATGTTTCTTATTGTAGCCTTCCAGTTGTGGTCCAGAGAGTACAGGTGCAGAAGGCGATCAGCAGGGGTTTTGTTGTAGAGAAAGCCCAGCAGGAACTCATTTGTATATTAGGCCACACCCCCTGATGTAACTATTGTTTCACATAGGCCTTTTTTGTGGGAAAAGCCCAGCAGGAACTCATCTGCACGTAAGGCCACACCCCTGGCAATAAGCCAGCCGGAACCACGTACTTGTGTGTTCCTGCTCAAAAAAAGCCCTGCCAATCAGTCACACAAGGCTGTTGTAAGAATAAAAGAGAGAAGGGGAGATGAGGGTAAGATGGGCTGAGTCCCCAATGGGGAGAACAGTTCGGGGTGTCGATGAAATAAATGTTTTGGTTGGTTTGAGGGAAACTGCAGTTGACAGCCCTGGGGGGGGGGGGGTAGATCTACTTGGAGCCAAGAATGTTATCAGTGATCATCTCCAGTTTGGTGCAGTGGTTCAGTGCGTGGACTCTTATCTGGGAGAACCGGGTTTGATTCCTCACTCCTCCGCATGCACCTGCTGATGTGATCTTGGATAAGCCACAAGTTCTCTCAAAGGTGTTCTGGAAAGAGCGGTTTCTTTCAGGGGTCTCTCAGCTCCACCTACCTCACAGGGTGTCTGTTGTGGGGAAGAGAAGGAAAAGGAGATTGTAAGCCCTCTGAGACTCCTTCGGTAGTGAAGGGCAGCGTATAAATCCAATGTCTTCTTCTCTTTTTCTTTTAGCAGCCAATCCAGGATCAAAAAGTGTAGAATACTGTTCATTGCCAAACTAATTGTTGGAGCAGACTGTACAATGTGACGCATGAGTTATTCTGTAAAATGTTAAATTGTACGTGAACCATTTTGGCTTTTGGGGAAATCCAGTACAAAGGGTTTTGGGTGGCCAAGCCATCTATAAAGGCTCCAAGGTGCTGTCCGGAGAAGGTTTCTGCAGAGTATTATTCCTAGGGTTGCCAAGTCTAATTCAAAAAATATCTGGGGAATTTGGGGGTGGAGCCAGAAGCAAGGGTGTTACAAGCATAATTGAACTCCAAAGGGAGATCTGGCCATCACATTTAAAGGGACCGCACACCTTTTAAATGCTTTCCTCCTTTGGAAATAATGAAAGATAGGGACACCTTCTTTTGGGACTCACAGAATTGGACCCCCTGGTCAATTCTTTTGAAACTTGGAGGGTATTTTGGGAGAGGCACTGGATGCTATGCAGAAAATTTGGTGCCTCTGCCTCAAAAAACACTCCCCAGCCCCAGATACCCGAGGATCAATTTTCCATTATACCCTATGGGAATCAGTCTCCATAAGGAATCATGGAGTGCCCAGCAGACATTCCCCCCTCCCCCGCGCTTTCCAATAACCCTGAAGCAGGGAGGGAGGGCCTCCCAAACCGGGGAATCCCCCTGCCCCCACCTGGGGATTGACAACCCTAATTATCCCTGCTAGCATGACCTCTTCCTTTTTCTTCCCCCTGCCCCAGTCAAAGCAATGTAACATGGTTTTCCAGCTTTTCCAAAAGGGATTTTAATACATGCGCTGAAAGAATTTCCGCTTAATAGTCGAACTTCTCTTTTTATGGAAAATTAGGATAGATCTTGTTCTACCTTTTGTATCGAAACGGTAGCTTCCAAAGGGAGGCCAGGAGCTGAAAAGTAGAAGGAACACTTTAATCCCCTGCCTGCTTTTCTATTGTAGTGCACTGGGGTCAGTCTGACATGAAGGGAAAACAGCCAGTGCTCCACTGAAAAGGCTGACATTTTCACAGAACTGCCAGTCACAGTTTTGGGGATCTTTATCCTGCCAGAGGGAAGACTTGTGACCAGAATGCTTCAAGTCCACAGCAGAGCGGAGGTTCAATTCTGCATCACAGTGATTTTAGCTGTTGCTCAAACTGTTCCATTGTGCTGGTGAACACTATGAAAACCTTCCCAATGGTAAGAACAGCTTGACTGACGATGGAACTAATTCCCTGCTGGGGAAGGATTGGGAGCCTTTCCCTTCCTGGAGATTCTTCAGTCAGAAGCTGGGCCAGGGGTGGCCACATAGAATAAATGTCAGATGTTTGAGAGGCACGAGACGTAAACATCAGATGTTTGAGGGAGGGAAGGAAGGAAGGAATATAGATGGGGAAAGAGAGGTAGAAAGAAAGCAACTTTAACTTTAAATGCATTTTCCAAGCCGCCAGCTGGCTTGGCTTGGAGAAGTGATTTAAAGAGACAAATGCCTTCTCCAAGCTGTACAATGGGAAGTGGGGGTTTTCTAGAGCTGCATAGTATGTGTGAAAGAGCCACATGTGGCTCCCGAGCCACAGTTTGGCCACTCCTGGGCTGGACTGTCTTCTGTTGGGGCCAGGCTTGAGTTGAGGTGGCCTACTCTGTCCCCTTCCAGCGCTTGGGAGTCTAGATCTGCTGGCTGCTGGGTGACACGTCCACCCTCTCCACCTGGCAAGCAGGCCGATTTGACTGCATCTGGGCAGCATCAGCAGCCTGAAGTCATTTGGTATCCTTCCAGTTTTGTTTTAAAGAGCTCTTACTGCACAGCCCGTCCTTCCGCTGGCACAGCCCAGACTCCAAGGCGAGAGAGGGTGATGGGGAAGGCATTTTCCTGCAAGTGTCCGCATTTCGAAAGCGAGAAGGGAGAGGTCTGGGAGGACAGACTGCGTGGCTCCTGAGCAACTTTAAGGGATGTCCCTAACAACAATCCAAATGGCAAGGAGTTCCTTTGGTGTGGTGGAGCTTCAGTCGTAGGAAAGCCCAGGCTGCCTCTCTGGCTGTGACACAGCAGTGGGTTCTGTTTTGACAGTAAGGAGGGTTACCATAGCAGTGTGCATGGTCCTATTAGCTGTGAAAGCAGGGTGACCAAAATGGGGGGGGGGAGTATATGTGTGTGTGTGTGTGTGCGCACCTGGAAGTCATGGTGACCTCTGGGGGCCTGCAGGATATTCAGAGGGGCAGCTGAATAAATCCTGCCCCTGCCTCCTGGCTCTGGTATTCCAAGGAGATCTCCCATCCAAGCGCTTGCCAGAGTCGGCCCTGCTTAGCTTCTGAGATCTGATGAGATCGAGCTAGCCTGGGCTATCCAGGTCAGGGACAAATTATTGGCAGGGGAGGATTGACTAGCTAAGCTGTCTAAAAGGGAGAAGTACAAGGCCAGAGAAGGCCACTGGAGCTGCCAAAAAAAACCAGGGCCCGTTATCTTCATTTGCATGCTTACAGGGAATTCTGTGCAGCCAAAGCTTTGTGCCAAGACATCAACCAGAGCTGGGTTGTTGGTTTTTTCCCTTCTGTGCCTAGGTCACAGTTTAACCAGGAACAGCCCCCCCCCCCCCCGCATTCTGTTCACTGTCCCTACCTTAGTACATCCATTGTCTTCTTGTTTTCTTTTGTTGGCATTTTGTTAGTGTGAATTGCTGCAGTTGTCATTCTTCAAGGCTAAGCACCTTTCCTGAAGTGACAGTAGTGTGAAACTTTTTTAATGAAGACCAATAAATTTATCACCAAATACCAAGCACAAACCTCTGGAGTTTTTCATTCGGCTGGATGTCCAGAACAAAGGGTGGGGAGAGAGTTTTAGATCAGGGGTGGCCAACGGTAGCTCTCCAGATGTTTTTTGCCTACAACTCCCATCAGCCCCAGCTAGCATGGCCAGTGGCTGAGGCTGATGGGAGTTGTAGGCAAAAAACATCTGGAGAGCTACAGTTGGCCACCCATTTTAGATCATGGTAAAAAAGCCAAAATCTGCAGTTTGTTGCTTTTGTAAAACTTGGACTAAGGTGTTGCAGACTTAATTTATGCAATGGGTGGATATAAACTGGATTTCAAGATGCGCTGGAGGTCTTTGGGGTGGAGAAGGAAAATGAAGACTTTCACACTGGAAATGGGAAGGCTTCACACTCTCCTGTTTCTGTAGGGCAGGGGCGTCGAACATTTGTTATGAGGGCTGGATCTGACATCAATGAGACCTTGTTGGACTGGGCCCTGTGTGTCATAAAATGTAATGCCAGGGAGCAGAGATATAAACTCTATAAAGGACACAGACAACCACAATTAAAAATTTTTCTTAAAACTTGAAATATGCTTAAAAGATTAGCATTCTTGCAATATTTTGTTTATTTAACAAGTGTCTGATAACTGACACTTCTGGCTCTCAAATACTGCATCAAAAACTGAAGACATTGTGCTGTAACAATCTTGACCATGCTGTTCAGGTGTTGTTATATGTAATAATAATAATAATAATAATAATAATAATAAAATTTTATTTATACCCCGCCCTCCCGCCGAGGCAGGCTCAGGGCGGCTTAGAAGGTGTGGCAAAAGCCATGTTAAACAATAAAACAATTATACATTTCAATACAATTTAAAATTTACCATTAAATTTTTGCATAATATAAAAGTCTAAAATCAGTCTCATCTCATTGCTATCTCAGTTATATTAATGTTAATGATGGCGTGATATTTATTTCAGGCTCCATCTTGGAAGGCTAGCCGGAAGAGGGCGGTTTTCCACACCCTACGGAATTGGCTAATGTCCCGTAGGGCCCACACCTCTTCCGGCAGCTGGTTCCACCATTGGGGTGCTTTTATAGAGAAGGCCTGTTCTCTAGTTATTTTTAGTTTGGCCTCCTTTGGCCCAGGTACTTCCAGAAGGTTTTGTGAGCTGGATCGCAGTGCTCTCTGGGGAACATATGGAGAGAGGCAGTCCCTAAGGTAAACAGGTCCTCGGCCATATAGGGCTTTAAAGGTAATAACAAGCACCTTGTAACGAACTCGGTAAACAATTGGCAGCCAATGCAGCTCCCGCAGCCCAGCCTGCACATGTTCACACCGAGGTAGGCCCAATAGCAGTCTGGCTGCTGCATTCTGCACTAGCTGCAGTTTCCGAGTTTGGCACAGGGGCAGCCCCATGTAGAGGGCATTACAGTAATCTAGCCTTGAGGTGACCGTTGCATGGATCACTGTTGCCAGGTCATTGCGTTCCAGGAAGGGAGCCAACTGCCTCGCCCGCCTAAGATGAAAAAAGGCGGATTTGGCAGTGGCTGCTATCTGGGCCTCCATTGTCAAGGAAGACTCCAGTAGCACTCCCAAGCTCCTGACCCTGCGCACTGGTATCAGTGACGCACCGTCAAAAGCTTGGAGGGAGATCCCTCCCTCCGGACCACCGCGCCCTAGGCAAAGGACCTCTGTCTTCGCTGGGTTCAATTTCAGCCCATTTGACCTAATCCAATCTGCCACGGCTTGCAGCGCCCGGTCCAGATTTATAGGAACATCAGCAGCAGATTTATAGGAACAGCAGCAGATTTATAGGAACATCAGCATCAATAGATAGAGCTGGGTGTCATCCGCGTACTGGTGACAACCCAGCCCATATCTCCGGGCAATCTGGGCAAGGGGGCGCATGTAGATGTTAAATAACATCGGGGAGAGAACTGCTCCCTGAGGCACCCCACAATTAAGTAGGTGCCTCTGGGACAGCTCCCCCCCAATTGCCACCTTTTGTCCCCGACCCTCCAGGAAAGAGGAAAGCCATTGCAAGGCTAGCCCCTGAATCCCTGCGTCGGCGAGGCGGCGGGTCAGCAGCCGGTGGTTGACCATATCGAACGCGGCCGAAAGGTCTAACAGCAGCAATACCGCCACACCGCCTTGGTCCAGGTGTCACCGGAGATCATCCATGAGGGCGACCAGAACCGTCTCTGTCCCATGGCCCGGGCAGAAGCTGGACTGGAATGGATCCAAAGTGGAAGCGTCATCCAGGAAGCTCTGTAACTGCAACACCACAGCCCTCTCTATAACTTTGCCCAAAAAGGGCAAGTTTGAGACTGGCCGGTAATGAGCCATTTTGGCCGGGTCTGATGTAGCTTTTTTCAGGAAGGGGCGGACCACTGCCTCTTTCAGAGGGGTTGGAAAAGAACCCTCTGAAAGAGATCTATTTATAATGTCCCGTATATGTAAGTTGCAAACTTACTTTTGATTTATTAATTTTGATTTATTCATTACAGAAATCTCATGGTCACTGCTTTGAGCCTAAGACCCAGAAGAAAACATGAAATGGCTGGGCATTGTGAGCTTTTTATACTGTGCATAAGTTGCTTCACGTGCTGGTCAGCCAATGGAGAAAACAGAAGTTTTGCTCTGTAGCTCTTGTGCAGTTAAGCAAGCCTGGCAAAACAAGCTGTGTGCTTGCAGACCTGATAAGAGCCATCTGGGGGTCCAATTCAGCTCTTGGGCCACACACTTGATACCCCTACTTTAGGGATTAAATCTCAGAGTGAGGTATGGGTACATCTTGCCTCTAGTGTGCATGTGCATTAAGGCGTGGGCATGTGTTCTGTCACACACTGTCGCTGCTGTGGCCTGTTTTTTGAAGTGATAATGTTGTGTTGCAGGGCAGGTTTGGCTTTCAAACATATATTTAACCAAAAGAACAAAACACCCTCTTGTTTTGTTAGCATATCAGACGGGGAAGAGGATAACATCGATTCACCAGACAGGAGGCTTGCCTTGGATGCAAGCTGTTCACTTTCCTTTCTTTCAAAATAAAACAGGCCGGATCAAGTTCAACCATAACAGCATCACCCAGCCAGTATCTTTCACAGTCCTAAAAGCAATCAAGGCTTTAGGTCTTTCTGGCACTGTGAATGATAATTCTCCTCCCGCCCCAGCATAAGCAATAGCAGGTGGAAACATACATATTCACAGCTACGATGGCACTTTTCCACCCAAGCTGTTCTTTAAACAAGCCGTAAACCTACAGGTGGGTCAGGACATGTTTAGGATTGCTAGTTTTTTGTGCAGACGGACACCCTGTGCTTCTTCACAGCCACCTGGCTTACAATTCAACTGGTCGATCTTGTGCTAGTGCAGAGTGCAATGTGTTATCTAGAATGCTGGCTCCTAAACCCAGCTGCAAGAATGTTATGCATTGACTCTAACGTAACAGAGTCTGTAGTCTTGTTTATCAATTCTGGACAAAGAAGGGCCAACTAAAGCCAGGCTGAATGTATAGAAAGTGGGGAGACCCGTTTAAAGCTCTACGCGCTCAGGGAAGGAGGAGGCGGATTTATACCCCCATCGTTCACTACCTGAAGGAGTCTTGGAGTGGCTTACAATCACCTTCCCTTCCTCTCCCCTCGATGTGTGTTCTGAATCCAGGGCAATTTTTGTAACAGGAATTCCTTTGCATATTAGGCCACACACCCCAGATGTTAGCTAATCCTCCAAGAGCTTACAAGGCTCTTCTTGCAGGGCCTACTGTAAGCTCTTGGAGGATTGGCTACGTCAGGAGGTGTGGCCTAATATGCAAAGGAGTTCCTGCTACCAAAAAGCCCTCTCAGAGTCCTGGTGAGAGTGGGGTGGGGCAGTGACTTTCAGTATGGGAGATCCACAGGCTGGGAGCAATGTTCTCTCTAAGCTGAGTTTGCGTGAGCTAGCTCACAGATTTCTAAGAAGAAGAATTGCAGATTTATACACCGCCCTTCTCCCTGAATCAGAGACTCAGAGCGGCTTACAATCTCCCATATCTTCTCCCCCCACAACAAACACTCTGTGAGGTGGGTGGGGCTGAGAGGACTCTCATAGCAGCTGCCCTTTCAAGGACCACCTCTGCCAGAGCTATGGCTAACCCAAGGCCATTCCAGCAGGTACAAGTGGAGGAGTGGGAAATCAAACCTGGTTCTTCCAGATAAGAGTCTGAACACTTAACCACTACACCAAACTGACTTTCTTTTAGCCTCCAGCTCACATTTTTGTCCTAGCTCCGGAAAAATGGCCCCAAAGCACAATAATTTATGCAGAAGCTCACAACTTTAATGCCAGTAACTCACAACTTTAAAGCCAGTAACTTACAAAGTAGAATTTTTGCTCACAAGACTCTGCAGCTTACAGGGAACGTTGACTGGGAGTGCTTTTTTTGCAGTGGATGTTTATTGCTTATCTCTTTGATTGGTTTCTTCCTTCCTGGTATACCGGCTTTACCATCTGCCCATCCAGGCCCTGACTAGGCCCAGGTGTAGCTAAATAACTATATCTCATCCTTTCCAGCAGGAACCTGTAACCGTCTCGTTTGTCCCTGTCAATTCTGTTTCTATGTTCTTGGCTGCCTGCCCTGGCCTCTTCAGTTGGCAAATAAAGCACACGCAACCTCCGTTCTGTATGCTGAAGGGCAAAAGGCAGCCCTTCCTTAAAAGCAGAGCCCTGACTCTCATCCAGAGCTTTTTTCTCCCCCTGGGGGAACGCACCAGAACGGTGTTCCACAGGGGTGGAATTCTAGCAGCAGCTCCTTTGCATATTAGGTCACCCCCCCCCCCCCGCCCAATGTAGCCAATCCTCCAGAGCTTACAAAAGAGCATTGTAATTCATATGCACACTTACTCAGGAGTAAGCCACATTGATCCCAAGGGTGCTCACTTCTGCATAAACCTAGACCAATTTTGCACAAGGCTTGTTCTGGGCGGTGAGTGCTTTTGCCCCCGGTGCTTCTCTCAGTTTTCGCACAAGCTGCCGCGGAGCTGTGAGTTGGCATGCCACTTTCCTGCGGCAAGCAAAATCCTCTTACAAGTGGTTTCTGCTTGCCATGGGAAAGCAGCACACCAACTCGCAACTCTGCAGCAGCTTATGCAAAAACGGAGAGAAGTGCCGGGGGCAGAAGGGCTCTCCACCTGGAACAAGTCCTAGTGCGAAATCAGCCCTACTCGAGGTTGGATTACACCTTTATTTTAAAATGGAATAAGCAGAACAGTGCGGAAAGAACCACAGGGCTCTTATTGTCTCTGATCCCTTCTTTGATCCCCTTTAAAACAGCCCTTGGGAAGAGGTTGTGGTAAATAAGAAGCCAGGTCCAGAAACCAAAGAACGAGCCCGCATGTTCCGCTCTAGTTATGATTAATAGCCGATTTCACCGTGTTCCTCTTAAAAATTACCTCACTATTTATCCAGCGTGTGGTCTGCAAATAAAACAAACAGTGTCTATATATAAAGCAGAGTTGTTCTTAGCTTACGTTACTGGGCATCATTTTCACAGATACAAGGCGGAATCTCAGGTTACTGGCACAGAAGATTCTTCAGCTGGCGTGAAACGACCATTGGCAGGTTTCATGTGGTCTTTGCATGAGCGTAACTGGAAAAGGAACTTTCTTTCGGGGGTGGAGATATAAAAGGTACTAGTTCACAGACAGGCCAGTGCCTGAATTGCTTGGGCCACCAACTGCCCAGGAAAAAAATCGGACTTGTTCTTTCCTAGTTATGCACTGAAAGAATCTGCAGGGGTGGTTTTCCCCCAAAATGGATCTTCCCAACTGACCCTTTGCTAAGCTGCCACTTAGCATAGGGCCTATTAAGCCTCTTGAGAAGTCAGCCATCTGTACTGTACTGCCCTGCCAAGTCGCCCAGAAAAAGAGCCCTCTTGTGCCTTTGAGATAATTTTAAAAGAAGGTTAGATAGATTCATGGAGGATAGGTCTATCAGTGGCTACTAGCCATGGTGACTGAGGGGAACCTCCACATTCAGAAGCACTAAACCTCTGAATCCCAGAGCCAGGAGACAACATCAGACAAGGTCTTGGTCTCCATGCCCTGTTGTTGGCCCTCCAGAGGAACTGGATGGCCATTGTATGAGACATGAGGCTGGACTAGATGGACCACAGGTCTAATCCAGCAGGACTCTTTTGGTATCCTTACAGTTTGATATGGAGAAAATGACCCCTGACCTGAATAACCCTGGCTAGTTCGATCTTACCAGATCTTGGAAACTAAGTAGGGTTGGCCTTGTCTAGTATTTGGAAGAGCAACCTCCAAGGAATACCAGGATTGTGACCAGTGTTCCCTCTAAGCTGAGTTAGCATGAGTTAGCTCACAAATTTTTAGCCTTCAGCTCACACATTTTTGTCTTAGCTCAGGAAGGATGACCCCAGAGCACAATAATTTATGCAGGAGCTCACAACTTTAATGCCAGTAGCTCACAAAGGAGAATTTTTGCTCACAAGACTCTGCAGCTTAGAGGGAACACTGGTCGTGACGCAGAGGGAGACTATGGCAAACCACTTCAGAAACATCTCTTACCTTAATAACAAGCCTAGCTTACCATCTAGTGGTGCATAATGCTAAAAATGAACTAGAACTTGTGGCTGCCAGACAATCTTAGAATCTCCTAGGTATACTACATACAGTGTCATACAATGATAAGAAGAAGCAGCAAGTGTGCTTTCATTTCCTGAAAGATGAAGCCCACAGCAATGGGGCAGGCAAACTGCTGTTTGCTGCTGCTGGCATTCAGACTTTGGGCTTGTTGAACAGGATAAGCCAATTCAAATCTTGGGCCTGTCATTGTTTGCATAACCTACACAAAAGACCGAAGAAGGTACTAAGGATTTCAAACTCTGCTACAAGCTTGGCGGAGGTGTTAGAGCAAGGGGGGCGGTATATATCTTTGCTATTAATAGTCGGTGGCAAGCTAGGACTTGATAAAAAGTTCATAACTCATTTCTCCTGAACAATGTCAGTCTGCCGTGTTGAGCACACGCACACACTGAAACTTGGCCGGGTCAGCCACACGCAGCCTGACTGCTTGCCATGGAAGCAGCCAAAATCCAAATCAGATTGAATATGTTCCACATGTACCGCATGCTACAGGCATGGGGTGAGGAGGGAGCAAATTTCTGCACTGCTAGAGAATCCTGAAAGCTGCACTGTTTGAAAGCTGTTATGTCCGTGTGGTCAAATAGCCTTACTTCTGTGTTATGATGATCCTCCTGTTTTTCCACTTCGTTGTTGGAACAGATTGTCCTCTTCTTCTTTTTTGCTGAATCCCCCTTGCAAATCCCTTCTCAGGCTGGGAAAAGAGGATCCAAACTCCTCTCTCTTTTTAACATTCTGGCACCAGCACTGTCTTTCTTAAAAGCTGAACCCTGAGCGCTAGTGCTTCTGGGAGCCACTAAGCCGAGATTTCTGATGGTTGCAATGACCTCTCTGGGTGGGATCCAGACTAGTGTTTCCTCTAAGCTGAGTTAGTATGAGCTAGCTCACAGTTTTTTAGCCTCTGGCTCACACATTTTTTGTCTTCACTCACAAAAAATGGCCCCAGAGCAAACTAATTTATGCAGTAGCTCACAACTTTAATGCTAGTAGCTCACAAAGTAATTTCTGCTCATAAGACTCCACAGCTTAGAGGGAACATCAATCCAGACTAAATTTGTGGTTTCCACTAATTCTCCCTTCCTGCTAAAGCCTATCCCTGCGTCATTCCTGGTTCCCCTGGCAGGGGGGGTTTCAGCCCTTTTTCAGGGATCTGCATGCCCTTCCTGACATTGTAAGTGAATCCAAAGAAAGGGGCAGAGAGCCCCACAACCGCTATTTCTGCTCACAAGACCCGGGGCAGAGGTGGAATTGGAAGCTCCTCTGGGCAGTGGCTCTTAGCCACAGCTTATCATTGGAACTCTCTGTTGGGGGCAAGTGATGCTCTGTATTCTTGGTGCTTGGGGGGGCCACAGTGGGAGGGCTTCTAGTGTCCTGGCCCCACTGATGGACCTCCTGAGGGTGCCTGGGTTTTTTGGCCACTGTGTGATGCAGTGTTGGACTGGATGGACTTTTGGCCTGATCCAACATGGTTTCTCTTATGTTCTTACAGGCTGCTGGCGGGAAGGGGAATGTAAGGAAAATTAACTTCCATGAGGACCTGCTCCTTGCTCTTTGTAGGATCCCAAAGCCAAATTCTGTATGAGTGTGTTCTCTCTACTTTTACAATGAAATTGCTGAAAGACTTTGGGCTGGAAGTCACACATTCTCCACCTAAGCTAGTTCATGGGGTTGTTGTGAAGATAATATGGAATTGTTAAGAACCATGTATGCTGGTTCGGGTCCCAGTTGGGGGAAAAGGCAGGGTATAAAAGGAGTAAATAAAGAAAATGGCGATGCTATTGCTTGATAATGGTAGATGCTTTATCTAGAGCAGTAGAAATTCTCTTTTATACATGCTGGCTCCTATGCAACTTAATTTTTTTCCCCTATGAGTTAAAAAATACCACACAGACTGGAGACCAAGGCAATCTTTGGCAAGGAGCAGGAGATGGGATTGCTGATTTGATCATCTTGTTTTAAGTTTATTTTTACAAGTCTAATTAGATATTGCAGGGGAAAGCATTCGTGTGACTTTCCCGCATTCTAAACCTACTCCCCCACCCAACCCCAATCCAATAATGCGCCTTTTATTTTGTTTTTGGTAAAGGAACTTTCTTTTGAGAAGCCTGTTTGGTTGTGCAATAAAGTCAGATTGTTTTCTTATGCTTATTTTTGGAAAAAGACAATGGTTCAGGACTTAAAGGAGAATCAGTTGTAAGACTTTTGTTTATAGGAATGTTAAACTGATTTGGCTTCCTTCCCCTAGGCATTTTTTCAAACCTCTGTACATAATTTGTCAGTATTACTAATGATAAAGATAACGGCATCAAGAATTTTCTGCTTTGTCTAAGAGATGTGCTTCTTACAGTCACAGGGGGGGTTTTAGGGGGGTTTGGTGTGGGGTATTTCACATAAAAAAATGATTAACAGAGAACATAATATGGGCTCCGAGTGGCAAAAACCGATAGAATTTTTCCTCTCTGCAACTCAGAGCCACCTTATGAGTTGACAAGCAATAGATAAAAATCCACCTGAAGCCTCTATTACAAAGCGTGGATGATTGTCACTAGCTTATGGGCTTTAAAAACACAATAGGCAGATTTCCTTGAGGATAGCCGGTATGTTAATAAACCACTGGTGTGCAAGTGCCGGTGCGTTCTGTAGTCAGTTACTGCTGTTGTGAACAAATATTTTTTCTTGTATGCATTTGAATTTTGTACAGAAATGCCACAGGAGACTTTGCATAGCCCACTTTACAGAAGTGTTGTGTGGATAACACACACCACCTGGTGTTCCTTGGGCAAAGGGGATAAAAAGATAAAGGTAGTCCCCTGTGCAAGCACCAGTCGTTTCCAGCTCTGGGATGACATCACATCACGACATTTTCACGGCAGACTAGCCTTCCCAAGCCTCCCGTCCTGGCGGGAGAATACTGGATTTTCAGCCTCTTTTCCCGCTTTCCATAACTCTGGAAGCGGGGGGAGGAGGGGGGAATGGCGCCAAGGAGCATTTGCGTCGTCCGGGGAGGAGGTGCTGAGCCTGGCAAGGGAAATCTTGAGAAGGGAGGCTGGCTCGCCAGCGAGCGGGTGGAGGTGGCTGCCGAACGCAGGCGGGTCTTGACGGACTCCAATGCCCGATGCTTCTCCTCCTCCCTTCCCTTCCCACCCAGCCCCGTTGCAGCAGCCGTTCTTCCTTTTCGCAAGCTGCTTCCCGCGCCCAGTCAGCTGGCTGGGGGGGGGGGGGAGGAGAGAAGCCCCGCCTGCAAAGGACCATGTGCCTTTGCACCTCCGGAGGCTTGATTGCAAGGCTCCACTTTGGGATGGTGTGACTGCTGCTGTAAAGAAGCTGGCAGCAACTCGTGAGTAGAAAGGCCAGTCCCTCGCTTCAGTTGCCAGAAAGGGGGGGGGGGGAGGGAGGAGGAGAGGGAAACGTCTTCATTATTCCCTATGTGGAGATCAATTCTCATAGGGTATAATGGGGAATTAATCTGGAGGTTTTGGGGGCTCTGGGGGAGCTGTTTTTTGAGGTAGAGGCACCAAATTTTCAATATAGTATCTAGTGCCTCTCCCCAAAGTACCCTCCAAGTTTCAAAACGATTGGACCAGGGGGTCCAATTCTATGAGCCCCAAAAGAAGGTGCCCCTATTCTTTGTTATTTCCTATAGAAGGAAGACATTTTAAAAAGTGTGCTGTCCCTTTAAATGTGATGGCCAGAACTCTCTTGGAGTTCAATTATGCTTGTCACACCCTTGTTCTTGGCTCCGCCCCAATGTCTCCTGGCTCCACCCCCAAAGTCTCCTGGCTCCTCCCCCAAAGTCCCCAGATATTTCTTGAATTGGACTTGGCAACCCTACGGCAGACTTTTTATGGGGTGGTTTGCCATTGCCTTCCCCAGTCATCTACACTTTCCCCCACAGCAAACTGGGTACTTATTTTACTGACCTTGGAAGGATGGAAGGCTGAGTCAATCTTGAGCCAGCTACCTGAACCCAGCTTCCACCGGGATCAAACTCAGGTCATGAGCAGAGGGCTCGGACTGCAGTACTGCAGCTTTACCACTCTGCGCCACAGGGCTCCTAGGCAAAGGGAAGAGTTAAAAAAAATCTCAATTCACATACAAGACTTAACAAACAGATGTGGGAACAAGGTTTGAGTCCAGTGGCCCATACAAGACGACAAAGTACAATTCTGAGTACAAGCGAGAACTACTTAAGATTCAATGAAACATATTTCCTCAAATATTGCTTATAGGTGGAGAGTTAGTTGCCAAGAAGAGATAATAAGAATCAAGATGCCTAAGTAACTTAACAATAAATATAGCTAAGATTAGAAAAACACATTAAGTAAGACATGTAAATAGCAGTAAATTAGTATACAGATAATAAATGGCAAACCATCCTGTAAAAAGTCTGCCGTGACTGTATAATGCTATTCCACAGCACATTCATGGCCGCACGCTTCTTTGTGGCAATCAGTTGTTTGTATAACTTCTTAGAGCATAAAAGATGGTATTGTGCACACAGTGAATCAAGGCCCTCAGAGTTCTTATATGCATGATACGCTGGTTTTAGATCTCTTCTTGCTTGCTCGCATTCTTTATCGAACCAGGGCTTGGAGACGTTTTTGAATCTATGATGTTGAACAGAAGCATCTTGACCCAGTAATGGTTTTATGAGTTGGAGGAGATGGTCGAAGGGGATCGGAGGGTTCAAGTCATGGGGAGTATCCATAATTAATTTTCTATTGGAGCAAACATCCTCCTTCTCCAGGGCTCCCCTCACTGTTTGTTCCAACTGATCAGACCACTTGGCACGGCATCTCATTTGTTGAACTGGAACCAAATGTGGGCCCATTGTAATACTATGAAAAGTCTCTAGAACTAAAGGAGCTAGAGTGAGTAATAGCGGAAGATGATCGCTTTCTAGTTCGGGTAGAACTTGTAGGTGTAGAACCTTCTAAAGTAATCTTGGGCTGGCTAGAAAATAGTTGATAGTACTGCATCTAGTGCCGGCTAGAAAGGTGATCTCCCCAGGATAATCACCTACTATGGAGCCATTCAATATGGAGAGGTCAAACCTTCTAGCCATCCTTGCTAAGCAAGCCCCTGCAAAATTTACCGTGAAAACATTGTGAGAGCAACATCACCCCAGAGTTGAAAACGACTGGTGCTTGCACAGGGGACTGACTACCTTTACCTTTTAATAAAGCTGTTAACTGACCCTTCCTGATAACAACCCCCCACCCCATATAAGTAAGGGTTGAGTAAATTCTGTTCCACCTATATCTGAAGAGGTGTGCTTGCACACAAAAAGCTTATCTTAGCTGGTCTTAAAGGTGCCACTGCACTCAAACTTTGTTCAATCTATCTGAAGATGTGTGCACGCACATGAAAGCTCATACCCAGTATTAAACTTTGTTGGTCTTGAAGGTCTGAGGTAGGTCTTGAAGCTTTCCTTTCTGGAAAGTTTGCTGAGCAGCTTGCTGGAAAGTTACTGAGCAGTTCCTACAGTGGATATTGCCATCTTTCTACTTTTGTTTTAATTGATGTGTCAGTTACTAACTTGATGAAACTCTATTAATTTTAGTGCATATTGTATATTTTATGTTGTTACCTACCCTAAGGCCATCTGGGCAGAATGGGCATGATAGAAATCCCAGTAATAATAAAACTGTGTTCTGCTGCTTCAGACCAACTCAGCTACCCCACCTAGCTCTATCTGGTGTGCCTGCACACAAAAGCTTATATCTTGAATAAAAGTTGGTCTTAAAGGTGCTGCTGGGCTCAAACTTTGTTCTGCTGCTTCAGACCAACACTGCTACCCACCTGGATCTATCTCAGGGGTGTCCAAACTGTGCCACATGTGGCTTTCTCACATATAAAGGTATTTCTCTCTTTAAATCGCTTCTCCAAGCCAAGCCAGTTGGCAGCTTGGAAAATACACTTAAAGTTGCTTTCTTTCCACCTCCCTCATCTATTCTCCTTCCTTCATCTGTCTTGCAGCTCTCAAACATTTGACATTAGTGTCTTACAGCTCTCAAATATCTGACATTTATTCTATGTGGCTCATGTAAGGCAAGTTTGGCCACCTCTGATCTACCTGAAGTGTGCATGCACGCAAAAGTCTATACCTTGAATAAAACTGTGTTGGTCTTAAATAAAGGTGCCCCTGGACTCAAACTTTGTTCTGCCGCTTCAGACCAACCTGGCTACTCCACCTGCATCTATGTATATCGTTGTATGCCCACAACACCCCCCCCCCACACACACACGCACAATCTCTTTCAGTAATATGCCTACACCTTGTCCCACTAACACAAGGGTGGCCAAACTAGCTTAATGTAAAGCCACATAGAAGAATAAACGTCAGATGTTTGAGAGCTGCAAGGAAGGAAAATAGATGGGGAGGGAAAGAGAGGCGGAAAGAAAGCAACTTTAAATGCATTCTCCAAGCTGTCTGCTGGCTTGGCTTGGCAAAGTGGTTTAAAGACAGAAATGCCTTCTCCAAGTCGACCAGCAGGGCAGTGTGGACTTCAAGAGCCACACAATATGTCTGAAAGAGCCACGTGTGGCTCCCAAGCCACAGTTCGGCTACCCTCGCACTAACAGGACCAGGGCCAATTTCGCCTCAACTCAACTTCAGCCAATCCCGCTTTAGGAAAAATACCCGGATGAAGAAGAGCCCGCACACCCTCTCCCCTTCCCCCCTGCCTCCCAGCGTGAGGGGAAAAGTCAGAGCGACCGTTTGCCGCGCGCACGCGCAGCTGTGTCTGCGGACTGTTGTTTGTTTGTTTTTGGCGCCCGCGCGCGTCCCAACACCTTTCCCCTCGCCCAATCCAAAGACGGGAAAGCTGCGAGCGCGCATGTTACACTCTCGCGCCCCGCCCCTTCCCCGTCTCCCTTCTACCTAATCTTCCTCCCCTTCCCGCGGTCCTACGAAGTCTCGCCGCCGAAGCCTCGCGAGAGGACATGTCCGCGGTAACGGCGGCGAGAGAGAGGGTGAGTGAGGGGCGGACTCGGGTTCGTGCAGGGAAGGGGAAAGGAGGACGCGGGGCGGGGTGTGCGCGCGTCGAGGCGCGAGGGTTCGGCTTCCCTCGGACGCTTCCCCCGCGGTGATGGCAACGGGCTAGAGTGGGATGGGAAAGGGCGGCTGGCAAGGGAGGAGAGGAATGTTTCGCCCGCCGCGCGTCCAGCGTCTCTGGGTTGGTCTGAGGATTACCTCAGGGTCCTCAGGGGGCGGGGCTTCCTGGAGGCGAAGAACCCCGCCAGGCTCCGCCCCTGAAGTGGCTGCGTTCCAAGCGCGTGCTGGAGTCCAGGGGCGGCTGGAGGGCTTGCAGCATTCATTTTGAATATGTATTTCAGAGATCTGTTTGCACAGATAGAGGCGTGTACACGAATACCTTGAATAAAAAGAGTCCAGTGGCAACCAGTGTTCCTTCTAAGCTGCAGAGTCCTGTGAGCAATAATTCTGCTTTGTGAGCTACTGGCGTTAAAGTTGTGAGTTTACTGCATAAACTATTGTGCTCTGGGGTCATCCTTCCTGAGCTAAGACAAAAATGTGTGGGCCAGAGGCTAAAAATCTGTGAGCTAGCTCACGCTAACTCAGCTTAGAAGAGGGAACACTGGTGTCAACTTATACCTCGAATAAAACTTTGTTGGTCTTAAGGTGCCACCGGACTCAAACTTTGTTCAGATAGAGTAAGGGTGTTGAACTCATTTGTTATGAGGGCCAGATCTGACATAAATGAGACCTAGCTGGGCCATGTGTGTACCCAGGGCTTTTTTTGTTAAAAAAAAAAAAAAAAAGCCCAGGAGGAACTCATTTGCATATTAGACCACACCCACTGACACCAAACCAGCCAGAATTGCATTCCTGCTAAAAAAACAAAACCCTGGCCATGCTTCATGTTAAAAAAGTAAATTAGGTAGACAGAAACACCCATGGCTTTTTTTGTAGAAAAAGCCCAGCAGGAACTCATTTGCATATTAGATCACATCCCCTAATGCCAAGTCAGCCGGAACTGTGTTTCTGTGCGTTCCTGCTAAAAAAAAAAGTCCTGTGCATATCTATTTAAGGTTAGGTAGCAGAGATATAAACCTTTTAAAGGACACAAAGACAATTAAACATTTTTAAAGAAAACCTTAAAATAAAACATGCTTAAAACATTAGTAGTTGGTCTTAAAGGTGCTTTCTTTGTATTTCTCCCATGGGATCCAGGGAACTGGGCAAAGGAAGCTCTGGCTCTTTCCCTTCAACCCCAGGGGTCCAGGAGGGAGAGGAGCCTCAGCCAATGAAGAAAATTGAAGTTTTGCTCTGTAGCTCCTGTGCGATTGAGCAAGCCGTGCAAAGCAAGCTGAGATGCAGAAGGATGGAGAGGGAGAAGGAAGCAGACAAGAGACAGTTGCTTGGGGGCCCAATTCGGCTCCTGGGCCTCATGTTTGACACCCCCAAGATAGGGCTTGTTCGCTTTTGAGGCGCCTCTGGGCTTTTGGTGTTTACTTGGAATGTATCCACCTTCGGGGAGGAGCCTAGGGTAGTTGGTTGCCTCTTAGAAAGGCTATTAAAATAAATGTCTGAGTCCAGTGGCAGCTTTAAGACCAACAAAGTTTTATTAAAGGCTTTGCGTGCATGCACCCTTCTTCAGATACAAACAGTGGAATGGTAATGAGGAAGATACAAACAAACCTTTCTGCTGTTTGTATCTGAAGAAGGGTGCATGCACACGAAAGCTTATGTCCAGAATTAAACTTTATTGGCTTTTAAAGTTAAACTGTTGGTCTTAAAGGTGCCACTGGACTCAAGCTTTGTTCTGCTGCTTCAGACCAAAATGGCTACCCACCTGGATCTAAAATGCATGTTGTTAGTGTGCCACACTGGATTTCTGTTTCATTGTTCTACAGCACAGCTGTCCCTTCCCCTTTTGTGTTTCAAGCACCAAGGAGGACTCCTCTGGTAGAGGGAGACCCTTTGAACCCCACCAGGTCCCCACCTGTGAGCTCTTACAAGACATGCAGCTTGAGAGAGAGGAGGGGGCTGAATATGATTTATTTATACTTTTTATCCCAACTTTAAACTTCTGAGATGCATTTTTCTAGGAAGAATTGATGAGCTCAGGGAGGTGGGGAAAGCTGAACATGAACATGAATAAATTGTTGTTTGTCTTAAAGGTGCCACTGGACTTGAGTTTTGTTCTGTTGCTTCAGACCAACATGGCTACCCCACCTGACTCTATGAACATGCCCTTGAGCAGTATTTTTTTAAAAAAGGTCAAATCTGCCTTGCCTCTGGAAACTACCTTGGTGATCAGTATTTAAAAAAAAAAGATGTGTGGCGTCGTTTTGCATTTATCTAGCACTTTCAGAAGCTCTTCTCAGGCGTAGAAATGTCTGAGGAGGAGGTATCTCAAGGTAAATACCAAGATAAACCAACACACTGTTAGCTGTAATAGCAAACAAATAAAGAACAATTTTCGTTAATGTCAGTGATGACAGTATAATGGACCTTGTGAATTAATTTCTTTGTCTATTGGACTTTATGTACTCTACCTATTGCTTTAATGCTCCATGTTAAGTGGAAATAATATTGTGTAAAAATATAAGATTCTGTCATCATTGACATTAATGAAAATTGTTCTTTATTTGTGTGCTATTACAGCTAACAGTGTGTTGGTTTATTTTGGTTTTTCATGTTGTAATCCTTAAATATTTTTATAACAGGAATAAGCAGGAGGCTTCCCCCCCCCCCCCGGTCGCCTTTTTGTTTTTTTGCTACAATCTTTAGAAATGTTAGAAACCACAACATTCAAAAAACAATGAGGAAACATTTTCACATTCCAGGATATTCAGTTGCTGACCTAAGAGTAGGAGTTCTCTTACAAAGGTATTTCAAAGGGAGACTGCTGACTCTGCATTGGTAATCAGCACTGGTAATGAGATTAGAAACCTAGGTCTCGATTCAGTCCAGGTGGATGCATTGTTTGAAGTTTCATTATCAATTACAATTGATTGAGACTTAGGTTTCCTATGTCATTACCAGTGCAGATTTCTCCACGCCTACCACCCCTCTGCCCCGTGGTACAGAGTGGTAAGCTGCAGTATTGCAGTCCAAGCCCTCTGCTCACAACAACCTGAGTTCGATCCCAGCGGAAGCTGGGATTAGGTGGCCGGTGAAATGAGTACCCAGCTTGCTTGGGGGGAAAGTGTAGGTACCTTTACTACCCCTCTGTATATCACACCTAGTCCAATTACGCCTGTTATTGTCATTTGCCTGATAATGCCATTCAGCATCTGAAATCACTCCAGTGTATAGGACAGATGGACTTGCGTTCTAGCTGTGTCTGAAGTTATCAGTGACTCATGAAAGTTCGTACCTTGCCACAGATTTTGTTAGTCTTTATGGTGCTATTAGACTTTTACAAGGAATAATGATGAGCAGCATTGGACTCAGGATACACACTTCTGTGGAATGGCATATCACTTATGATTCATATTTGCCCTTTAGGACATGTGCTTTATTTGTTATATACAGTATTTATTCCTGGGGGCAGGGCAGGGGGACACCTTATCATAAGAGTCAAGAAGGTATCTTTCCTGCAGATAGAAATTATAAAAATGCCCAAGTTTTGGCTGATCAGGAAATAGTGCATACACCCACTATACCGCACTGGGCAGAACCGTTCTAAATCATCTTATGCACGAGTAATTTCATTACAGTTCATGGGATATAATTGGTTTTCAGAACTGTGGTGTTCAGCCACACAGTTATATTACAGTATTGCTGTAATAATTGTTGGTGTATGTTCTTAGTATTCATGTAAAAAAGGTTAACAGCTGTTCTTACTCTCCTTTCTCATTCAGAATATATTTCCTATTTTTTTTCCTTAATAGGACAGTTAATTTAGAGGGTTCTGCTGTGTCTTAGCTTGACACTCTCCAGGATCTTTTTTAAATGCGGCATTCAAATAGAGCTTTATTTGAGAGCTGTTCAATTCTACATGTTTCCTGAAGGCAGAGGAGCAAGCGTACAGTGTAGTTTTTATTGCAGTACTGAATGTTGATTCGGGGTCATTTTATGGACCATGTGTGTCAGTAATTCTGGGATTTTCAGTCTGTTGTTGACAGACTAGTTTTGTCCCATAAGAAAAGTAGGAAGTTAGGATTTCCTATTTTAACAGAGTGTTGATCTTGTGGTCTTCACATACCTATCGATTAACTGAACATCTCATCGTACCTGGGAGCTTCTGTACATTATAGAGGACCACCTCTCATTGCCTTAGTGTGTAGGGGAAGTCTTGTGGCCATAATGCTCCTGCATGTTATAGAATCATAGCGTTAGAAGGGACCTCCAGTCTAACCCACTGCACAATGCAGGAAATTCACAGATACATTCCACACACACATACATCCCCAATGACCCCTGCTCCGTGCCCAGAAGATGGCAAAAACCTCCAAGATCCCTTGCAAAACTGGCCTAGAGAAAAATTGCTGACTGACCCCAAAGTGGCAACCAGCATTTCCCTGGGTGTGTAAGAAAGGGCCACAAGAACTAAGCACTGATGCAACCCTTCCCACCCTCCTCATGATCTGCCTAATTCACAGGATCAGCATTGCTGTCAGATGGCTATCTAGCCTCTGTTTAAAAACCTCCACCACCTCCCGAGGAAGCCTGTTCCACTGAGGAACCACTCTGTCAGGGAGTTCTTCCTAATGATTAGCCAAAAACTCTTGATTTAATTTCAACTCGTTGGTTCTGGTCCAACCTTCTGGACCAACAGAAAACAACTCTGCACCATCCTCTATATGACAGCCTTTCAAGTACTTGGAAGATGGTGATCATATCACCTCTCAGTCATCTCCTCCCCAGGCTAATGTGCTTTATGTCATTTATTTGTTAATTGCTCCTCAGCTGCAAAAGCTCTCAAAGTTTAGGTGGGATAACTGCATTTTCACTGGTACACTGACTGAATAGGCAGGGAATTCCTGTATGCTGCAGGTAGCGTGATAATATTTACATAAGGTATCTGTATGAACACCAAACACAGTGGTGGTAGTCAACTGATCTTTTAACTTTTATATTTATATGTGAGCATTTCACTTGCATACAGATGTAAGATGCCTAGTACTTTCAACAATGTGTTTGGTTCCAGGTATATTGATATTAATAAGAATACTAAGTAGCTGAGCTACCTCCGTCACTAGACGCTAACCAGCTATTGTCCTCAGATGGCACAGTGTTTGCTTTCTAGTCTTCTAGGAATCCTGTACATCTTTCAAGGGCTTAGGTTCGCATCCAGTTCACATTTTGTATACTGAAGGAGACATTTGACAGAAAGCAGCTCCGCAACAGAGAGTTTCTCAGTCCATTTTATGTGCAGGCTGTTTCCCCTTTATATTCCTTGCAACTTTGTGCAAAAGGAAATAACTATATGTCAGATTGTTCAGGACTGACCTTTGGGTGAATGTTAAAGTTTCTAACTGTGGAATATAAACTGGGAACAAAAAACGTTCGTTACACTTGTGGTCCCAGTACTCCTAATGCAGCTGTGACTGAAATGCACCAGAGGAAAGCTCGGTGTTACGCATGTGTGGAAGGGTCCCAATCTCAAATTCTGAATTATCATTGGCCCAACAGTTCTCACAACAAAAGTTTGATATTATCTCAAGCTTTACCCCAGATTTAGATTTATAATGGTGGTCTTTCAAACATCACATTCTTGTCTCAAGGATTTTGTAAAAGGAACATTCTAGGTTCAGTTCTACATGCAAACATCAAAGCAGAGTTTAATCTTATAATACTAATAATGATGAAAAGAAGAGATTGGATTTATACCCCGCCCTTCACTTGGAATCGTGGAGTGGCTTACAATTTCCTCTCCCCACAACAGCTCTTTCAAGAACTGTGAGTGACTAAAAGTCACTCAGCAGGTGCATATGGAGTACGCGCACTTAACCACTACACCCAACTAGCTCTTGTTGATGTCCAGTTAATGCAGTATTCATCTCTTACATGTTTAGCTAAATGATGAATGGTGTTCTGTGCCAGTTTTGTTGATTGTGCTCTTCTGACTAGCAGTGGTTTCTCTAAATTAATTTAATCTTCCTTAAGTTTTAGTTAGACAAAACCAAGAAAGTTGGAGTTGCTCCTACTGCACAAGTCAGTTTTCTGCATCATGAGCTGGGATTGTGAAGTCTTTATGTGTGTATCATATACATTTCCTGAGCACTGAGAACTTGTTTAATCGTCAAGCCTTCCTCATCCTGGCTTAAAGAGGGACTTAAGGGAAGCCAGGTTGTCCATCGCCCATTGATGCCGTGGTGCTCTCATAATACCCAACGGTGGAAGCCCAGGCAGTGTGGGAGGGTTTCATGAAAACGGATGGGCAGGAGTGAGCCATGCTGATTCTCTTCATACTGTCTTCTCCCTGAAATTCTTCAGAGTTGGGTGGCAAGAGGGGGTTTCTTTCTTCCTGCTGGAGGAATTACCAAATGCTGAAGAGCCACAGGGAGGGTTCCCCCCACCCCCCACTTTCCCTGACCACTTTGATTTTGGCCGACGGTTGTCATGCTTTCCCCAAGTGGTGGCTGACTTAGATTTTCCATGTTTAAGTATCTCCAGGAATTCTTCAAGATGTTGCAGAAGGGAGTCCAGGTCTTTCTCCGGCTGTTGTATGTCAGACAGGATCAGCCTTTCACTAGGCAGCCTAGGCAGCTGCCTGGGGCGCAGCCCTGGCAAGGGCACCGGTGTGGGCCTCGGGAGTGCGCTGGTTTGGCCCCCCCACCTGCCCTCGCCTCCATGGTGAGGTAAATACTGGCAAAAGTGGCAGGGAGCAGCTGTGTGCCTGCACTGCAGAGTGCACCACGAGGCTGCCTGTTGCTCTGCCGGCTGCATCAGACGCTGGGGCAGAGGTAAGGCAGCCTCACAGTGCGCTCTGAGGCGAAGGCACTTGGCGGCTCTCCATCACTTTCGGAGGGGGCAGGGCACCCTGCCTAGGGTGCTGTTCCACCTCAAGCCACTCCTGATGTCAGAGTTGGTCATTCCCCTTGGTTGCTTGCCTTTCTTGTGTGGTTCCTGGGAGAGAGACAAGTTCTTTTAAAAGATGTTCCGGAGAAGGCCTAGAAATGGAAGGAGGTGAGATTTCAATGTGCATAAGACTTCACTATCTTCCTCTTCTTGGACTGTTCTACTGAGGACGTCACAGACAAGTCCATGAATCACAGTGATCTCACAGCACTGGTTTATGTTTTGATAACTTGAATTCAAGAGCCCTGTGGTGCAGAGTGGTAAAACTGCTGTGCTGCAGTCCTAAGCTCTGCTCACGACCTGAGTTTGATCCCAGCGGAAGCTGAGTTCAGGTAGCCGGCTCGAGGTTGACTCAGTCTTCCATCCTTCCCAGATGGGTTAAATGAGTACCCAGCTTGCTGGGGGGAAAGTGTAGATGACTGGGGAAGGCCATGGCAAACCACCCCGTAAAAAAGTCTACCGTGAAAATGTTGTGAAAGCAACAACACCCCAGAATCGGAAATGACTGGTGCTTGCACAGGGTGCTACCTTTACCTTTTTTAAAAAAAAAAACATGAATTCATCAGGAAATCTTAATGCCATCATTATCAAAAAGGAGTTTCAGGCTTTGGTGAATCAGTACCACTCCATTTGAGCTCCAGGTCCTTTCTCCTGTCACAGGACGGTTACTTATATTAGTCACAGGATGGCTACATTTATTAAATATGCTTTGAAATAATTTCACAGTATTCTTTTTTTTTTTCTGATTGAATTTTTCAGGTTCACCGTGGGCCTTTTGATTGTAAGGGGATACGATTTTGAGTGGTTTATTACTGAGGTAAGTGAAAGTTTTTATACCAGCATGCATTAATGCTCTTCATGTCATCTTTTAAATTCAATCACTCAATCAAACTGATTATAAGGGATGGTGTCTGGGAGGTGTCAAAACTACCAAGTTTCTTCAAGGTACTCTGACAGCAATGAGGATCTTGTAAATTTAGGGGGAAGTATTTGTGAGTTTCCTGCATTGTGCAGGGGGTTGGACTAGATGACCCAACTCTATGATTCTACTCATAAAGTAATGTTTACCCCTGCTTTGGACAGCATCATGATTTCCACCTTCTGCTTGCGTATTCTCGGATGCCGTATACGAATGTTGCATAGGTCACAATTTGCAGTCTTTTTTTGCTGATTTTCCTTTTTGCACCAACTACCAATAAAACTTTCTTCAAATATATTAGAAGTAGGAAACCAGCCAGGGAGGCAGTGGGGCCCTCGGATGACCATGGGGTAAAAGGATTACTGAAGGAGGATAGGGAAATGGCTGAGAAGCTAAATGAATTTTTTGCCTCCGTCTTCACTGTGGAAGACGAGAACTTTTTGCCCGCCCCAGAACCACTAATTTTGGAAGGGGTGTTGAAAGACCTGAGTCAGATTGAGGTGACAAAAGAGGAGGTCCTACAACTGATAGACAAATTAAAAACTAATAAGTCACCGGGTCCGGATGGCATACATCCGAGAGTTCTGAAAGAACTCAAAGTTGAACTTGTGGATCTTCTAACAAAAATCTGTAATCTTTCATTGAAATCTGCCTCCGTTCCTGAGGACTGGAAGGTAGCAAATGTCACCCCCATCTTTAAAAAGGGTTCCAGAGGAGATCCGGAAAATTACAGGCCAGTCAGTCTGACTTCAATACCGGGAAAGTTGGTAGAAACCATTATCAAGGACAGAATGAGTAGGCACATTGATGAACACGGGTTATTGAGGAAGACTCAGCATGGGTTCTGCAAGGGAAGATCTTGCCTCACTAACCTGTTACATTTCTTTGAGGGAGTGAACAAACATGTGGACAAAGGCGACCCGATAGACGTTGTTTACCTTGACTTCCAGAAAGCTTTTGATAAAGTTCCTCATCAAAGGCTCCTTAGAAAGCTTGAGAGTCATGGAGTAAAAGGACAGGTCCTCTTGTGGATCAAAAACTGGCTTAGTAATAGGAAGCAGAGAGTCAGTATAAATGGGCAATCTTCGCAGTGGAGGACGGTAAGCAGTGGGGTGCTGCAGGGCTCGGTACTGGGTCCCATGCTCTTTAACTTGTTCATAAATGATTTAGAGTTGGGAGTGAGCAGTGAAGTGGCCAAGTTTGCGGATGACACTAAATTGTTCAGGGTGGTGAGAACCAGAGAGGATTGTGAGGAACTCCAAAGGGATCTGTTGAGGCTGGGTGATTGGGCGTCAACGTGGCAGATGCGGTTCAATGTGGCCAAGTGCAAAGTAATGCACATTGGGGCCAAGAATCCCAGCTACAAATACAAGTTGATGGGGTGTGAACTGGCAGAGACTGACCAAGAGAGAGATCTTGGGGTCGTGGTAGATAAGTCACTGAAAATGTCAAGACAGTGTGCGTCTGCAATAAAAAAGGCCAACGCCATGCTGGGAATTATTAGGAAGGGAATTGAAAACAAATCAGCCAGTATCATAATGCCCCTGTATAAATCGATGGTGCGGTCTCATTTGGAGTACTGTGTGCAGTTCTGGTCGCCGCACCTCAAAAAGGATATTATAGCATTGGAGAAAGTCCAGAGAAGGGCAACTAGAATGATTAAAGGGCTGGAGCACTTTCCCTATGAAGAAAGGTTGAAACGCTTGGGACTCTTTAGCTTGGAGAAACGTCGACTGCGGGGTGACATGATAAGAGGTTTACAAGATAATGCATGGGATGGAGAAAGTAGAGAAAGAAGTACTTTTCTCCCTTTCTCATAATACAAGAACTCGTGGGCATTTGATGAAATTGCTGAGCAGAAAGGTTAAAACGGATAAAAGGAAGTACTTCTTCACCCAAAGGGTGATTAACATGTGGAATTCACTGCCACAGGAGGTGGTGGCGGCCACAAGTATAGCCACCTTCAAGAGGGGTTTAGATAAAAATATGGAGCACAGGTCCATCAGTGGCTATTAGCCACAGTGTATGTGTGTATATAAAAAAATTTTTGCCACTGTGTGACACAGAGTGTTGGACTTGATGGGCCGTTGGCCTGATCCAACATGGCTTCTCTTATGTTCTTAAGGGCTTAGATTTGGATTCTGTTTCATGAGTGGAAGACACTGGTCCCCTCTCCAACTGTCTGTATGTTTAGGGAGGCTGCAGGCGAGATGGGAGGAAGTCTTCATTCACTCTATATGTGAGTGAAAGTGCAATTTGCAGTATCCTTGGATTCAAGCCAATATGTTTCTGGGGTTTGATAGTTCCATTTTGTTTTTTTTCTCTTTTTTTAAAACAAAAATATGTTTTATTGACAAACAAACAAGCAAACAATACATACAGACAATTTAAAACTACACAAAAACAAAAACAATTAACATCTAAAGGAGTGCTTGGATTAATTCCGATACTTACATCTTATCCCATCAGTTCTATTCCCAAATGTTTTGCCCATTCATACATGGGCTTCCAAGTTTTCTCACGTTCTATTGTGTTTTCATCTCTCAGTTTAGTGGTTAACAAATCCATCTCTGCTGCCTCCAACAATTTTAACATAAATTCCTCTCTATTTGGTATTTTACTTGTTTTCCAGTATTTGGCATATAAGATTCTGGATACCGTCACTATATGGAGTAGAAGTTTTTTCCCTATTTTAGATATCGAAATTTTACAAACATTTAGTAAATATAACTCCGGGACATGAGGAATTTGCACTTTTAAAATTTTCTGACTCCATAGAGATATTTGTACCCAGTACTTCTTGGCCAAATCACATTGCCACCACATATGATACAATGATCCTTTGATCTTCTTACATTTCCAGCATTTATTTAAAACATTAGGGTAAACTCTAGATAATCTTTCAGGAGTAAAATACCAATGGTATATTATTTTGTACAGGTTTTCTTTAAAAAGAGAGGACTTTTTCAGCTTCAAGTTTTCCTTCCAAATTTTTTCCCATTCAATTATTTCAATGTTATAACCAAAATCTTGTAACCATCTTATCCAAGTTTCTTTTACAATCTCATCTTGCATTTTGGATTCTAATAACCAACTATAAATTCTGGATATAAGTTTTCGATCTGTCTCTAGAATTATGGCGTCAAATTCATTTAATTTTTTGGAGAAACCTACTTCTTTGTCAATTTTAAATCTTGACTTAATTTGTAATTTAAGCCACCAATCCAATTTAGGGTTTTCATCCAGGTTTAACTCGCCCTTAGCATACAATAAATATTCATAAGCATAATTTCTCTTCCCAGCAGTAAAGATTTGGGTGAATAGACGCTTCTATAGGAGAAAGCCAATTAGGAGTATACCTATATACTTGTGTTTTTATTTCCATCCATATTTTAAATAGTGATTTCCTTATTTCATGCCTAAAAAAGACACTATCTTTTGCGGGAGCTTTATACCATATATAGGAATGCCAACCTCTTGCTAAATCAGCCCCTTCCAATATTAACAATCTCTTGTTTTTTAGTAATAGCCAATCTTTTACCCAGGTCAAAGCACCGGCTTTATAGTAAGTCTGCCAATCTGGTAGTGTGAATCCTCCTCTTAACTTACTATCTTACGTGATCTTTAACTTTATCCTGGGTTTTTTATTCTGCCATATAAATTTAGTCACCATTTTATTTAATTGCTGAAAAAAAGTTTTGGGAAGTGTAATTGGGATCATTTGAAACAAAAATAAAACTCTTGGTAGAATATTCATTTTAACCGAGGCAACCCTTCCTAATAAAGAAATTTGCATATCGCACCACCTTTCAAGATCTATTTTTATTTCTTTTAGGATTTTTTCATAATTATCTTTTTGAAGGGATTTTAATTCCACTGTTAAATAGATGCCTAAATATTTAACTTTTTTTTCATGACAAAACCCTGACTTAGCTTCCAATTCCGAGACTTGTTCTTTTGTCATGTTTTTTGTTAAGAACTTAGCTTTCTGATAATTTACTTTAAACCCCGCTACTTCTCCATATTGCTTTAATCTTCTTTTTAAGTTTTCAATCGAACTATTGGGATCTTCAAGAACAAACAAAACATCATCCGCAAAGGCTTGTGTTTTAAAAACTTCCTTCTTCACTTTAACACCTTTAATCTCTTGATCCTCTCTTATCACCTTTAATAAAGGTTCTAACATCAGCGGGCATCCTTGTCTAGTACCTTGTTCAATTTTTATCGAGTCCAACAAGGATCCATTTATATTTATCCTGGCTTTTTGACTTGTATATATTGATTTAACTAAACTCACAAAATTTTCTCCACATCCAATTGCTACGAGGGTTTTTAAAATAAAATTCCAATTAACATGGTCAAATGCTTTTTCAGCATCTAAGGTAATAGCCGCAAATTGTTTTTTAGGGTGTTCTTTATAGTGTTCCAGAATATTCAAAATAACTCTTAAATTCTGTCTCATTACTCTTCCAGGTATAAAACCCATCTGGTCTTCATACAATATATCTGGTATTGTTTTCTTTAGTCTGTTTGTTAAGACGGTTGCAAAGATTTTATAATCTGTATTCAATAAAGAGATTGGCCTATAGTTTTTGATTTCAACAGGATCAGATCCTTCTTTATAAATTAAAGAAATTAGCTCCTCTTTCCATGACTCCGGCACCCTGGAGTTTTCTTTTATTTCTTCCACAACTCTTTTATACGGTAATAACAATATTTCCTCAGAACATCTGTAAAATTCAATTGGTAGTCCATCAAGACCTGGTGCTTTATTATTCTTTTGATTTTTAATTGCCTCTATTATTTCTTGCATTGTTATTGAGTTCTCCAGTATTTTCTTCTGGTCACTTGTTATTTGCTTCAACTTAATTTGCTCTATATAATCGTCTTGCTGAGATCCCAATACTTCTTGCCTTTGATAAAGTCTCTGATAAAAATTCTTGACAATTTCTTCCATTTGAACTTTTTGCGTCACCTCCATTTGATTTTCATCTTTTAAAGATCTAATAATTTTCTTCTCCCTTTCTTTTCTTAATTTGAAAGCTAGCCATCTACTGGTCTTATTCACATTTTCAAAATAATTTTGTTTAGTCCACTTTAGCTTTTTCTCCAATTCTTCCGTTAGCAGTAAATTTATTTGATGTTGTATGGCTCGAATCTTCATTCTAATTTCCTCTATACTTTTCTTCTTTGGCAAGTTTTCTTGTTTACTTAAGTTTTCTAATAACATTATATTTTTGTGTTCTTTCCTTCTTTCTTCTTGACGAATAACTAATTGCTAAGCCTCTAAAAAGGCTTTAAAAGCATCCCATATTATCTGCATAGGTGTATCTTCTTCCCGGTTACAATCAAAGAACATTTTGATATTTTCTTTGGCTTCCTTCACAAATTTTGGTTCTTTTAATATTTGAAGAATTAATGTCCATCGGGTTCTAATTGCTAATTTTTGCAGAATGATTTGTACTGGGCTATGATCTGCGTATGTTTTTGGGAGAATGTTAGCTTGCTCTATTAACATTGCTATGGAGGTAGACATCCAGCACATGTCTATTCTCGACCAAGAATCATGCACATGCGAATAATAAGTAAAGTCCATCGTTTGGGGATTCTTCATCCTCCAAGCATCAACCAAGTTCAGCTCATCCACCATCTTAAAAAAAGGTTTTGGTAATGAGCCACGTAGCATTTTAGCTTTCTTCTTTCCATTTTTCTTATCTTTTTGTACATCAAAAACAGCGTTAAAATAACCAAAAATACAATAACTAGAGGCTTCAAATTCATTCAATTTCTTATGAAGAGCTGTATAGAATTTTTCTTGACTATTATTAGGGGCATAAACATTACCTACTATTCTTTTTCCCTCCAATTCTATTTCTACTAATAAAATTCTCCCAGAATCTTCACTGTACAGTAATTTTGATTTTATCTGTTCTTTAATATAGATGGCTAATCCTCTTTTTCTCTTCTGATCTGAAGAATGGAAAAGATGGCCCAGTTTTTTATTTTGTAAATATTTCAAGTCCTCTTTTTTAATGCGAGTTTCTTGTAGACATATTATGTCAGATTGCATTTTCCTAAGCTGGAGAAAAGTCTTTTTTTGGCTCATTTAATCCGTTAATGTTTACAGATGTGATTTTTAATCCTGTTTTACTCATTTTTATAGTATCATTTTTTTCTATCCAGTATCATTTTTTTCTCTTTTAATGTCTGCAGTCTTGTCTTTACTCTCTTTTCCTTCTTATAATGTTGCCATCTTCAGTTCTGTTCGGGTCCTCTTCCTCTTGCTCATCCTCCAATTCAGATTCTTGGCTATCTATGTCCACATATCTGCTACAGAAATCTTGCACTTTTTCTGTTGATGTTAAGTTATATCTTCTATTCTGATATGTAAAAAAAAACACCTTCCGGGACTAACCACCTAAATAAAATAGACTGTTCAGTTAGCCAAGCCGTGAGCTGCTTATATCCAGCTCTTCTATGTCTTACGCTCCAAGGAATGTCCTTCAAAACCTTTATTTTATTTTATTTCCATGTTAAGTCTGTCTCCCTTATAACTCTCAAAATCTTCTCACATGTTGAAGCTCTCATAAACTTAACATGCACTTCTCTTGATAGATTATACTTTTTCATATATGCAGTTGTCACTCTTCTAACCCGATCAATTTCTTGTTCCACCTCCTTGACTATCTGTTCTTCCCCAGCCGTCAAGATTTCAATAATTTTTTTTATATATGTCTTCTCCTTTTTCTTCTGGGATATTTTGAAATCTTAAGTTATATAATGCTTTATCCATCTCAATCTTGGCTATTCTGTCCTCCAAATCCAGTGACTTGATTTTAATTTCTCTCACATCAGTAGCCACCGCGTTACCTTGATCTTCCAAGGCTACCACTTTTGCTGATAATTTATGGGTTTGTCGCGTGTTAGCCAATAATTGCTTCTGAAATTCTTCCACTTTTTCATTTGTCTTTCTTATTTCCTCCTTAAGCTCAGTCTTAAGCCCTTCAAGGGCTTCTTGATTTTGTTTAAATCCTGCAACCATTATGCTTTGTAGTTTCTCTACAGCATCCTGATTTAGAGTTGCTGCAGCTGATTTACCCAAGCCTGGGGGAGTACCCTGAGCCAGCTTTTTTGCTTTAGAATCCATTTTATAACAAAAATTTTAAATTTGCTTGCCTCAGTTTTCCCTCCTATCTCTTATCCCCCCTTAATATCAGGACTTATATTCTTAGTTAGACTTTAAACATGAAACCTTCTATACATTTAATACCCTACCATAACTCATTAGTATTTTACAAAAAATTAATATTTTACAATATCCCCTTAATTAACAATCAAAAATTAATTAACTTACTGATTACAATAATATCTAAATAGTCAATCAATCAATTCAAATTCATTAGTTATATCTCCAGTCATAATAATCAAATGTTAAAAAAAGGCTTTTCTTCTTTAAAGCTTTGAGTCTTACTCAAAATGTCCCAGCATTCCTGTGTCTTCTTCCCAGCAGGCTTCAGTCATATTAGCAGACATCAGCCAAGTCCCACGCCATTTTTATTAAAAAAAATGTCCAGTAATAATTCATAATAATTCATTCAAGTAAATATCTATACAATAATAATCAGTTAAATTTATATCCATAAATATCACTCTCCAACCACTCTTCAAGGAGGAGGCAACCGCAACAGAGACCCGCTGCTAAAAACTACCTCCTCCTCCTTTGTTCCAGGACAACCACTACCCCATCGCCTTCAGCACTTGCTGCTTTCTGCACACAGTTATTTCCTCTTCCAACCGCAGACCCTCAAATCTCACTTCTTCTCCTTCTCCCCCTCCTCTTCTCTATCCGGTTTCTAATTTTACTTCAAAGTGTCCATTCAGTCTCTTTCCACCACTTAAGACAACTGCTCTCAATCTCTTTCCTCCTCTTTCTTTCTCCCTCCTCCAAACACTCCTCTCATCCAACTCTCAAACTTTCCTATTCAATCCACTCCTCTCTTCTCTCTCTGTCTACTCCTCAGTCCTCATTTTTCTCATTCCTCATTGCTCTCACTTCTTCTGAAAGAAAAAGGGAAACTGCTTTCTCTTCATCTCACTCCCTCGTCAACTCAGCCGTGTCCGCCGCGAACTTCTCCACCATTCCTGTCGCCGCCGCCATCGGCCACTCCGCCACACTGACTGCTACGCCACTCTCCAGTAAAGTATTTCCATTTCTTCTTTACAGCCAACGTTTCAAATATGCCCTGCCCTCAAATAGACTCTAGGTTGGGCTGAAATAAAGTGATAGAAGTCGCTAGAATCCGCCGCGCTCCTTGTCTCCAGCTACCCAGTTAGTGCTGAAAGCACTTGCAAGCCTCGGCCCTGAGAAAAGCGGGGATCGCAAGGAGAAGCCTCCGCCGCTCCCTCCAGATCTCCGCTAGCTCTCTTGGCTACGGAGTGTCACCTGGCACTCCTTTAAGGGGTACCCTCAAAGAGGGTCTCCTCTAAGGCTAGCAAATTCGGGGCGTCGTCCAAGAGCCTTGGATGATCACTCTGTCTCACTGCACCATCTTGCCGGAAGTCCTCATAGTTCCATTTTCAAATACAAAGCAACTTCTTACTTTTGTGGCTGTTTTTCTTGTGCAAATATTCAGTTGTGAAATAACACAAGTTTCTCGTTCTTGGATTTTAATGCATGAATTCCAGCTTTTTAAAAGGTCTGTTTGAAAGTTTGTATTCGCTTGTACTTTCGTATTATCAAAGCATTTATCAGGGTCTGAATGCTGGACGTGTCTTTTGAAAAGTGAAGAATTACAAAATGAAATCTCATTTAAGAATTCAGCATTTTGATACACAGACGCCTTTTAGTTAACCTGGTTTGATTTAGTCTTCATAACAACAGCTAAATGGATAGGACAGTATTTGTGAAGTAAAGATGCAAAATGTTTTGTTTTACTTTCTTTTTTTAAAAAAGGTTATTAGTTCCAGTGGCCAAGATCTGCAGAACTGTGAAACTAACTCTGTAACCCCAGGCGGCCTTTGGACTCCACTGCCAAGCAGCAAACTGCTTTTGACCCCACAGAAGGTTTCATAAATCCTTTTTGATACAGCATCGAGTCCAGCTGTCTAAAGGAGAAGTCCTGAATTCCCCTGGGCTAGAGCAAGCCGTGTGTGAGACTAACGAGTTGTTTGAATGTAGGCCAGGGCATTTAAAGGATGAGCGCAGGCTCTGTATAAATCCTAAGAATTGTTGCTCTAGGAATTGACAGTGCCGTTATTGCTGTAGTCAGCAAGACAGTTGCCTGGTCAGCCCGTTAGTTGTAGAAGGAAACATGTCTTTAATTTGGCTTTGTTTTTAAGTGCGGTAGAAGCACATTTGTCAGAAGCGGATGCGGCTTGGTTCCTAATTAAGGCTCTTAATGTGATATATGTAGGGCTCTTTATGCAGAAAAGGCCCAGCAGGAACTCATTTTCATATTAGGCCACACCCCCTGACATCACCAGTTTCACACAGGGCTCTTTTTGTAGGAAAAGCCCAGTAGAAACTCATTTGCATATTAGGCCACACCCTCTAACACCAAGCCAGCCAGAACTGCATTCCTATGTGTTTCTGCTCAAAAAAAACCCTGGATCACCCTGCGGGGTGACATGATAGAGGTTTACAAGATAATGCATGGGATGGAGAAAGTAGAGAAAGAAGTCCTTTTCTCCCTTTCTCACAATACAAGAACTCGTGGGCATTCGATGAAATTGCTGAGCAGACAGGTTAAAACAGATAAAAAGAAGTACTTCTTCACCCAAAGGGTGATTAACATGTGGAATTCACTGCCACAGGAGGTGGTGGCAGCCACAAGTATAGCCCCCTTCAAGAAGGGTTTAGATAAAAATATGGAGCACAGGTCCATCAGTGGCTATTAGCCACAGTGTATGTGTGTATATAAATTTTTTTGCCACTGTGTGACACAGAGTGTTGGACTTGATGGGCCGTTGGCCTGATCCAACATGGCTTCTCTTATGTTCTTATGTTCTTATATAAAGTCAAGCATTTTAATACCAGCATTCCAGTTATAAAAGTGGTAATATGAACAAGAACAGCCCCGTGGCGCAGAGTGGTAAAGCTACAGTACTGCAGTCGAAGCTCTCTGCTCATGACCTGCGTTCGATCCCGGCAGAAGCTGTGTTCAGGTAGCCAGCTCAGGGTTGACTCAGCCTTCCATCCTTCCAAGGTTGGTAAAATGAGTACCCAGCTTGCTGGGGGGAAAGTGTAGATGACTGGGGAAGGCAATAGCAAACCACCCCGTAAAAAAGTCTACTGTGAAAACATAGTGATGCGATGTCACCCCAGAGTTGGAAACGACTGGTGCTTGCACAGGGGACTACCTTTACCTTTAATATAAACAAGAGTCTGAATGTTCAAAAATTCACACAGCACTGTGATCTATACCTCCTGTGGGCTGTTTGAAAAACTGTCTTTATCGATAGCGTCTCATAGTAACTCTGGACAGCAAAACAAAAATAATGTAGAATGCTTGACCATTGATGTGCTGCCAACATTGTTGGTCACAAAAACTTGAGTGTTAAGAAAATAAGTCAGAGGAATGTACTGTTAGTTGGTGGGTGCAGCTTGTTAGCCCTCTGGGACTGCTTTTCTCCCTACTATACACCTTCCTCTAAATCAATAGCAAATAAAACAGTTGGTGTGTGATCCCATTAATAAGTCTATATATGTATACAGGAAAAGGATCAAGTTTTTGTCTAAATTGGTTCAGATGTCATGCTTTGGTGTTTAATGAATTAGGGGGGTCCCTGGGTGTGCCCTTCTACAGCAGTCTAACTAGTTACATCGTTGTTTCACTGCTGCATCTTTGCAAGGTAGCTCTGATGCGTGCTTGTCGCCCAAACCATAGTTTGTTCCCAGCTTGCAATCTGTATTTGCAGGACAGGCACAAACCATTGTTTGGTGTTGTGAATACAGCAGGAAACTGTGGCTTGCAGTGAGCCCACCTTGAGATTCACATCTGAAAAGATAGCAGCATGCAAGGGGAGAATGATAAATGACTCAGGATGGTAAAGACCAAAATAGACTGCAGAGAGCTCCAAAAAGAATTCCTTAAACCAGGTGAATGGGTGGTAACATGGAAAATTAGATGGATTCTCACCAGAAACTGATAACACATTGGGAACAATAGGTCCTAACTTCATTTAATGAAAAAGAAAATGTATATATTGCTTTCCTGTATTAGATCCCTCTCCCCAGCAGTTCACAACTAATTTGAAGATAACAGCAAAGAATTAAATATAAAATAAACCTTCATACAATTATGTGGCCCAAACCTGGAAAGATATCTTGGGATAGCTCATTCTTCCATTGCTGCATCTTCATTCTTCAATAAATCATAATAATTTGAAGGGACGTTCATGGTCATCTAGTCCAACTTACTGCATAACGCAGGAAATTCATAAATACCTCTCCCCCATACATACATCTCCAGTGACCCCTTCTCTATGCCCAGAAGATGGCAAAAACTCCTGGATCCCTTCCCAAACTGGCCTGGAGAAAAATTGCTGACTGATCCCAGAGTGTCCATCAGCATTTCCCTGGGTGTGTAAGAAAGGGCCATGAGAACTAAGCACTGATGCAACCCTTCCTGTCCTCCTCATGATCTACCTAAGTTCACAGAATCAGCATTGCTGTCAGATGGCCATCCGGCCTCTGTTTAAAAACCTCCAAAGAAGGGGAGCCCACCACCTCCTGAGGAAGCCTGTTCCACTGAAAAACCACTTTAACTGGCAGGAAGTTCTTCTTAAGAGCGGGAAACTCTTTGAATTAATTTACATCTGCCAAAGTTTTGCCGGTTGTGTGGCTTGGAGGAATGAAGGTGAAGAAGAGATTGGATTTATACCCTGCTATTCTAATTCGCACCTCAGTAAAGTTTCTGACATTGGTTTGGCTGCCTCTTCTACTCATCTCTGTCTCAGCCATTGTAAGGAATAGCTTTCACAAAGCCAAGAGATGCAGTACTTGGAAACCTGTAAGAGCCTTACCTTTGCATAATCTGCTACGGTTTTCCTATATCACCATCATTAAAACATTTTTGTCTTAAGATGTATGTGCTATTTGCATTGTTATTGAGGTGATTAACAAACAAAAAAAAGTTGCAAACAAGCATTTCATTAAGAAGTTAGAACTCAGCAGCAGCGGAGCAAAACATGGGAACCTATGCCATGTTTCTGTTTGTTTTCAAAGGCAGATCTGGCCAGTAGGCCTGTTTGGTGATCCACTGTGTGATCTGCTGTGATAATATTACTATAGGAAAGTCTTCCCTCCTTATCACTTAAACCTCTGACAGTGCAGGGTCATCTCCTGTGACCTTAATGTGGAGCAGGAGCCTTGTTTGGTGCAGCGGTTAAGTGTGCAGACTATTATCTGGAAGAACTGGGTTTGATTCCCCACTCTTCAGTTTGTCGCTGCTAGAATGGCCTTGGGTCAGCCATCGCTCTCGCAGAGTTGTCCTTGAAAGGGCAGTTTCTGTCAGAACTCTCTCAGCCCCACCCACCTCACAGGGTGTCTGTTGTGGGGGAGGAAGATAAAGGAGATTGTAAACTGCTCCAAGACTCTGATTCAGAGAGAAGGGCGAGGTATAAATCTATGGTCTTCTGGCTGCATAATTCTTCCAGATAAAATTGGGTAAACGCTATTAGGGTTTCAGAGATTACAGTCAGCATTTCAGATTGTTGGACTGTATTGTATTGGGAGTCAATGTAGGTCTGTACTGGGTACTGTGTTCCCAAGTGGTTTTATTTTGTATAAAAAACGGAGTCAATTGAAGTCTCATTAAGTCACCAAAGGCATCCCTGTAATAATAATAATAATAATAATAATAAATTTTATTTATACCCCGCCCTCCCCGCCGAGGCAGGCTCAGGGCGTACAGAGCACATTTTATCTTATTACTGAATTTCTGTTCTGTCCTCTTCCTGCACAGCGGGGCTCAGGGTGGGTTACATCAAAAGTTATACAATACAGTTTAACAGTAATATAACAGTTAAAACATAACTACAAAATGTAAAAAACCTACAATAGACCAGATGGTGATCAGTAAATTTATAACTTCCTAAAAGGACTACTGAATGGCTGCACACTGAGAACCAAATCCTGGACAGGTAAGCAGAACTGCAGATGGCAGCACAAAATAGATGGTGCTAGTCGTTGCAGGGAATGCCAATGTAATGGGACATCCTCTGCCTCAACCAGAGGCCTGGTAGATCATCTCCATTTTACAGGCTCTGCAGTAGTCATGACGACAGTTACCTCTAGGAGTGCATATAGCTAGTCATGTCTGGACGAAACTCCCCAAACTGAATACCTGCACTTCCCCTGATAGATCAATCCCATCTTTTTATTAGAAAGCAGCCAAACCGAAGATTATTTCTACTTCGAAGATCCTCATCTTGTCTGGATTGAGCTTCGGTTTATTCATCCTCATTACTGGCTCTGGCATTTGTTTAAACACATGGTTCTACTGAAATATTACGTGTCATCATCAGTGTACTGATAACACAGCACCCTGGGTCTCCTGGACAACTCTATCAATTCCATGTAGTTTTTTTTAAAATTAAAAGCTTGGGAAACACAATGAAACCCTGCAATGTCCTATAGAGTGACTCCCACGTGATGGAGCCACAGTCCTTCTCAGGTACCTTCTGGGATTTTCCTCTCAGGTAGGAGCAAGAGTAGTACCCAGAGTTAGTTCTCTTGTTCAAGAGTAATGCATTTAACCTGTAAAAAAATGAAAAGGAAATCATAGTCTATACCAGGGGTGGCCAAACTGTGCTCCGGAACCACATGTGGTTCTTTCACACATATTGTGTGGCTCTCCAAGCCCCCACTGCCCTGTCTGCTGACTTGGAGAAGGCATTTGTCTCTTTAAATCCAAGCAAAACCAGCCGGCAGCTTGGAAAATGCATTTAAAGTTAAAGTTGCTTTCTTTCCACCTCTCCCTCCTCACCTTCTATTTTCCTTCCTTCCTTCTTACAGCTCTCAAACATCTGACATTCATGTCTTGCGGCTTTCAAACATCTGACATTTATTCTGTGTGGCTCTTACATTAAGCAAGTTTGGCCACCCCTGGTCTATACTATATACTGTATCTACTATATACCAGGGGTGGCCAAACATTGTGGCTCTCAGAGTTCCCCCCCACCATCAGATTTTTCTGCCTCACTCACTCAGATCTAAGTAAAGCACATCAGTTAAGTTCCGTCATCCAAGATAAGTTCCAGGCCAATACCTGTTTTTTTTATTATTGCACAGTAGCAATCATAGGTTCAGAAGGCAGACAGTTCCATTCTCAAAGCTAAGCTCAATGTTCTAACGTAACTTTCTCCTATTTCCTTGTTACCCCTTCTTGGGGCTTTTTTTTGTAGAAGTAGCCCAGCAGGAACTCATTTGCATATTAGGCCACACCCCCTGATGCCAAGCCAGCCAGAACTGTGTTCCTGCTCAGCAAAAAAGCCCCGCCCCTCTCCCACCCCACATTCCCAGTTGGGTCACCCTCTTCATTACAAACTGATTCTGCCAAACGTACCTGATCAGGAAGATGCCATCTTCACTGTGGCACTAATTGTAAACAAACTAAGCTTGTATTGGTGCAAGGGTACTCAAAATACTAACTTCCTCCTCTAAAGTTAGAAACCTAGTACCTTAGGAAATCTGTTGCTTTTACCCAGGCTTGAGTATTTGACCGTTGGAGTGTTTGTTGGTGTTTCATCCCTGATGGTACACCACCCAAAGGGGAAAAGTCTTTGGTATTGCCCCTGTTGTATTGATGCCCCCGACACATCGTTTTATATAGGTTTAAATAGGCCGGGCTGGCAAAACTGCAGCCTCTAGATCAGGAGTGGCCAAACTTGCTTAATGTAAGAGCCACACAGAATAAACCTCAGATGTTTGAGAGTCGCAAACATCTGATTTAATGCCTTCTCCAAGCTGGCTAATGGGGTATGGTGAGGGCTTCAAGAGCCACACAATATGTGTGAAAGAGCCACATGTGGCTCCCAAGCCACAGTTTGGCCACCCCTACTCTACATACATCCTCAGTGGGCCACAAACACTGGAGTACTTAAGTGTTGCTTTTAAATTTTCAAGTGACTTGGCAATTTCAAGCAATGTTCAAATGCTGTGGATTGTGGATCTAGTTTCTTACTGTCCCACATTTGTTTGCATTCATGTAATTTTGCAGATAGCCATGTGGAGCCACAGTTTCAGGATATATTAATATTTTGATATCTAGCAAGCCATTTAAATGTTTTGAACATCAAATTAAATTAAGGCATGGTGCCAGAGGAATCTGTAGCTAGGCTAGTCTGTAGGGCTTTACTACATCATGAAACACAAACAAATCTAATGCAAAACAAAGCCCACATTCTACAAGATTTTTTTCAATCTCCAAGTAGTGTGTTTCATAAAACAAATATCTTTAGCAAAAGTTGTCCAGTTTCTTTGCATTTTCAGTAATGTTTGATTATTGGAAGTCTGCAGAAAAATCAGTATTGTGGCTCATGTTTAACTTGTGATATTTTAAAAAATGAATGGCTCCAAAATAGATCCAGGTGGGCAGCCTTGTTAGTCTGAAGCACTAGAACAAAGTAGGAGTCCAGTAGCACCTTTAAGACCAACAGTTTTATTCTGGAGAGCCAGTTTGGTGTAATGGTTAAGTGTGCAGACTCTTATCTGGGAGAACCGGGTTTGATTCCCCACTCCTCCACTTGCACCTGCTGGAATGGCCTTGGGTCAGCCATAGCTCTGGCAGAGGTTGTCCTTGAAAGGGCAGCTGCTATGAGAGCCCTCTGTAGCCCCACCTACCTCACAGGGTGTCTTGTGGGGGAGGAAGGTAAAGGAGATTGTGAGCCGCTCTGAGACTCTGTCCTTGAAAGGGCAGCTGCTATGAGAGCCCTCTGGAGCCCCACCCACCTCACAGGGGGTCTATTGTGGGGGAGGAAAGTAAAGGAGATTGTGAGCCGCTCTGAGACTCTGTCCTTGAAAGGGCAGCTGCTGTGAGAGCCCTCTAAGCTCCACCCACCTCACAGGGTGTCTGTTGTGGGGGAGGAAGGTAAAGGAGATTGTAGACCGTTCGGAGACTCTGTCCTTGAAAGGGCAGCTGCTGTGAGAGCCCTCTCCAGCCCCACCCACCTCACAGGGTGTCTGTTGTGGGTGGAGGAAGGTAAAGCAGATGGTAGGCCGCTCTGAGACTCTGTCCTTGAAAGGGCAGCTGCTGTGAGAGCCCTCTCTGCCCCACCCACCTCACAGAATGTCTGTTGTGGGTGGAGGAAGGTAAAGCAGATTGTAGGCTGCTCTGAGACTCTGTCCTTGAAAGGGCAGCTGCTGTGAGAGCCCTCTGTAGCCCCACCCACCTCACAGGGTGTCTGTTGTGGGTGGAGGAAGGTAAAGCAGATTGTAGGCTGCTCTGAGACTCTGTCCTTGAAAGGGCAGCTGCTGTGAGAGCCCTCTCTGCCCCACCCACCTCACAGGGTGTCTGTTGTGGGTGGAGGAAGGTAAAGGAGATTGTAGGCCGCTTTGAGACTCTGTCCTTGAAAGGGCAGCTGCTGTGAGAGCCCTCTCCAGCCCCACCCACCTCACAGGGTGTCTGTTGTGGGGGAGGAAGGTAAAGGAGATTGTGAGCCGCTCTGAGACTCCTCAGAGTGGAGGGCAGGATATAAATCCAATATCATCATCTTCTGAAGAAAAAGTATGCATGCATATGAAAGCTTACATTCTGAATAATACTTTGTTGCCTCCAAAATAGCTTTTTAAAGAAAATACATGTACAATAAGACATTGCTTGATTTCTAAAAAGAGACATCCTGAGGTCCAAACCTGGTCAGAAGTCACATTCGGACATGGGGGTATTTTCAGTTGGTATTAAATGTGCATCTGTATGCCAACACAGCCTGCCTGAAAGCTCTGTACTTTCACAGTTTCCTGGTTGCTGCTAGTGTATATTCTAGACCTGAACTTGGTATTAAAAATGGGACTTAGGGCTGTAGGCATGAGGCACACAGCACCATCCTGAACACTGTGATTAATTCCCCACTAGGCTTGTTCCAGCTTCGGAGCTCTTTTCCCCCCAACCCTTCCATCCAATTTCGCACAAGGTGCTGTGGGGCTGTGACCTGCCCCGTCTCTTTCCTGTGGCAAGCATGATCCTCTGAAAACTGGTTTCTGCTTGCGACGGGAAAGAGGTGGGGCAGGTCACAGCCCCACAGCAGCTTGTGTGAAATTGGACGGAAGCGGGTGGGGGGTGGGTGGGTGGAAGAACTCCAATGCCAGAACAAGCCCAGTGGGGAATTGGTCTGTGTTTTGAGCTTTGGGCTCCATACCAAGAAATGTCGTGTCCCAGCTCATGTGGTGATGTGCCTTGGTCCCTTTGTTGGCTGTTTATTCTCTGCCTTGCTATAACTCTAGGTAGCCCCAATCCAATTGGATGTGGGGAGAAATTCTAATTTAACAGTGAATAAATTCTGTGAACAATGTTGTCTTATAATATGTTGATCTTGAAGTCTGTCTGCATCTGTGTTTTCTAGCCATAAACTTCTTTATCAGGAAATGGGCAGTCCAGTTGACCATAATGATTTCCTTCTGAGTAAATATATGGAGGGTGGGCCTGTAGTTAATAAGAGTCTTTGGTGTTGGCCATGCTGTATAAGAAGAGGATAATTTCTGTGTATCAGATGGAATTTAGAAAAAAAAATGGCATTGTTGTGTACTTGTGCTGCTGTGTTTATCCCTGTAAAGCAAACAGAGTTTAGAAAAGGGAGAAATTATACATTCCTGATGTTAGGGACATATTTTGTTTTAGCTAACACTATGCCATTACCTGACATGAGAACTGGCTCTCTTACCTTGTGGGCCTTTTCACACTTACCAGTGCAAACCGGAAGGGAATCGGTATTGTGCCGCCTTGCAGTAATCTGAGACAGGGATGGGAGTTTTCAGACACATGTTTTTTTTCCTGATAGGGTTCCTTGATTGAACCGAGCCATTTCACACTGTTCCGCTTTTATCTCGCTTCCACCAGCGCCAGACATTTTTGTCTGCGTGATCTCCGGCTTTTTTTGGGGGGGGGGGGGGAACGTTGCTGGGATCTCCATAGCGCAACAGCGCTATAGCGACGTCTCTCAACAGCACCACCATAGGGATGCCTGGACTCCATTGAGATGCCAGAGATCGCCGCCGCTGAAACTTGGTAACAGGAGCCCCATTGGATACACAGTTCAAGCGGGAGATCAGGGCACCAGGCATTGGTCTGTCACCTGTTGCTATCACTTCCATGCCTACACAGGAGTCAGGGGAATGAGACTGGTTTGTAGGTGACTCTGAAGCACATTTTTTTTTGGAGGGGGGGCTGTTGCCACCTGGAGAGGGGTTGCCCATAGGGCAGCAGGTTTCAGCGGGAGAACAGACCGACAGTGATTGGTGAGACAGATGGTTTGTGTGGAAGCCTATTGTGCTGTTAGTTCTATTGTTGTAATAGTCATGGTTTCCATCACAACAGTATTGAGACTTTTTGGATTTCATCATCTCCCTATACTGCTAGGAGATCCAGAATCTCCTGCTCACTCCAAACTACACCTCTTGACCCACTCATCCTCACAATTCCTTACAAACCACTCACCAACCTAATAAACTAGACAATCCGCTCACCAACTACAACCCACAGAAATCTGTTGCTTCCCCCCCTGACATTTATACCTGCTGCAGCTTGGCGCAAGTCACTTTCCAGCCAATAGCCTGTGGGCATGGATGGGTGCACATCAGGCTAGGTTAGCAACATCTGTCTCACCAATCACTGTCGGTCTGTTCTCCCGCTGAAACCTGCTGCCCTATGGGCAACCCGTCTCCAGGTGGCAACAGCCCCCCTCCCAAAAAAATGTGCCTCATAGAAACCTACAAACCAATCACAAAAAAAAGCCGGAGATTGAGCGCCGGCGGGCAAAAAAGGGCGCGAAAACTGCTCCCAGATTAGATACTAGACATTTCACACAGCGCTCCATACCGATTTCAACCCGGAAGGAGGGGTTGAAAACTGGAAGAAGCTGCTCTTTGTTAGTAACGACTCAGGCATGCTTCACTACCGGGATAGCCGTGGGACTGTGTGAAAAGGTGAGAGTATTCCGGTAGCAGCCAGTTACTAAGTCAGGTCTGTCTGAAATGCCAGCAAAAACCCATTACTGTTCAGTAACTGACCAGCTTCCATACTGGAATACATAGGCTGTGTGAAAAAGCTCAGTATCTTTCAGTTAATGCAGAGAATGTTAATGTTCTGGGCACAAGATGTGGTTAAATTAGGCCAGGGACATTTCACTGTGAGGGAGGTTTTTCCTTTTCCTCACATCATTTCCCTTACCAAAATCTCCCCTCCCGATATAGTATCTGTCTTTCCCTGACTGTAGCTAGTAGCGGGTTCAGAAGAAGTTTTGATGAAGGAAAAGGCTTTGATGAAAAGGATTAACTCTTTCCCCCACCCGCTGTATGATCCCAGACCAATTAAGGCCCCTCTGAAGGCTTTTCTGAAGCTTATAAATAAGTTTGAAATCGAGTCATAGAATTTCCATGTGATGTGTGGTTTGACTTGAATTGACTTTTTTGTCCTTTGTGGAATTGTGTAAGGTACATAAGCAAACAATGAAAAGAAGTGTTAAATATACAGGTCCACTCATCCCACCCCCCAAAAAATACAGTTGAGAGAAAATATTTGCAGTTGTCAAGGCTTCGTTGTTACCATAGACACAGTTCTACAAGAACTAGATTTGCTTAATACTTCATAGATAAATCACATCCCCCCCCCCCTTTTCCTGCCATGGTACATTTTTTAAAAAGCAAGGGGGGAAGACAGTCTTGACACTTCCTAAAGAAGCTTCTACACTGTCCTCATCAGGGACACATCAGTTAGTATTGCTCATTATCACAGAAACTATGAAGCTGTTTACTTCCGTAAGGCTTTGCCTTTCCTTTCCAAATTTGAGAGATGTATGAGAGAAGGCATCCCTCCATTTTAAATATCCATTTAGTTCTGCTAAGTGCAACAGATCAATAAAATGAAATATGTTGGTTAATAGATAACACACTGCACTGCAAAAAAAAAAAAGATAGCATGCAACAGAAATATTTTTACAAGTACTTATTTTGACTTTCTTAAGGAAGGTAAATCTAGGTGATTGTGCTGCTTGACACCGTTTGATGTAATAACAGAAGTGACATTGTCTACAATGATGTCCTAGAACTAAATTAGTACTCTGAATAAAATAAATTTTAACAAATAAGACGTTTTCTTACAACTGTTCATAGTCCCAAGAAAAGGAAGGATTTTTTTTCATAAAATTCTTATGTTTGAAAAGATCAGAACTCTTTAAATATCAGTCGTCTTAGGAATTCTGTTGAGGGAAGTTTATGTACAGTTGTGATGTAGCATTCTCTGGAATAATTTCCCATGTGTGTTGAAGGGCTCAATGCACATTATAGTCTTAAAATGCATAAGAGTTAAATGGAGTTAGAACAATGCATGCATTACTCCGAGGGAAAAAGCATGAGAAAAATATTTTAAACAAAGAAATAAAACTCCAGATTCTTAAAATCTGTTTCTTAACCCCCCAAAAAGCTAAGAAGGTATTGCAACAGGATTAGAGATGTGACATTTGTGGAAATTTTGAGGACATAGAAAAAAGTTTGGGGAGACCTGTTCCCCTCCACGCATTTTTTTTTTTGCGGGGGGGGGGGAGGTTGTGGGAGACTTCATATTTCTTAACGGAATCAATAAACTGGGCTGGCACCTCCTCCCCCCCTACTTAAATCACTGGTTTTAATTATTTATGTGTACTTTTGTTGCACATCGTCTAGAGCCCAGCATTGGCTGGGATAAGGCAATTCACAAATTTAATAAGTAATAAACAATGCTCGTGTGTCTAGTTTACACGCTCGATATTTGCAGTGCCTTTAGTACTTATGAACATATGCTGTTAACTCTGGGTTATGTTGCATTCTGTTTCATTTGGTAAAGACTTCCCTGTAAATGGAGTCTTTTAAGTTTCCAGCAGGCCTGCAATAATGGATAAGAGCTTGGCCATGATGTTAAAGATCTCATCTGCTTACAACCTCTGGAGTTATTGATTTGTTTTGAGTTGGCAGGGAAGGATTTCAATTTACAGTTCAGCATTTTAGGATCCAAAAGAGCAGTTTCACATGGCAAGTTCATGCCTCTGTGAACTTAAGCATGCTGCGGATCAGGTGAGGCTTAACATTCTACCATGATTATGTAAATAGGCCTATTAAGGATTTAGGAATTTGCTTCTGATAGAATATTTATGTTTGGTATAATACAGTATGTTACAAGACAAAGGGTATGTTCCAGAGCTAGAGATTTTGACAGAACAAAGTAGGAGTCCAGTAGCATTTTTAAGACCAATACAGTTTTATTCAGCAGGTAAGCTGTTGTATACATGCATACTTCATCAGACAATGGAGTGGGACGCAGTGAGCAGAGCTACGTATAGCTGGTGGGCAGTGGTTGAGAATGCAAAGCGGTACAACGTTAGAATCCAATGGCAAAATAATGAAATTAACAAATTGAAAGAACGTTTGGTCTGGATAGCATTTGCATGGGAAACCAATAAAACAGTAACATATCAGAATGGGAGAATGATGGTGAGAGTGTCATAGGGCAATAAATGCAGTCTGCTAATTGCTCTGCTTCCTGCATGTCTGTGTTAAACTGAGAATATGTCTTTCCTAGAGGTGTTCCTGTACACCTAATTTACTTTTATTATGTAACATACATTATAAACATCATTCTAATTTGCCATTAGAAAAAAAAGAATACATTAAAATATAGTGGAAGATGGGTTTAGTATATGTAATGAGATAAACAGCCGATATCCCTTATTTTAAGTTTGTCAATACAAAAAATATTATTCTGATACACTATTCTAAAAGAGATCCAAGTGGGCATCTGTGTTGGTCTGAATCAGTTGAACAAAGCAGGAGTCAAGTGGCACCTTTAAGACCAACCAATTTTTATTTAGAACGTAAGCTTTCGTGTGCTCTTAAGCACACTTCATCAGACGAGGAATCCAGCACAGTGAGCAAAGCTTTGCCCACTGTGCCGGATTCCTCGTCTGATGAAGTGTGCTTAAGAGCACACAAAAGCTTACGTTCTAAATAAAAATTGGTTGGCCTTAAAGGTGTACTTGACTTCTGTTTTATTCTAAAAGAGAAATGCATTGGAATACGGTGGCTATATACAGCTCTACTTGGTGAGAATGGGTGTGGCATATGTAATGAGATAAGAAACGAATATCTCTGTTTTCAGTCCTGGGGAGGTGTTTGTTCCAAGTTTCATAAAAATTTGTAATTCAGCAGTTTCCGTCTCCATTCCGAAGTTCCTTTGCAGTAAAACAGCTACTTTAAGGTCATCCATTGAATGTTCTGGAAGGTTAAAATGTTCTCCTACAGATTTCTCAGTTTTGTAATTCCTGATGTCATATTTGTGTCCAGTTATACTTGGCATAGGGTTTATCCTGTTTGCCTAATGTAGAGAACTGAAGGGCATTGTTGGCATTTAATGGCATGTATAAAGTTGGAAGACGAACGAGTGAATGAGCCTGAGATGGTGTAGTTAATGCTGTTAGGTCCAGTGATTGTGTTGTCTGGGTGTATGTGTGAACTCAGTATAGAAGGACCAACACCTTCAAAAATAATTATATCATCTCTGTTGTTAGGCAGTTTTTAAAAATAGAGGAATAGGTGGTATCCAGTGCAAATCTCTGTATGGAATTTTAAAGATGTTGCTGTTTGTTCGTTTTTTTATTAAGTATTGAAATGCCCACATTATGTTGTATGCCACCCCTCATAGGGGGACAAGGAAAAAAAAGATCCAAAAGAAATATATATTAAACTTAACTCTAATTGCTAAATGTCTGTGGTTTCCCAGTACACTGAATTGCTATTTTTGAGTAACGATAGCAAGAATTACAATAAGCAATGCAACTGGTTTCCATGGAAGCTAATTCTTAGGTTTGCATCTGTTGCAGACTGAAAGTAATTGCAGTCTTATAAATCATAGTGCTAAAAGTGTGGGGGAAGCATGTTCTTATAAGTCTTAAAGAATTAATCATTCCCTACTTGTGAAGTGGTGTGCTCCCTAGGATGTTGTTAGGTAGCAAAGCAGGGTAGAGGGGTAGGGCAGAAGTGCGTCTTTGCAGAAGGGCTTTGCAAAAAACGTTCTCCCCTTTCGCCATGGCTAGTCTTGGTGCATGTGGCCAGGGCTTGGTTGGCAGATACATTTTGCATTATACTCGGCTGAAACTATGAGTCTGGCTAGTACCTGGATAGTTGAAGGGAATCTCCAGGGTCATCTAGCCAACCCCCCTGCACAATGCAGGACATTCAAAAAAATACCTCCCCCCATACCCCAGTTATTCTTGTTCCATGCCCTGAAGATGACCTAAAGCACCTCACAAACCTCCAGGATCTCTGCCCAAATTGGCCTGGAGAAAAATTGCTTCCTGACCCCAAAGTGGCAATCAGCATTTCCCTGGGAGTATAAGGGCCAAAAGAACGAAACACTGATGCATCTCTTCCTGCCCTCCCTCTCATGATCTGCCTACGTTCACAGAATCAGCATTGCTGCCAGAGTTCCACCTAGCCTCTGCTTGAAAACCTCCTAATGTTGAAAGCCCACCACCTCCCAACGAAGCCTCTTCCACTGATGAACTATTAGGATGAACCATAAATGGAATACCATAATTCACTGCCACAGGAGGTGGTGGTGGCTACAAGCATTGCCAGCTTCGAGGGGATTGGATCAGCATATGGAGCAGAGATCCATTAGTGGCTATTAGCCTCAGCGTATTGTTGGAACTCTCTGTCTGGGGCAAGTGATGCTCTGTATTCTTGGTGCTGGGGGGGCAACAGTGGGAGGACTTCTAGAGTCCTGGCCCCAGTGATGGGCCTCCTGTTGGCATCTGGTTTTTTTGGCCACTGTGTGTACAGAGTGTTGGACTGGACGGGCCATTGGCCTGATCCAACATGGGTTCTCCTATGTTCTTATGATGCCCTTCCTAATGTTTAGCCGGAAACTCTTTTGATTTAATCTCAACCCATTGGTTCTGGTCCAACCTTCTGGGGCATCTGGAGCTCAGTTGTAACAGCAGGAGATTTCAAGGTGCCACCTGGAGGCTAGCAACCCTATATTGGAAGGATATAAATATTGTGACTGTGTGGTGGGGGGGGGGGGCTAGAAGAGCAAATGCACATTCTCTAAGCCCAGTTATGCCCAAAGAGGCTGCTTTCCTGCTTTGGCTCTAAACACTCTTGCAAAGACTAGAGAGTCTTGAGCTGAGGAGTGACGTGGCCATTCCCCCTCCCCAACCCTAATACAAGCCTTGTGATGCTGTTAGAGCTGAAACTGTCCTGGGGGATGCTGGAGATCCATTCCTGCAGCTTCTCTGCTTGAGTTCCAGAGCTGCTGTAGACATTCCGAGACAGGCTATGGAATGGGTTCAAGGGGCAGCCACTACTGCTTCTTTCAGTATCTCTTCCAGAGTTGGGCTGGAGCAGTGGAGCAGCAACCCTACTTCTGAGAGCTGGACTTTGGGAGAGAGGCCCTCTGAAGCCACTTTGCTTGAGCTGTACCTTTCTACATTCTCACATCTTGGGGGAGAACTTGTGTTCTCTTGTTTGGTGTAGTGGTTAAGTGTGCGGACTCTTATCTTGGAGAACTGGGTTTGATTCCCCACTCTTCCACTTGTAGCTGCTGGAATGGCCTTGGGTCAGCCATAGCTCTCGCAGGAGTTGTCCTTGAAAGGGCAGCTGCTGTGAGAGCCCTCTCAACCCCACCCACCTCACAGGGTGTTTGTTGTGGGGGGAGAAGATATAGGAGATTGTAAGCTGCTCTGAGTCTTCTTCTTCTTGTTGCCACTGCTGGGGGAAATATTTTTGTTCCAAAGTTTCCTGATATCTCCTGGTGCAAGAAAGGTTATCATGGCACTCGGTCTTGGATTAAGAATGGTCTGTTCTTACAGACTCAGTTTTCTTTTTTTGTAGAAGTTCCGGTACAGGATAGACATTCTCAAAAGAAGCAGCTGGAAAAGTAGGATATTCTACACAGAGGAAACAAACCTGAATTTCCTTCCTCCTTAGTTTGACTCCCAGTACTTCCCTTGCTTTGTTTGGTTCCAGAGCTTGCCCGACATGAATAAATAGAACAGCATCTGCAGCATAGTCATAAATGGCAATACTACCTTAGTGGTTAAATATATCAGAGAAATCACAAATAAAGTTAACTGTTTATTAAATAGCTGTGTTGGTCTGAAGCAATAGAACAAAGGTAAGAGTCCAATGGCACCTCTAAGACCAACACAATTTTATTCAGGGTGTGAGCTTTCGTCTGCCAAACACACTTCCTCAGGCAGTGTGAAATGGAAACAGAATCTTACATATAGTGAAGTGGGTAGTAAATTAGCATTCAGAATAATGAAGATGTTTATTTAACAGATTAAAAGAATCTGGAGACTGGCAACCCTATCGGTAGGTATCATTCAGTGATTAACAATGGAGTCCTTCACAGTCTGACATTCAAATCAGTGGGCTTAGACTGGAACAGGAGTGGCCAAGCTGTGACTCAGGAGCCACAATTATCTCTTTCACGCATATTGTATAGCTCTCGGAGCCCCACCACCCCATTGGCCGGCTTGGAGAAGGCATTTGTCTCTAAATTGCTGGCTTGCTTGGCTTGGAGAATGCATTTAAAGTTAAAATTGCTTGATTTCCACCTCTTCCCCTCCCCATCTATTTCCTTCCTCCCTCCCCTCAAACATCTGATGTTCATGTCTTATGCCTCTCAGACATCTGACATTTATTCTATGTGGCTCTTACATTAAACAAGTTTGGCCACCCTTGAATTAGTGGGAATATTGGCTCCTAACCAGCATCACATCAGTCTAAGCCCATTGACTTCAGGATGTAGTCTGTCCTAAAAGAAGAAAACCTGGTGGTCCAAAATTTATACTCTCCCCCCCCCCGCCGCCCAGCTCAACCCACGATAGATTAAAAACTGTTGCATTTAATTATTGAGTGCTTGGTTTCGCTGGAATACAGGCATGCTGCTTGCTCCATTGTGGAGGACACATTTTGGTGTTTGCACTTCTCGTACTTTGATCTCCTAGTCCTCCTGTTTTTCACATTCACTTTGCAACTGTTGCTATACTCTGCATGCTGCTAAATCAGTACTAATTTCTAAAAGAGAGAGGTAGATGCTTTGCCTAATGTTGCCCCTGTTTACAAATTGGTTTCCCTTTGATAATCGTATTTCGTTTTAGATTTTATGTAACCATGGTGATGAGAAACTGTTGCTACGTTTTATACCTGTGTGTTCTAGTTTGCTGATTTCAATAAGTAAACCTTTTTGTGTCAAGTCACAAATACAATAGAAAATCCAAACAAAAACCGCCCCATGCATGCATATAGCTAGACATTAAAAACACCCCTTCTCCTGGAAATGTACAGGTTTATAAAGATATTTTCTTGGCGTTCTAAAATTCATGTTGCAAGTTTGTGTTTTAACTTGCCTTGTTCTGATGTTCTTGTCTGCAGTTTAATTTCAAATGGAGGAAAACTTTAAACAGAGACTTAATATGCACTTGACTCTAAAGTGCATTTATTTGCAACTCCCATTTGTTTTAATAGAATTTAGTTCTCTTCAAGTTCATACCATTGAAAGGAGCTGGTTTTATTGATGGAAATGGCATTGTTGCCACAAAGATGAAAATTTGCATTTCTGTAAGAGTTTTTAATAGGAATTCTGGTTTGAAAAGACTCTCTCCTAATGATGGTACCTATTTTAATGAGTGTGTGGGAGTTTGGAGCAGATAATGTCATAAGATGGAATGGGAGTTTGACAGGCTATGCTTTCTAAAAGCTAATTATTAAGCAGTGAGTAACTGCATATGATTGTAAATTTAATTAGATCTAAAAGCTGCTTCTCACATTACTTTTCCCTGTGCATAAGCCTGGTTAGCCAAACTCATGTCTGAAACACGCATAGAGAAAAATAAAAAAGATTTCTAAAATCTTCCCTCCATCTCCACCTACATTATGCGACAGCATGGGGTCATCTAAATCCAGCACATATAAACAAATAGAATTTGGCTCACATAATATTGTCAGTCACAGAATTAGGTTTTGGAATTAGGAATTCCTTATTTTGAAATTCTGAACTCTCTAGGGTTGCCAGGTCCAAGTCAGGAAATATCTGGGGACTTTGGGGGTGGAGCCAGACTTTCCCATTCCAAAGAAAAAATAAAAAACATAGTTCCACCAAATACAGTCTTCATTTTCTCCTCTTTTTTGCCTTCACAGGGTTCCCCAGCAAGTGCACTTCCACTAAATGAAAGTGAACACACATACTCACCAAGCAGCCAAAACAAACAGTTTACAGAGAGCCCATACTTTTGTGATCTCACTGAGGCAGTTAACTCATGGGAGCTGCTGGATGTAGCAGTCTGCTGTATTTCAACCAACTTCAGCTTAATACAGGAAAATGAAAGTGCTGAGCAGAGCAGTCTAGGTGTGGAGTTTTCCTCCATCCCATTATCAAGTCCTAGTTAACTCTTTACTGTCCCTTTTATTATGCAAATGACTTCTGAAAGGAATGCAGAACAAACAGACTGGGCTCTATCTTTTCCTCTCTCACAAACTACTGGGAAGAGCCAAATGGCTCTGTCTGCTTCCCCCGGCCGCCGCCCTCCCCCCCAGCTTTAGTCTTGCTGAGATTTAAAGGCACACACATAGCTTCCAAAACATGGAGAGACACATCATGGCTGTTGGGGCAGGGGTTCCCCCCACTGGCCAGCTGACTGGTGGTAGGGAGGAGCCTGCAAAACCTGAGGCTCCCCCACCGGGACCTAGGGGCTGGCATGCTGAAAACTCACCAGAAATTAGTCCATTTATGATGAGTACAATCAGATGAGATTTTAAGGCATAATTTCTGCTCCCTTTTTCTTCATTCACTCACACAATAGTGCTAACAGTATGTACCTAAAAAATCTGTTTGTGTAAAGAGGTTTTGCCCCCTAGGAGTTCCTTCATCTTTGCCAGACGTCTTTTGCAACTGCACCATGCCTTTAGAGAATGTGCATGTCATATTATATTTGTTAGATTACTGTAATTAAAAAAAATATAACAAATTAGTACTGGGCACCGTCCAGCCAAGGGTTGTCCTATTTTTTTCTGTCACCAGTCTAATTCTTGCCTTTTGGGGGTTAGGGATGTGGGGGGCTCATTCTAATGCAGGTTGTCGACAGATTCAGTGAATGGGAGGAGCCTGGGTCCAGATAAATGAACAATAAGACATCTAAAGTTGCCAGTGATCTTTTTGGCCTTTGGATTTCAGCCTCTCTTCGTATGGATCATTAAAAGCCATATTCTAGAAGAGCAACCATGTTAGGCCTGGAGCTGGGCTGTCGAACTCATTTGTTGTGAGAACCGGATCTGACATAAATGAGACCTGGCCGGGCCATGTGTGTCATATAATGTAATGCCAGGTAGCGGAGATATAAACTATAAAAGACACAGACAAAACACAATTAAAAGTTTTCTAAAAACTTTAAAGTATGCTTAAAAATTAGCACTCTTGCAATATTATGTTTATTTAACAATCTCTGATAAATGACACATCTTGTTCTGAACTATTGCCAAAATCTGGAGACAGTGTTTGTACTGTAGTAATCTTGAGAATGCTATTCAGGTGTTGTCCAGGTGTGTGTGCAAGTTGCAAACTAACTTTTTTGATTTATTGACATTCATTACAGAAATACCATGGCCAATGCTTTGAGCCTAAGACCCTGGGGAAAATATGAAATGATTGGGCACTGTGAGCTTTTGTATATAACTTTCTTTATGTGCTGGTCAGCCAATGGAGAAAACAGAAGCTTTGCTATGTAGCTCTTGTGCGACTGAGCAAGCCTGTCAAAGCAAACTGTGATGCAGAAGGGAGCAAGAGAGAGAGAAGGAAGCAGATGACCGTGAGGTGTTCGTGGCCCTGATAAGAGACCTCCAGAGGCTTGATGCAGTCCTCGGGTTGTACATTTGGCACCTCTGGCCTAGAGGAAATGCAACACCTTAGTGCTGTTTTTTTTCAATTCTCCTGAAGAGCATATTCCTTCAGGGCAGGGAGGTTCACTGTTGGGTTGTGTGGGTCATTAGGGGTTAAGTGCTGTGGGACTGATTGTTAACCTTTTAGTCTGTTCCATCAGAAACCTCAGCTCTGAATTGCATCTTCTTCTTTCCAGTGAGCACTGGTATTGGGTATTGAATATTACTGGTACTTACGGGTGACCTAGACAAGAATAGAAAGAACATTCTGTCTATTAGAGTTAGAAGGCAAGCAACATTGAAAAGTGAAAAGAAGCTTTGGAAGAAGAGATGAGTCATAAACAAAGAGAAAGGCTTTGCAAATGATACACCCACAGGATCTATCATAAGCAGCATTTTATTTATTTATTTACATTAGACTTTTATCCCACCCTCTCCGCAAGCGGACTCAGGGCATCTTACAACAGTCGTTTACATGATTTAAAACAATAAGTCAATAAAATCTATAAAACATTAATACAATTAAAATTTTACTTTACCTCGGATCCATTCGAGTTTTGTGCAGTTACAAAAGAATATGAGAAGGGCCCCCTCTTTATTGGGTGGGAGGCTATGAAAGAGAGCGTACTTCACTATGGACATTAGGAAGGCTTTTTAAATTAGTGCATTGGCAGAATGGGTGGCAGCTAATTTTTGATAGCCAGGTAGCAGTTATGATGTAAAGGTGTATAGAGCTGTTTAGAGTCAATGTTTGGAAAACATATTTTATTTTAATTTTTTTTTCTCTCTGCATGTTTAAAAAAGTATAAAAACGTAAAGGTGCAAGCGCCGAGTTAGTACTAACCCATGGGGTGATGTCACATCATGTTTTCTTGGCAGACTTTTTACGGGGTGGTTTGCCATTGCCTGCCCCAGTCATCTACACTTCCCCCCTAACAAGCTGGGTACTCTCAAATATCTGACGTTTATTTTATGTGGCTCTTATGTTGAGCAAGTTTGGCCATCCCTGAACACAAAAGTGGTTATTACCGACCTCAGAAGGATGGAAGACTGAGTCAACCTCGAACCAGCTTCCTGAACCCAGCTTCCGCCTCAGGTCATGAGCAGAGTGCTTGGACTGCAGTACTGCAGCTTACCACTCTGCACCATGGGGCTTCAGTTAAAAAAAAAAAGTATACTTTTCCTCTTCTGATTTTGAGGTACCCTGGAAAAGACTATGAAAGGATTCTTCCATTGTGCAGGGGTATGAAAAAAGACATCTCGCCATTTCTCAGGTAGCTTGGCTAATGTGTTGATTAAACTGCCACAAGATAGTGAATACTGGTCTGGTTGGCAGCAGGAACGGCTAATGAGATTGACTTTCTTTGTCCTGAATGATTAGCTGTGTGGTGCCATAACCGCTTTTGTGTTCAGGGATGGCCAAACTTGCTCAACATAAGAGCCACATAAAATAAACATCAGATATTTGAGAGTCGGAAGGGAAGAGGGAGAGGTGGAAAGAAAGCAACTTTAAATGCATTCTCCAAGCTGCTAGCTGGCTTGGCTTGGAAAGTGATATAAAGAGACAAATGCCTTCTCTAAGCTGGTCAGCAGGGCAGTGAAGGCATTGAGAGCCACAAAATATATGTGAAAGAGCCTCATGTGATTCCTGAGCTGTAGTTTAGCCACCCTTGGGCTAGGATCATGTAGGAAGGAAAAAAGTTCTGCAAATGACTCTGAATCAGCAACAGATCAAAGCTGCAAGAAGGTAGAAACCCCTCATAAAATGTCACATGGGTAGGGGTCTTCTCAAGGAAATTTTCACCTACCCCCTCCATAGCATCCCCCCACCCCCGCAAGATCTCAGAGGAGTATCCTGCTTGAATAACATGCTGCTCCATATATCTAGCTTTGGCTGAATGTATGGAAATTCGGCATTAAGCAAGATTTAGAGCCAGCCTAATATTCATAGAAATCTTATTGTTTGGTCAGGAGCTGTTGAGTGACTCATATCTCAAGTGGTCCTTTTCCCAAAGCCACCTCCTTTCAGTAGACTGTATCTGTTGCTCTTTACTTCACCGTTCCTAGCGCACCACCACAGTTTGTTTTAATTAGCAGAATTTAGGAAAGGCCAAGGACTTCATGTTCTGTCAAGATTGATCTGTCCCTATTATGCTTGTAGGAGGTCCTCCCACCGGATTGTGGGGGAGGCCTGCCATGAGAGCTGTTCCAGAAGAAAAATGGCAGGACGGATGCCCTGTAGATAAACAAAGTGTCATTCATCCCCAAGCTGGTGATTAACGACAAAATGATACAGCTTATTTTCAGTGGAAATGCGAAGGCTTGTGTGTGTTATTGGCCCATTGTACTCCTTGTATAAACCTAACCGGCAACAGTGCATAATGAAATGTAGTCATTATGAGCCTGATAGGGTAATTGAAAGGACTTCAGAGGCCAACACTAAACGTGCATTGTGTGGTCTGAAATATGGGCCAGCAGACACAAATTGTGGCCTACCCATTCAGTTGCTGTGGATAGCAAAAAAAAAAAAAGTGGGATCATGAAATGCCATATAAATGGTTGTGTGAAGGGTTTTTTTTGTTTTGTAAGAATGCACAGGAACACAGTTCAGGCTCACTTGCATCAGGGGGTGTGGCCTGATATGCAAATGAGTTCATGCTGGGCTTTTTCTATCAAAAAAAGCCCTGGTTGTGTGCAGCCTTCCACATTAATAACTTTCCTCTATTTCAGGACACAACAGTCTTGTAAATTGAGAAATATTATTAGGAAAACTTATTTATTCTTTTGTAGCTTGTGTTACATTGGTCAGAGGTTGTTGAATAGTGGAATGTGACATTGTTTTTCTTTTACTAGTGTTTTTAGCTTTTTCGTAACTAAAAAGCCCTCCTCTTCTTACTACCTCCAGTTGCGTGAACACAATGGAACGTTTGGGAACCACGGACCCAGAAGATGATTCAGGATCATTACCACGCCTTGCACCTAGTCCCCACAGTGAAGCGGTCGCTCATGAATTCCAGGAACTCTCCTTGCAACCCATCCAGTGTTTGCCTCCCCTGAATGAAAGGAAGAATGGTGAGTACAGGACAGAGCCTCAATCAGAGTCTTGATTGGATTGTTGGTTTTTAGGTAGTGCTTGATTTAAGATAGAAGCCCTGTGGAGCAGAGTGTTCAAGCTGCAGTACTGCAGTCTTAAGCTCTGCTCACGACCTGAGTTCGATCCCAGCAGAAGCTGGTTTCAGCCTTGACTCAGCCTTCCATCCTTCCGAGGTCGGTGAAATGAGTACCCAGCTTGCTGGGGGGAAGTGGAGATGACTGGGGAAGGCAATGGCAAACCACCCCGTAAAAAGTCTGTCAAGAAAACGTTGTGAAAGCAACGTCACCCCAGAGTCAGAAATGACTGGTGCTTGCACAGGGGACCTTTCCTTTCCTGATTTAAAATTGCTTTCTTTTTATGGACAGGGTTGGGCAGGATCCAGTGAACTGTGAGTAGAAATGGTTCATGGAACAGGTATCTCCTCACATCCTTCTGCAGTTCCTGTGCCTCTCCTGAAAAGCCTTTTTTAGAGTGTTGAGGACCCTCCAGAACACAGTGGGGTACAATGTTGAGGGATGAGCTGCTATTCAAGTGGAAATTGGCAGAAATCAGCCTCCTCCTTTTAGTGAAAGCTTTTCCATGAATAGAATAGAATAGAATAGAATAGAATAGAATAGAATAGAATAGAATAGAATAGAATAGAATAGAATAGAATAGAATAGAATAGAATAGAATAGAATAGAATAGCTGTTTATTCCCACTTCTTGCTGTACTCCCCGCCCCCTGGTGTTGCATTTAACTCTGTTTCTGAGGGTTCATCTCCATGGCTTCTGTGCAGTCCCACATGGAACCATGCTTGTGCAGACCTGCCACGGAGATTTCTTCTACAAAGCTCTCTGTAATGTTCATGGTGCTCCTCTAAGTCCTTTCTTTGCTGCCATGGAGATTGGATGTCTTTGCTCTTTTCTGATTTTCACAGGATTTGGATTTCCTCCTGAAGGTATCGTCTACCTTCCATGTTTCCCAGCTATAGTTTTGCAGTATTCTTTCCCTCTCCCACATCAGACAAAAAACAAACCCTATAGTAGGCACTTTAGATGTTTGTAGGTCAGTTGTTTTTTATTTAGGAAAAGGAAAGGAAAGGTCCCCTGTGCAAGCACCAGTCGTTTCCGACTCTGGGGTGACGTTGCTTTCACAACGTTTTCACAGTAGACTTTTTACGGGGTAGTTTGCCATTGCCTTCCCCAGTCATACACTTTCCCCCCAGCAAGCTGGGTACTCATTTTACCGACCTCGGAAAAATGGAAGGCTGAATCAACCTGGAGCCGGCTACCTGAGAACCCAGCTTCCACTGGGGATCAAACTCAAGTCATGAGCAGAGCTTAGGACTGCAGTACTGCAGCTTTAACACTCTGCGCCACGGGGCTCTCCATTTAAATTTAGACCATGCTGCATCTT